>NC_063183.1:17826931-18132972 GCF_023159225.1 Perognathus longimembris pacificus
GGGTCCAGTGGCTTATGCCAGTAAACATACCTACTCAGGAGGCTGAGATTTGAGGACCACAGCTCAAAGACAGCCCAGGCAGGAAAGTCCCTGAGACTTTTTTTTTTTTTGCCAGTCCTGGGGCTTGAACTCTGGGCCTGGGCACCGTGTCCTTGAGCTTCTTTTGCTTAAGGATAGTACTCTACCACTTGAGCCAGTGTCATCACTTCCAGCTTTTTCTGAGTAATTTTTGGAGATAAGAGAGTCTCACAGCTGAGTTCTGGTGGCTTATTCCTGTAATCCTAGCTACTCAGGAAGCTGAGATGTGAGGATCAATGGTTTGAAGCCAGCCCAGACAGGAACGTCCAGGAGACTCTTATCCTCAATCACAGAAAAACTCCACGTGGCACTGTGGCTCATGTGGTAGAGCCCTAGTGCTGAGCAAAAGAAACTCAGGTGCAGTGCCCAGGCCCAGAGTTCAAGCCCCAAGACTGGCAGGAAAAAAAAGTCTCACAAACGTTCCTGCCCAAACTGACTTCGAACCACAATCCTCAAGGCTCAGCCTCCTGAGTAGCTAACAGCACCTGGCAATTCTTTCCTTCCTTTGGTTTTTCTCTTTTACTCTTAAAGGTTAAATCCTATTAAACACACACAGGCTTAACCCTTAGGCTAGATCTCACTGCACACAAATCTGTCAAGAATTTAATGACCCTTAAAAATGACGTTGAGGCAATGCAAACGCCTAAGAGGAAATTAGGTTCACCTGTGAATATGTACATGCCTATTCATTTTAAACCAAATGTATCATGGAGATTCAGAGTTTCCCTTACTCCTGAAACAGAGGCAGAAAGTGAGAGAACACACTACACACACTCAATTCAACTCATCAGCCATGACCCAAGGCCGAGACTCTCTGGGCAGCCATCTTCCTGTACATGCAATGGAAGGAGGGTGAGCTAGCATTTTTCCATCTCTAACACTTTGACAATTTAGCTATATTGAGAGGAGAAAAAAAAATTAAAGGTGCTGGTGGGGAAAAGGATGATTAACATAATCCCATCCTGAGCCCAGAAATAGTCTGGCATGGTACAGCATTCACCTTATCAGCCTAGACTTATTAAGGGGTGGGAGGGCTGGTGGGAAGCACCGCCACCTACAGTGAAAGTAAGCTGTTCCCAAATTGAGTTCTGCTGAAGTGCAATTTATCCAGAGCATGAAGCAACTTACGAACACTATGAAACCATGTTTCCAAAATTATGTTATTGCACAAACTTTTCTCTAAATGTGATTTGCAGAGAGGATAAAGAACTGAGAATCCTGTGTCTGTGGCCATCTGTCCTATCCCAGTCCCCAGAGAGCCGTGAGGGGGAGTGTGAAAAGCCACCAGGTGCCATGTAAATTCAGCCACCAATGTCACATATCCATCATGAGCCCAGCATTTGCTAGCGATAAGTACTGAGCTCAGCATGCAAAAGAGGCTCCCTGCAGCCTAGCCTTCCAAACCTTCCACTAAACCCCTGTGGGGGCCAGGCACAGTGCTAAAGGATTGCTACAAAATCCTGCAAATGTCATGGCCAGTAGATGTTTCCTCTGGGCTAAGATGGGGCTGCTGGCTGAAGAGACGGCAGAGGTCTACCAGGGGTGAGGTAACACTCATCCTCCATGCCTCTGGGGTTCAGTGAAGAAATACACAGATGTGGAAACAGAGTAACAGAACCTCCCAGCATAAATACTATGATATTCCTCAGCACTGTGACCCTCCCGTACACTGGCAATAACTGACTGCCACTGAAATTAAAGCGAGCTTTCACAGCAGAGCCATAGCAGGGTCACTTTGCATTTGTAGCCAGCAGGGTCTTCAATCCTGTTTTTATGCCATGTCCAGGCTTGGGTAGTCATCAGCAAAACTGTCCAAACCATATCCCAGATGCTGTAGACTGGATGTAGAATGGTTTCTCAAGGCCCATGTGTGAAAGAAATGGTCATGCCAAAGGTAAGACGTGGGGCCTGGCTGAAGACTTTGTGGGTGTACCCTCAAAGGGAACTATGGTGCCCACTTTCTCTTTTTTTTTTTTTTTTGCCAGTCCTGGGACTTGAACTCAGGGCCTAGGAACTGTCCCTGAGCTTCTTTTGCTCAAGACTAGCATTTGAGCCACTCCCAGCCTTTTCTGTTTATATGGATGGTACTAAGGACTCAAACCCAGGACTTCATGCATGCTAGGCAAGCACTCTATTACTACGCCACATTCCCAGCCCTCTCCCTTTTCCTCTGGGAAAGGGATTTGCCCCACTGTGTACTAGCACCATGATACGCTGCTTGGACAAGCCTCAAATAGTGAGGCCATTCAATCATGTACTGAAACTTCCAAAATTCTAATCAAATTTAAACCTTTTTTCCCTTTCTCCCTACCACCAACACACACTCTCTCTTTTGTGGTCAGTTGCGGGGCTTCAACTTGAGGCCTGGGTGCTGTCCCTGAGCTCTTTGGTAAGAGCACTTTGAGTCATAGCACCACTTCCAATGTTCTGGTGGTTAACTGGAGACAAAAAGTCTCACAGACTTTCCTGACAGGCTGGCTTTGAACTGTGTTCCTCAGACCTCAGCCTAAGTAACTAGGATTACCAGCATGAGCCACTGGCGCCCAGCTCCCTCTCTCTTTTTAAGACTATGTTTTACTATTTAGCACGGACTGGCCTTGAACTTGGGATGATGAGTATGCACCATGATACTTGACATTGTTTTCTCTTTATAGGTTGATTTGGTCAGGTATTTGCTATGATAAAGGGAAGCTCACATGCCAGGTGAGGTGCTATACACTTAGAGGTAAGAGACAATTCATTGCTCCCCAACTCCAGTCCAACTAGATGGAGTTACACAAGTGACTGAAGTGACCAGGCGTCCGGGGCTCACACCTACAATCCTAACTACTCAGGAGTTTGAGCAGTTCAAAGCCAGCCTGGGCAGGAAAGTCCATGAGACACTTATTTTAATAAAATGACTGAAGTGAGAAGAGATATAGATAGAGCGCTGCCTAGAGGGGGCACAGCAAACAAGTCTGTGACAGATTCGCAGAAGAGGTGATCTACAAACTGAACTGTTGGTTGGTTGGTAGGCAGATGTTCTGCCACTTGGGCTATACATCTAGTCCTTTTCTTGTTTTAATCATCTTTAGTTTTTTCAGTTATACTTTGTTTTAGCTGTTTTTCCTCTGAAGCCAGCCTCAGAGTATGATCTTCCTTCTTCTGCATCCCACATAGACAACACCACCACATCCAGCTTATTTATTACAACTCATACTAAGTTTTTGCCCAGGATGCCCTTGAACCTCAATCTTCCCAATCTCTGCCTCTCATGTAGCTGAGTGTAACAAAAGGCATGAATCATCAAAACTAAGCTACAAATGCAACTTTCGCCCAAAATTAGGGTTTCCACATTCACTCAGGGTAGATAAAAGAATTCCCCATGAAAATGTTAAAAGGGATGAGACTGGGTCTGGGAATATGGCCTAGTGGTAAGAGGGCTTGCCTCTATATACATGAAGCCCCTGGGTTCAATTCCTCAGCACCACATATATACAAAAAAAAAGGCTAGGGGGCTAGGAATATGGCCTAGTGGCAAGAGAGCTTACCTCATATACATGAAGCCCTGGGTTCAATTCCCCAGCACCACATATACAGAAAATGGCCAGAAGTGGCGCTGTGGCTCAAGTGGCAGAGTGCTAGCCTTGAGCAAAAAGAAGCCAGGGACAGTGCTCAGGCCCTGAGTCCAAGCCCCAGGACTGGCAAAAAGAAAAAAGAAAAGAAAGGAAAAAAAAGGATGAGACTGACTGATCAAAATATGTTCATAGCCCAGCACTGGTGGCTCACACCTGTCATCCTAGCTACTCAGGAGGCTGAGATCTGAGGATCACTGTTCAAAGCCAATCTAGGCAGGAAAGCCCAAGAGAGTCTTATCTTCAATTAACCACCAGAAAACTGGAAGAGGTGCTGTAACTCAAAGTGGTAGAGAGCTAGCCATGAGTGAAAAAGCTCAGGGACAGTGCCCAGACCCTGAGTTCAAGCCCCACAACTGGAAAAAAAAAAAATTAAGTGAGAGAAGGGGAGGGTTGAGAGAAATGGGTGAGAATGTTTATTTTTTATTTTTTTACTTTTTGGCCAGTCCTGGGGCTTGGACTCAGGGCCTGAGCACTGTCCCTGGCTTCTTTGCTCAAGGCTAGCACTCTGCCACTTGAGCCACAGCGCCACTTCTGGCCATTTTCTGTATATGTGGTGCTGGGGAATCGAACCCAGGGCCTCATGTATATGAGGAAGGCACTCTTGCCACTAGGCGATATCCCCAGCCCGGGTGAGAATGTTGAAAGGGGTGAGACTAATCACGAAGCACTCTATTCATAAACTGCTTTGTTGAATGACCACTCCTTTGTATAACTAGGGCTAATAAAATTATGTATTTTTTTATTTCCCATAGAAGACACTATATAAGCAGAAGCTAGAGCTCTTTGGGGAAAAGGTCTAGATGATCTGTGAGCTGATCTCCAACATCTGGCTTCAGTCACAGGAAGGGAGTGTTTCCTTCCAGTGTTATGTCACCAAAGGCCAGTGACTATCCTTTCTCCATGTGCCCTCCCCACCCAAGCCTGTGCACACATGCAAAGCCCAGGAAATCCTAAACTGTTGGAAAAGAAAACCAAGCTTCCTGGGTGGTGTTCTCATCAGGCAGATGGCCCTGGAGAAGCTGGAGGAGTCTATATTGGGATATACTGGGTGGCAGTTGTTTCCTAGGCACCTTTTACAGACTCTTGTTTCACTGAAAATAATTCTTTTGCTTCCTGAATATCCTAAAAAATTGCAAGTATGCCCGGCGTTGCCTCTAAGCTAAGTCTGTGTGGATAAAGAACAGCTGAAAAGCCTCATCATTGGGAGTTCTTTGGGAAGTCAGAATTTTCTCTCCTTTTCACCTATAGAGAGCAGGCACCCTAGGCTGAGGGATCTAATCTTCCCTGTTACCATTAGTTCTGTTAATCACAAAATGTATTCTGCACATGTACATCATCTATGAATTCTTTCTACTGGAAAATATTACTCCCATTTTACAGACGGAAAACAGTGAATTGGAAGAACTTACAAAAGGCCACAAAGCTATTAAAAGACTTTGCACCATCCAAACTTAACTCAGCTGGAGCACTCAAATTCACAGATTCAAAATAGAACTGCTGGGGTGGGAATATGGCCTAGTGGCAATAGTGCTTGCCTCATATACATGGTGCCCTGGGTTGGATTCCTCATCACCACATATATAGGAAAGGCCAGAAGTGGTGCTGTGGCTCAAGTGGTAGAGTGCTAGCCTTGAGCAAAACGTAGCCAGGGACAGTGCTCAGGTCCTGAGTCCAAGCCCCAGGACTGGCAACAAACAAACAATCAAAATAGAACTGCTCTGTGACAATGCCATCTTTTTCTCTGGTTACCTCCCCTTTTTTTCTTGGCCAGTCCTGGGGCTTGAACTCAGGGACTGGGCACTGATGCTGAGCTTCTTTATGTTCAAGGCTAGCAGTCTACCACTCGAGCCACAGCGCCACTTCTGAACTCTCATTCCAAACCCTGTAGTCTGAAAGCCCAGAGATCCTCAGACCCCACTGCAAGGTACCCATCTATGGGGATGAGAGCGCTCCAAATTCCATTAGGAAGCTAGGCTTTGTGCTACAAGGATGCACCCACAAGTGCCACTAAGCAGCCAGTAAGCCACCTGCCATCCTCCTCAGACCATCCTACAGATGAGCCTGCTAGCTACAAAGCTCAGAGCCCATTCCCTACTTTCTAGAAATTAGGTCCAACTTTGCAGAACAAAGCAGAGTAGCCTGTGGACAAGCTTCTCCCAGAGCAGGTGATCTGGCAGAAAAAAAAAATTATCACTGGGTGCTGATAGCTTACACCTTAATCCTAGCTACTCAGGAGGCTAAGATCTGAGAATCAAGGTTCAAAGCCAGTCCAGGAAGCAATGCCTCTAAGACTCTTAACTATAATTACCAAGTAGTTGGAACTGGAGCTGTTGCTCAAGTGGTACAGCTCTAGACTTGAGCAAAAAAAATTCAGGGACAGAGCCCTGGCCCTGAGTACAAGCCTAACACCAAAAAACAAAACAACAACAACAAAAAAAAAAACAGGTGCCAGTAACTCATGCCTGTAATCCTAGCTACTCAGGAGGCTGATATCTGAGGACTGAAATTTAGAGCCAACACAGGCAGCAAAGTCCATGAGACTCTTATTCCTAATAAACTACTCAGAAGCTGGAAGTGGAACTGTGGCTCAGTGGTAGAACATGAGCCTCGAGGAAAAAGCAGCTCAAGGACAGTGCCTAGGCACTAAGTTCAAGACACAGGACAGGCACCTCTCCCCCCAAATTTTTTATTTTTGTTTTTGTTGTTGTTGCCAGTCCTGGGGCGTGGACTCAGGGCCTGAGCACTGTCCCTGGCTTCTTTTTGCTCAAAGCTAGCACTCTACCTTTTGAGCCACAGCGCCACTTCCGGCTTATATATGTGGTGCTGAGGAATTGAAGCCAGGGCTTCATGTATATCAAGTGAGCACTTTACCACTAGGCCATATTCCCAGCTCCCCCCCAAAATTAAAGATCCTAGGGTTCCCTTCCAGCTGTTCCTACCATCTGTAAGTCTTTTCTGTTCCTGTCCTCACACTTTCAGTGAGAAAAGACTCTTCCGTCATTCCAATTTCTCCATTTAAAATCTCTGAGTATGGGCTGGGGATATGGCCTAGTGGCAAGAGTGCTTGCCTCGTATACATGAAGCCCTGGGTTCGATTCCCCAGCACCACATATACAGAAAATGGCCAGAAGTGGCACTATGGTTCAAGTGGCAGAGTGCTAGCCTTGAGCAAAAAGAAGCCAGGGACAGTGCTCAGGAAGGCCCTGAGGCAAGCTCCACAGGTGTCCAAAAGAAAAAAAAAATCTCTGAGTATATCATAGAAACTTGAAATTTAAATTTCTCAGTGTATGACAAAAACAACTTTCTAAACCCCAAGTCTTTTAATTACAGTGGCTTACTAAAAATATCACCCTGTGCAGTACAATGCCTCCTTTTTGCTTTTCTGGGTCCATCCCCCAAATTTACTCCCATACACTTTAGAATGACACTTAAGACAATGGAGGGTATAATTTAAATGTTTAATATCATCTACCAACGACATTTGTATAGAATTCTTCAGTTTACTTAGAGCTACAATCTAAAAGAGGCTTTTGCTGAATTCTAAGGCTTCATAGATTGAAAGTACCATTCAAACAAGAATTTAAAATGCATTCAACTTGTCCACAACATCTGCACCTTTCCCCGTTTTCCACAAAAATCCATGTGGGGAGCACCTAGTATGTATTAGGCATGTTACTAAACATCAGTTTCCATAAATGCTAACACATCTTAACACACAAATTAGAAATCCATTGTAATTTTGGTCATAATCTACATCTAGTTCACCCTAACACAAATACTATTTGAGTCAACAGCAAATGACAGGCAGCTGCCTCACATTCAAAGTATACATACCTCTGTCATCTCAATAGTTCTGGAGTTGATCTTGTTTGGAAGACAAATGGTTAGCAGCTGCAAGTTCAATTACAAAGCTTGCCGTAGGAATGCAAAAGAAGGAACTAGAGGGAATCCAAGGACCACTTCATACATGAAGCATAGAATTCCTTTCCAACAAACATCCTTCATTTCCTTGGAGGAAGCTAATCCGGACATGCCCTTTGAACTTGGGCAAACACAGTGTTCTGGGAGAAAAGAGTGTAGTCTAAAAGCTGGACAAAACTGGGAGAGTAAGGAAGTTATCCTTTTAAGCAACTCCATTCTGTTATTTCTGGTTTTCAAGGAGAGTGCAGGGCATGGGAAAGTCTACTAGGCCTGGATTAATCAGATGTAGGATGCTGAACAAGTTACATTTTGTTCAGCCCAGTGTCCTTCCATGTTCTCCAAAATGAAGGAGCAAAAAAATAATGATTAAAATAAAGGTTAAGACTGATCTCTAGAATAGCTAGGCATGAACCACCTGCACCCACCCAGAAACTAATTTCCAGACTTTAATTTTTGTTCATGTAAACATAAATAACTGTGCGTGGCTAATGGCTACAATTTTAGAAAATGTGGCTCCACAAAAAAACTGCGGCATTTTCCCCAGTTAGGGAGAGGCAGGAGGTGAGGGTTTCATACTAGAACAGGGCAGATCTGGGATGTGAACTTAGCTCCACCTCTTACCAACTTGTGCAATCCTATGAAATTGCTTAACTTCTCTGAGTTTCCTTCCCCTCATTAATACAGTAGAATATTATGATCTCTCAAGATCACAGATGTAAAGAGACAGAGGCCTTCAGGAATAATAGCTATTTTTCCAAGTATGTTCTGGAAATAATAAAAATAAGGAGTACAAGCGTGTCTCCCTGCACTAGGATTCATGTGTATTAAGTCACATTCTAAAAAGCTTTCAGTCCTACACATGTAGCCTTGTCTATCAGGCAAGCAACTCACTCAGGAATTGTTCCGGATCCTCAGCTGTGGGCAAGCTTCCAGTAATCCAAGTCCTGTGTGCCTCCGGAACCTCTGGCTTCCTCTCCCCCTGTGGGTCCCCCACATCCTCATGCAGGGATTTACAACACTTCCCTGAGATGGCACAGCAAGCTAAAACCTGATTCAGGGCAACCAGAACACCTGTTGGAAGTTTCTGGTACTTTCCCCGCTTACTCTCCCCTTGACTGACCCTTAAGAAAGATATCCTTTTTTAGTTTAGCTGTTTATTGATTTACAGCATTCAGAAACAGAAAACACAGCAAGCTACATTTATGGCTAAACCCAGCAGTAATTTAGTTACCAAAATAAAACAAAGGCAAAAAAGACAGTGTTTCACAAGGAATGTTCCAGTAAAATAATAAAAGTGTTGCAAATGCTATCTAAATTAATATGGCATGTTAAATGCTTGGCCCAAGTGCTCCATTTATCTTTCCTCTGGTAAAGGGGGCCCCAAGACCAATCAAGTTTTATCAGTAGACATAAAAATGATTAAGATAAGCAGAAGCATTTTTCCCAGTACACACTATTGGAATATTAAGTTGCTCTCTTCTTGTCTCCCCATAATGCCATAATCCCAAGAAATAGGTAGAAGCTAAAGACACTACCAATTTGGTAGGATTTTGGTACAGATCTGTCAACACAAAAAGCTGACAGCTTGGTATTCTTTCAACCTGAGACCTCACCTGATCAGATACAATGGAAGGACAACCTAACAAAGGGTCATACAAAAAGCATAGAAGGGGGGCTGGGGATATAGCCTAGTGGCAAGAGTGCCTGCCTCGGATACACGAGGCCCTAGGTTCGATTCCCCAGCACCACATATACAGAAAACGGCCAGAAGCGGCACTGTGGCTCAAGTGGCAGAGTGCTAGCCTTGAGCGGGAAGAAGCCAGGGACAGTGCTCAGGCCCTGAGTCCAAGGCCCAGGACTGGCCAAAAAAAAAAAAAAAAAAGCATAGAAGGCAACTAATTTTGACCCTGGACTCTCAAATGTGGTAAAATTCTGATTTGGTTATTTGTTTTTGTGGTGCTAGGGATGAAATCAACACCTTACATGATCTAATTTTTAAAAAAAACTAACTTGGATATGCAAGTTCTAACTCAATTAAAAAAACAACAAAAAACCCTGGTCCAGACAAACCTATGAGAACAGTAATGATCAGCTAATTAGCCATCTCTTCTCCATGCAAAGCCCTAAATTTTAAGATTTAACCTGACTCTATAGAGTCCAGCGAACACAATTCAGTGAATTTATCACTCAGTTGTTTCCCTCTATCTGCAAAGCAAACTCATTTAAGAGCATTTAAGATCTGGAACCCTTCTAGCTTAAGTCAAAATAGGTCAATTCCAGAAAGACATTCATGTTGAGGGGACTTTCATCTGTGGTTACTCTGAAAACCACCGCTTTAAAACTGACAACGCGCGCGCACGCGCGCGCGCACACACACACACATCCTTATCCTTCTATTCAAAGCAAAAAATGCTTTCTTTCCTCTATTTTTCCCCCCCTCAGACACCTAAGAGAATAGGGATAAAGAGGGGCTATTTTTCCAAAGCTTTATTCATTTAAGACTTAAAAATTGGATAAAGTTAGTACTGGGAAAATCTGGAAAGTTTTCAAACTACTAGGTGTTCTAAATGAAAACATGTAAATATTCACAAGATAATGAGTTGGATATCAGTTGGATATCAGTTCTCCATGCAGTTACCGTCTCTCCAATGAAGGTACCCACAAGGCTACAGAGTCTGTAATCCCATCAGCCCTCCCAGGCTTTGTGTCTATAAAACCAGGCATCTGTTTCTTATTTCTATGGAAAGAACAGAAAAGTTCCTGGACGAGAAGGCTCTTCAGTAGCCTATTTACACCTGAGTGTTTGATGAGACACAAGAATTGCCTTGAGGGCAAGAATGTGCCAAAGAAAAAGCTACGTTGTACGAACAACCTCCTATAATCTACAAATGCATACATTTTTAGTTTAAAAAATTACTAGACAGCGGGGGGGGGGGGGAGGGGGGAGGCTCCAGTAATCCTAGCTACAAAGGAGGCTGAGATCTGAGGATCACAGTTCAAAGCCAGCCTGGACAGAAAAGCCTGTGTATTCTTAACTCCAATAAACTACTCAGAAAAAAAAAGCCAGAAGTGGTGGTGTGGCTCAAGTGATAAAGCTTGAGCACAAAGAGGCGTAGGAACAACATCCAGGCTCTGAGTTCAAGCAGGGCAAAAAAGAAAAAAAATGCTAGACATAAATAAACTTATAGAATAGGATCTGAACAATTCATGTGAACCAAACCATACTCAAGATGAAAAGTGCAAACTAAAAAATTTTCAATTACAACAGCATCAAAGTGTTAAAAATTGGACATATTAGTTCAAGATGCAAGATTATTATCGGTGGGGAAAACAAATTCACACCAGGAGGAAGTGAGGAAAAACAACAATAAATGCAGAGATACTCCATGAAAAAATTTTTCTTTAGCCCTATCATATTAAAAAAAATTACAACTCTCCAAACTACTTAATAGTAGGTTAGAAAGAAACTTTAAAAATTAATCAAAATACCATAATGACTAAGTAAACTTGAAAATAAAAAGTATGGGTAAATATGTTATAAAGTCCAGTAACCCATTGTAAAGAAAAATCCACACCACACCCAACACACTAATTTGACATGGAAGGAGTTAATCACCAAAGAAAGAAAAAAGACTAAGAGGAAGCCACACACTCCAGTTACTTATAGAGAAGTAACAGATGTCTAAATACTAATGAAAAGTACACCGTCTTTTACAAAAGCCAAGCTTTGGAAGATTTTTTTAAAGTTATCTTTTCTTAAATACAACAATTAAACAAAATGGAACAATGTAGTGACCATGTAATTTATGAAACTTTAAAATCTAAAGCATATTAAAAATTGATCAGAAGGGAAGAAGAGTTTGCATGTATGTAACTTTGCCCCAAATGTTAAGCCTGGTGCCACACCTACCTCTCCAGCTTCATCTTCTGCGACCAGCACCACTGCACACCACACTGAGCTACTGGCTGGCTCCCATCCCCAGCCTCCTCCTAGGGTGAGGGCTCATCCATCACCCTCTTCCTGCCACGCGCCCCCCCCCCATTCCCATGGAAATCCTAGCCATCCTCCCAGACCCAGTTCAAATATCATCTCTGTGAGGGCTGAGTACTCGTCTAGTCTTCCCAATGGCAGGCATGTGCCTGTGGGATGTGTGTCCCCCCTCTTCTGAATGAGTTCACACAGTACTCTCTTTGTCCCTCCCCTTCTGGGGAATGAATCTCCTTCCCTACTCAGCAGCCATGTTTACTCCTCTGGTGTCTCTGCAATCCCCTCTTCCCCTCCCAAAGACATTTTAAGACCCTTGTGTCTGACTCATCTACCACAGCCCAGCATGGTGACTTGCATTCAGTAATCATCCAGTAAATATACATAAACATTATGAAAACCAGAAAAGAATCCAATTCTAATAATACAGCTAACAATTAAAGAAAATCAAATGGGCCTTAAAGGAGCCGTGTGTGTGTGTGTGTGTGTGTGTGTGTGTGTGTGTGTGTGTGTGTGTACATGCAAGTACTTGGGCTTGAACTCAATGCTGCCACTGGAGCCACAGCTCTACTTCAGGCTTTTTGGTAGCTAGAGAAAATCTCACAGACTTTCCTGCCAGAGCTAGCTTTGAACCACTATCCTGAGACCTCAGCCTCCTGAATAGCTAGGATTACAAGCATGAGCCACTGGCACCCAGCCCAAGGAGTCTTATAGTGTTTATTAAAACTTTAAAAAAAAAAGCCATTAAACTTAAAATGTGAGGCTAGAGGCAACAGGTAAAACATACATTATAAATCAGACCTCTTTGAGGATATTCTGTTAATATGTAACAATGGCAGCCTGGGTCATTGCCTTTGCTTTGTGAGTGAATTCATCTAAAAGCAAAATAAAACAAACTGGCTCAAAAACATTGACAAGAGGGCTGGGGATATAGCCTAGTGGCAAGAGTGCCTGCCTCGGGTACACAAGGCCCTAGGTTCGATTCCCCAGCACCACATATACAGAAAACGGCCAGAAGCGGCACTGTAGCTCAAGTGGCAGAGTGCTAGCCTTGAGCGGGAAGAAGCCAGGGACAGTGCTCAGGCCCTGAGTCCAAGGCCCACGACTGGCAAAAAAAAAACCAAAAAACATTGACAAGAGTACCCTTAAATAATAAGAACCTAGAAATCACCTAAATAACCAACAAAGCGATGTTGTATGGCCAAACGTCATCACATTCTATTCTCCTGCTGTCAACTGACATACATGAAGATTCTGTCCATGAGCAAAGCTGGAGGGGAGGAGGCTGAAGGTCATCCACTAAAGTCAACAAGTTACAAAATGCATGTTTTGGCTTTTGTTGTTGTTGTATGTATGTCAGTCCTAGAGCTTGAACTCAGGGCACTGTATGTGAGATTCTTTTGCTCAAGGCTAGCGCTCTACGACTTGAGCCACAGCTCCAATTCTGGTTTTTTGGACATGAGAGTCTCACAGACTTAATGCATGTAAATGAATAAACTGTGAAGTTAAACTGGGGTACTTAATGTCTATAACACCTTTTTTTTAAAAAAAATGAGTTTATAACCAAGCACTGGAGGCTCACACCAGTAATCCTAGCTACTCAAGTGGCTGAGAACTGAGGATCATGGTTCAAAGCCAGCCTGGGGGCTGAGGATATAGCCTAGTGGCAAGAGTGCCTGCCTCGGATACACGAGGCCCTAGGTTCGATTCCCCAGCACCACATATACAGAAAATGGCCAGAAGCGGCGCTGTGGCTCAAGTGGCAGAGTGCTAGCCTTGAGCGGGAAGAAGCCAGGGACAGTGCTCAGGCCCTGAGTCCAAGGCCCAGGACTGGCCAAAAAAAAAAAAAAGCCAGCCTGGGCAGGGAAGGAAAAAAAAAAAAAAAAGCTCAGGGAGAGGACCCAGGCCCTGAGTTCTTTGGTCTTCTGTAGCCTCTTCTAACCCTGACTCCCTTTCTGACATCAAAGCAGGATGCCCTTGAGAGCTACACAGAAATCTGAAGCAAGATCAGCATTTGGGTCCTGGTCCTTCACCAGAGTCAGACAACACCTGCTACTTTAAAACAAAATGTCATTCATCCTGGGAGCAGTTACCTTAGCAAACAGGTATGTGAGCCTCCAAACAGCTCTCCTAGGACTTGGGGCAACAAAACCAGGACAAAGAACATGAGATAAAAGCACAAATCAAATGGCAGTAAGTGAAAACAAGGATCATGTTTTTTGTGGGTTTTTTGTTGTTTTTTTTTTGCCAGTCCTGGGCCTTGGACTCGGCCTGAGCACTATCCCTGGCTTCTTTTTGCTCAAGGCCTGCACTCTGCCACTTGAGCCACAGTGCCACTTTTGGCCTTTTCTATATATGTGGTACTGAGGAATTGAACCCAGGGTTTCATGTATGGGAGGCAAGCACTCTTGCCACTAGGCCACATTCCCAGCCCCAAGGATCATGTTTTAAAATTGGCAGTTTTAAAATTGGCAGTTTCTGGACAGGAATGTGGAAAACAACATTAAGACCCTAAGCTTTCTATTCAGGCCTGCTTTATCTTCCCAATCTGTTTCTTCGTTCCTTTTCTCAAAAATCTCAACAATTCACTGATGCTCAATCCACACTCTGAGCGGAGGTGGTGAGAATGATACTGTATGAATATGGAGAAAAGACAGCTTTTGTTGTTAGTGATGTTTAAATATTAGTTTTCCTTTTGTTTGAGACTGTATTTGTGTGGTACCTATTCCACAATATAAGCCAGAAATACAAAGGGAGATGAGGTTAGAAAACAGACATAAGACATAAAACTTGGGATAAATATTATTCTCTAGGTATCTTAGCTTTTAATTAGGAATTTTTAAAAACATGTTTTCAAAGGACACAGCCTCGCGAGGCCTTACTCTGCTCTTGAGCTATCCAAAAGTAAAGCACTAATTATTGTCTCAATGAGCCAATGGGAACATTGATATTCAACCAGCCAATCACTTAAAACCCCTTCAAAGCTCTTCATTATCATAGTACATTTCAGAAAAGTAAAAAAAAAAAGGAGACATTCTCCCTCCTCTACCCCACCCCTGCAAAAAAGCACATTGATCTCTTAGTCAACATGGTGACATATACCTGTCATTCCAGCACTGGGGAAACAGAACCAGGCCTACAGAGTTGGACTCTCAAAAGAACCAAGACTATGGATGTAGCTCCAGGGTAGAGCACTTGCCTAGCATGTACAGATCCTAGATTTCATCTCCAGCACTGCAAAAACAAATAAACCTAACATTTCTGTCTTCTTTCCCAAAGGCCTTCACACTTCTAACCGGTGTATCTTTACACACCTGACAGAACTGCTAATGCTGTGAGCCAGGCTCTGAATGCAATAAGTCTTGAGTATTTCAAGGTTACACAGAAATGATTCAAACTCTAAAATCATAGCTACCATCAAGGCCAAATTTACTCAGCACATTTACATAGCTGACCTTGTTTGATCTTCACAGTACTCCTACCATGTAGAAACTGCCCAAACATTTCCTGAGCAGGTATCAGTTGAGAACCTACTGTGAACCTGATACAGTCAAACAGGTGGAATTATCAAGCCATAGTGGAGTGGAGGCCTGAGAAAGCAAATAGGAAGCAGGAACTAAAAGGAAAAATGAAAAGAGTTACTAAACCAATTTTACAATTAAAATATTCATTTACTTATTGATTCATCCAACAAACACCTTTGTACCTATTATGTATTAGGTACAATAAAGAGTAAATGAATAGAGGCAGCCTATATTTAAGTTTATGGTACATAGGAAGAACCCCTAGTTAAGCTAGGTGCTGGTGGCTCACACCTGTAATCCTAAATACTCAGAAAGCCAAGATCTGAGGATCACAGTTAAAATCAAGGGCAGCCTGTGAGACTCATCTCCAATTAACACCAAAAAAGCTGGAAGCAGGAGCTGGGGATGTGGCTTAGTGATAGAATGCTTACCTAGCATGCATGAAGCCCTGGGTTTGATTCCTTAGCACCACATAAACAGAAAAATCCAGAAGTGGCACTGTGGCTCCAGGGACAGTGCCCAGTCCCGGAGTTCAAGCCCCAGGACTGGCAAACAAAAACAAAACTGGAAGTACAGCTAGGGCTCAAGTGGTAGAGCACTAGCTTGAGCAAAAGAAAGCTCTGGGATGTGAGTATAAACCACAAGACCGGCACACACATTAAAAAAAAAAAAAAGTCAACGATGTAGCTCAGTGGTAGAGTGCTTTCCTAGCACATGCAAGGTCCTGGGTTTGATCTCCGGCACCACAAATAAATAAATACATACATACATACATACATACATACATACATACATACACACACACACACACAATTATGAAAAAACACATGCTGCATGCCATTATTGTGCCATGGGACGTGGATCTTCATTCCTCCTGCCATGGTCATTCTTTCTTTCACTAGGACTCTGCCATGCAAAATGAAATAGGAGTAAAGGAGATCAAGATCTAAATCAACAGAAAGAAGAGATGAAGGATCTTTCAGGGTAGGTGAGCCTGTATTGCTGAACAGTCTGGTGAATCACCTCAATAAGAAGAGGATCAGCCGGATGCCAGGCGCCAGTGGTTTGGCCTGTAATCCCAGCTACTCAGGAGGCTCAGACTAAAGGATCACGATTTGAAACCAGTCCGAACCAGAAAAAAATCCACGAGACTCATATCTCCAATTAACCAGTAAAAATCTGCAAGTAGAGGTGTGGCTCAAGGAGCAGAGCACAAAAGCCAAGGGAGAGAACAATGTTCTAAGTTCAAGTCCTAGTACCAGCATCATAAAAAGAAAGAAATCTGGGTGCCACTGGCTCCTAGCTACTCAGGTGGCTGAGATAGGAGGATCAAGCTTCAAAGGGCACAAAAGTCTCCATGATTTTTTTTTTTAGCCAGTCCTGGGGCTTGGACTCAGGACCTGAGCACTGTCCTAGGCTTCTTTTTGCTCAAGACTAGCACTCTACCACTTGAGGCACAGTGCTACTTCTGGCTTTTTCTGTTTATATGGTGCTAAGGAATTGAACCAGGGCTTCATACATACTAGGCAAGCACTCTACTGCAAGCTTCATGCATACTAGGTAAGCACTCTACTGCAAAGCCACATTCCCAGCCTTCCATGCTACTCTATCTCCAATTAACCACTCAAAAACCAGAAGTGGAGCTGTGGCTTAAAGTGGTAGAGTGCTTGCCTTGAGCAAAAGAGCTCAGGGACAGCACCCAGGCACTCAGTTCAAGACTCACAGACAAAAATAAAAAGGAAGGAAGGAAGGAGAGATGACTCAAGAAGAGTCTACTTTAGATCAGGTGGTCTGTGAGCATCTCTGAGGAAATGACATTAAACAACAAAGTGTCCAGTGTTTCCTCCCTAGGAAGGAGGGAAGGGTTCCAAAGGGAAAGGCATGTGCAAAGGCCAGCAGGAATACAGACTATCTCATGGAGGAAGTGAAAGAGGGTCAGTGTGGAAAGGAGCAGCAGGAAATGTGGTTAAAGACTTTGGGTGGGGGAGGGAGATACAGGCACGCAGTTTATTTAGAATTTCATAGCTGAACATAAGGAGTTTAGATTTTATTCTAATTGCAATGGAACATTTTAAATAGAACAATGATACAACCTTACTTCTAATCTGTTTTATGATTTCCTTTAGAAATTTTGCAAAAGAGGGCTGGGAATATGGCCTAGTGGTAGAGCGCTCGCCTCATATACATGAAGCCCTGGGTTCGATTCCCCAGCACCACATATATAGAAAATAGCCAGAAGTGGCGCTGTGGCTCAAGTGGCAGAGTGCTAGCCTTGAGCAAAAAGAAGCCAGGGACAGTGCTCAGGCTCTGAGTTTAAGGCCCAGGACTGGCCAAAAAAAAAAAAAAAAAAGCAACTTTGCAAAAGAAAGGTATTTTTGCATTCTTTTTAAGTACACCGCCCCCGGAAGCATTGCATAAACTTCAGGTCCCATATTCTGGAACTTCATCTCTGAATGGGGGAAGTGTTGTGTTTATGGCAAACTCAAGATGCCAGAGGCAAGCTTAAATATTTAGTACCAAGAGTTCTTCCCTATCAGTGGATTTTTTCTTGTCTTCAGTTCATGCTGTCTGACATTTAAAATTGCGCCATGGGCTACTCACAGAAATCATGAACACAACGGAGTTCTTTCTGCGGGCAACCCAAGATAGGGGCTGTGTTACTTGAGAAAAAGCGAATAGCAAGTGAGTAGTGAAGATGGGTACAGCATTCCCCCTAATCAGTGCTAGGAAATGTAGGGGAACAGTCCTTGTTTGTCTCGGTGCAGCCCACACAGAGATGCCTCCTATTGTAACACAGCAATGAGTCATGAAAGTAGATGCAGATGGCACAGAAAACTAAGCCAGGAGGGTTGTTTGTCACAGCACCTTAACACACATTGGCTGACACCAATGAAATTCACCTTCCAGTTTCCTGTAGCCTTCTCAACACTTACTCAGCGACAAAGGCATCACCAGCTGGCATTTTTCAAAGGTGTACCATGCAGTAGTTCATCATTACAACTAGGCTAAGTAAGTTCAACTGCTACCCCAAATTTTGCAAATGAACAGAAATAAATAAGCCTAGGAAGCATCAAAAACACTCTTAAGAGACTTGTTCCAGATCACAAAGCCAGGGTTCAAACCCAGCCTGATAACAGAATTCAACTACTCATCCATTGTTATCTACCCCAATTTTCCTTTCTTTTGTTTGTTTTTGCGCCAGTTCTGGGCCTTGAACTCAAGGTCCAGGCACCATCACTTAGCTTTTTTTCCCCCTCAAAGCTGGCAGTTTGCCACTCATTGGGCCACAGTTCCACTTTCTGACTTTGGGGTGGTTAACTGGAGATAAGAGGCTTTCCTGGGACTGGTAAAGTGGCTTAGTAGTAGAGTGCTTGCCTAGCATGCATAAAGCCCTGGGTTCAATTCCTCAGTACCACATAAACAGAAAGAGCTGGAAGTTGCACTGTGGCTCATGTGGTAGAGCACTAGCCTTGAGCTAAAGCAGCTCAGGGACAACGCCCAGGTCAAGTTCAGGCCCCAGGACTGGCAAAAAGAGAGAGAGGCTTTACGATCCTCAGATCTCAGCCTTCTGAGTAACAAGGTATTACAGATGGCACCACTGGCACCCAGCTTACCCCAATTTTTCTATTTTCAGCTTGGAAGTCGTTTCCTCTTACCCTCCTTATACTGCTTTCTTTTCATGAAAACTCCTCCCCTCTGCAAGATCAGAGCTATGGGTGTCACAATTTACAACAGAATGACAACAGGTATTTCCATTCAGTATTCATCTCCAAGTCCTAAAGCCTCAACCTTCAGCCAGAATGTACTGTGATCAAAACTTGTCTTGCAGAGTTACGTAAGAATCCTTGTCCTGGGGGAGGGGAACTACCTGTTTAAGTGGATAAAATACTGTGTACTGAAACTGAATCAATGTTTACAAAATGCCATCCATCAACATATATGAGTCAGTTTCACACAAAAATAGCCACCATAGTATCCAAGGGGCTTAAAGAAGGAGCGTTTAAAGCAAGCCTGAGGAACCTGAATGAGCTCAGTCAAGTCCCCCACCAGCCTTGGAATCATTACATGAATGTAGATAGTCACCAAGGCAATGGGTCCCGTGTCATTAAAATCTAGGGAAGGCTGGGAATGTAGTTTGGCATGCATGAAGGCCTGGGTTCGACTCCTCAGTACCACATAAACAGAACAAGCTGGAAGTGACACTGTGGCTCAAGTGATAGAGTGATAGCCATGAGCACAGAGAGGCTCAGGGACAGAGCCAAGGTCTAGAGTTCAAGCCCCAGGACTGGCCAAAAAGCAAATTAAAAAATAAAAAATAAAATCTAGGGAAGAGAAATCACCAAAGGGCAGGAGGTCCAAACCTACCGTATTTGTTCTGTCAACTAACATTCTAAAAGTCCCTTGCAAATGTAAAAGCTGTCATTTCAGCTAGGGGATGTCTGTCTCTGTCTTGTTCCTAGCCTAAGACCAAGAGACCTATGGGGCTCCGAAATCCCCCCACAAAACAGCCTCATGAAATGAAGTGTTGTGATCTACACCGGGTGCTGCAGATCACCTTCCATGTGATTTTGTTAACTGTTTAGAGCTTTCAACCCAAATAAGGAAAGCCAGAGCAGATACTGAAGAGAGGGATAATTTGTCGAACGATTGGGTGGTCAGACGAGAAACGGAGAAAAGCTGTTCCTTCACAGTAAGACAGTTCCCAGGAAGGCGGCCAAGGGCAGGGAGTCCCCCAAGCCAGCAAGGGAAAAAAAGCCACCAGGAAGTCTAGTGTGCACGCGCCCCCGCTGGCCAGGCGGCCGCCCCGCCGCCAGGCCCCACAGGTGTCAGGCGTGAAGGTTAAGGATGGAGATGGCGGGTCCCACCTGACAGATGAGATCTGAATTCCAACTCGGGTCCGTTCCCAGGCCAGAATCCCAGAGGATGGAATCCAGAGTCAGCTGCGGAGGGGGGAGGTGAGTGGGGAGGAGAGTTCCACTAGCTTTCAATTTCTTGGGAGAAGACCGGACCAAAGGCCAGAGGTTGAGAAAAGGGAGGTATGGGGGGGGGGGGGAGCCGAAACTCGCCGGGTTCGCTCCCCGACGTTGAGTCAGGGGCACCATCAGTGCTTAGTCACCGGCACCTCGGCGCTCGGCCGGGAGTTCCTCGCCCCCCGGCAGCCCGACCGTACGTGACCGACCGAACGAACGGGGCCTCCCCAAGCCCCGGCGCCCGCGCCGCCGCCCGCCCAGACTTACTCCGCCGAGCTGGTCCCGTTAACCGCCGAGCCGTCGGGGGCCGGGTTCAGCTGGATGGGCGTCGGCTTCTTTTTGGGCATTTTTTTTTGGGGGGGGGGGGTTTGCAACCGGGAAAGGAGCAGGACAAATTAAAAAAAAAAAAAACTCTGAGGGGAGGGCGGCCCTCCCTCGCTTCCTCTCTCCTCGGCGCTCCCCGCGGGACCCAGCCGGGGTCGCGAGGCCGGCGGGCGCCCCGAGAGAACCTCACCCCCCCCCCAGCACCGAGGGGCCGGCGGCGGTCTCGAGAGACCTCCCCGCCCGACTCGCCCGGAACTCGGCGAGCCGCGAGGCGACGCGGGGAGCGGGGCGGGCGGCGCGCGCTCGGCGGCCCGGGGTGGCCTCCCTCCCTCCCTTCCTCGGCGGTCTTAGCAGCGGTTGCGACCCCGGCGCCGCGTGCAAGCACCGGACCGCGACTCCCGCCGCCTCAGCCCGGGAAAGTGCAGGCGCCGCGGCCGCCGCGCTCCTCCAGCCTCTGGTTGCACGCAGCCGCCCGGGGGAGGGGCCGGAGGGCGGGGGGAGGGGCGGGGAAACGGGGAGCCTCGCCCCCGCCGGGCCGCCGAGCTCCACTCACGCCCACTCGGATCCGCCCCCACTGCCGGCCCACAGCCAATGGGGACAAGGCTCGGCGGCAAATGACGCGGAAATACGTCACGGGGGCGCGGCGTGCCGGTCTGGGGGCGGGGCCCCGCGTGAACCTCAGTTGCGACCCCTGCTGTCCCGAGGCGCTCCTGCCGCCAGTCCCCAGGTGCCTTCTGCCAGGTGGCGCGCGCCGCCCCCTCAGGGCGAGGCCTGAACGAAGTGAGGAAAGGAAAAGATCCACTGGAGAGCAGGCCAAGAGGGATAGAAAACTTGTCAGGCCTCTAGGTGCTGATGGTTCACACGTGCAATCCTAGGTATTCAGGAGGCTGAGATCTAAGGATCCAGGTTCAAGGCCAGCCCGGAGCAGGTGCTGAGGCATCAAACCCCAGGGCTTTGTACATTCTAGGCAAGCACTCTATCACTAAGCCACATTCCCAGCCTCCCCTCCCTCTCTCCCTCCCTCACCCTCTCCTCCATCTTCTCTCTCCCTCCCTCACCTTCTCTCTCCTCCCTTTCCCTCCCCTACCCTCTCCTCTCTCCTTCTCCCTCCCTCCCCTCCCTCCCTCCTTCTTCTCTCTCCTTCCCTCTCCCTCTCCCTCCTTCTCCCTCCCCCTCCCCCTCCCCCTCCTTCCCCTCTCCCTCCCCTTCCTCTCTCTCTTACTGGTCCTGGAGCTTGAAATCAGGACCCAGACACTGGTCCTCTTTACTCAAGGCTAGTGCTCCACCATTTGAGCCAGAACTCCACCTCTAGCTTTTTGGAGGGTAATTTATTGGAGATAAGAGTCTCACAGGGGCTGGGGATATGGCCTAGTGGCAAGAGTGCTTGCCTCGTATACATGAGGCCCTGGGTTCGAGTCCCCAGCACCACATATACAGAAAATGGCCAGAAGTGGCGCTGTGGCTCAAGTGGCAGAGTGCTAGCCTTGAGCAAGAAGAAGCCAGGGACAGTGCTCAGGCCCTGAGTCCAAGCCCCAGAACGGGCCAAAAAAAAAAAAAAAAAAAGTCTCACAGATTTTCCTGCCTTGGCTGACTTTAAATCCTGATCCTCAGATTTCAGTTTCCTGATTCAGCTAGGATTATAGGTTTGAGCCACTGGCACCCAGCTGCTTTTTTTCTTAATTTGGGTACGGATTACATCATGCTCACTTTGTAACTTGTGTGCTTTTCTGTATTAACCTTCAATTAATCGATTGCTAGAAAGAAGAAATGCAGGAACCTGTAAATACAGAGCTATAAGGTCAGCCTTAGAAAATTGGAAGGCCATTTTCCATCCCTCAGAAGTCTGAGGGCGGCCCTCACAAGACCTATTGCGCTCAGCATTACCGTGGCCACAGTTTCTGCCCTGGTGATAATCCCAATCTTCACATGACCTTGGTGCTTGCAGATGGCTTATTCAGATTGGCTGTTTACTCCTCATCTTCACATCCTGTTTTCAGGAGGACACTAATCCTAGGATCCCTCTCCCCACTGTGGTGTCCTTATCTTTTAAAGATGGCTACCTTGTTTTCTGCAGGTACTCTGGTATTGAATAAAAGCCCTGTTCATCGGACCCCCTGGATCTGTTGCTGGAGTGAGGCAGCAGGTCCCTGGTACCCCGAAACCAATTCCGGTCTCCATCATTGCTTTGCTCCTGGAGGTTTGCAATACAGAAAAATTATTTGGAACACTTCTTCTTGCGAGGCTTAGGAGTCAATTAGAAAACTTTTCTCTCCAGAAAGTTAGACATATTGGCACAGGTATGGTTTAATTCATGTCACTAAAACAGCAGCTAGGTGCTGATGGCTCATGTGTGTAGTCCTAACTACTCAAGAGGCTAAGATCTGAGGTCAATAGTTCAAAGCCAATCCCAGGCAGAAAAGTCTTTGAGACTCTTGTCTCCAATATTTCTATACTTAGGATATATTATACAGTATTTCTATACTTAGAAAAAGCTGGCAGTGGCGCTGTAGCTCAAGTGGTAGAACGCTAGCTTTGAGCAAAAGAAGTTCAGGGGCAGTGTCCAGGCCCTAAGTTCAAAGCCCCAGGACAGTCAAGAAAACAAAACAGAACCAGCAGGAACATAGGTGTTTCTCACATTAAAACATTTGTATCTCCTCAGCATTTTGTGGTTTGCTTCAAGTTTTGTGTGTTTTATAGTTATATAATATACTAGTTTATGAGTGTAGGGTTTGCCAGGAAGGAAGGGAAGGAGAAGGAAGGGAAGGGAAGTGGGGGGAAAAGACAAAGAGCAAGAGAGAAAAGGAAAGAGAGCAGGGACTGTGTTGAGCCAGATTATATAGGGAAAGGTGGGAGATATGGCCAGGTGATTGGATGTGATCTCAAAGAGGTGGTAACTGCCCCAGGCGTGCCAGTTGCCTAGGTAACTCAGGTAACTCAGGTACTGGGCACAGCCTTAAACAGGTGGGAGGCATCTGCATGGAGCCCTCCCAGGGGTGGACCTTACAGTCTGGCCTTTTAATAATTAAGAAAAAGGGCACCCACCCTCTCTGGCTACTTCCTGCTGGCAAGGGGCATCAACGTTAGGGGTAAAAGGTGGAGATGTGGACCCTCCGGGAGAAGGCAAGCAGCAATTGTCCCTTGGTGGTAGATGACAGTCCTTGAATGAAGCCCGGAAGAAGTCTCATGAGGCAGAGGCTGTAGCTTATTAGGAATTGACCACAAATACTTGTCAGGGTTATTTCTCTAAAACTGCCTGCTTTTTCCTTTGGCTTGTGGAGTATATCAAATCCAGAATGGCTAGCCTTTGAGAGGGAGCCTTACAGAGAGGACCTGGATCCCCAGCCTGTGTTGCACTCTCGAAAGCACAAGCCAAAAGGTTGGGCGATTGAGACTGATTTTCTAGCTCATGAGGCATTTTGACATTATGGAGTAGTGTGGTGAGGACATAGGAGCCCAATTAGGCAGACAAACAGAAGAGCTGTAGATGGGGGTCACTAACCAGATGTAGAAGGAAGATGGTGTGGTGGATGTATAGCCAGCAATGGTAAAGGCGAGAAGTCCAAGGTAAGGTTCCTCTGGCTTTCAGCAGTTTGGTTCAAGGAGGCAGATTAATCCTCAAAGAGAAGCAGGAAAGGGGGAATCCAGCGACTCCTGACTCTGTCCCTAAACGAGTCATGACACCAGATGTAAGGCTTGCCAGAATGGAAAGGAAAAAGAGAGAGAGAGAGAAAGAGAGAGGAGACCAAACAAAAGCAAGAGAGAAAAGGAAAGAGAGCAGGGACTGTATTGAGCCAGATTATATAGGAAAAGGCAGGCGGTATGGCCAGGTGGATTGGATGTGATCTCAGAGAAGGAGGGGGTAACTGCCTCCAGGTGTGCCAGTTACCTAGGTAACTCAGGTACTGGACACAGACTTAAACAGGTAGGAGGCATCTGCATGGAGCCCTCCCGGGGATGGACCTTACAATGAGCAGATAGCATTAAAAAGATAATAAAAGGAATTCTTAAAACTCTGCTGGGGCTGGGAATATGGCCTAGGGGCAAGAGTGCTAGCCTCATATACATGAAGCCCTGGGTTCGATTCCTCAGCACCACATATATAGAAAATGGCCAGAAGTGGTGCTGTGGCTCAAGTGGCAAAAAGAAGCCAGGGACAGTGCTCAGGCCCTGAGTCCAAGGCCCAGGACTGGCAACAAACAAAACAAAACAAAAAGACCAAAACCCTCTTCTCAAGGATCTTCTCTCCCAGGTTTATTTTCTTCCATATTCACATGTAGTTGATATTGTGGGGTCAGTCAATTTCATATGTTCATTTTATTTATTTATTGTTCCTTTACAAATTAAGAGCTTTTTTTTTTTTCAAATTAAGAACTTTTATTCTCAAACCCAGGCCTGGTGGTCACACCTGAAATCCTAACAACTCCAAAGGCTGAGATCTGAGGATTACGGTTCTAAGCCAGACAGACAGCAAAGGCCATGAGCTTCTTATCTCTAGTAAACCAGCAAAAAAAAGCAGAAAGTGGAGGTGGGGTTCAAGTGGTAGAGTTCAAGGTCCACTACTGGCACAAAGGGAAAAAAAAATCGTCTTATACAAAAACCTTATTTGGGATTTTCAAAATAAGAAATTTTGATTAAGATGAGTGCCAATTGCTCATGCCTGTAATCCTAGCTCTGCAAGGGGCTAAAATCTGAGGATGGCCAGGCACTTGTGGCTTACGCCTGTAATCCTAGCTACTCAGGAGACTGAGATCTGAGGATCACAGTTCAAAGCCAGCCTGGGCAGGAAACTCCATGAGACTCTTATTTCCAGTTAATTACTAAGAAACCGGAAGTGGCACTGTGGCTCAAAGTGGTAGAGCACTAGCCTTGAGTGAAAGAGCGCAGAGACAGTGCCCAGGCCTTGACTTCAAACCCCATGACCAATGGTGGGGGGGGGAAGATATGTAGTTCCAAGTCAGCATTGGCAAAGCAGGAAGGTCTGTGAATCTCTTATCTCAATTTAGGAAAAGTCACAAGGAAAGGTGTGGCTCACGTGGTAGAGCACCATCATTGGAAAAAAAAAAGCTAAGGGACAATGAATGCTCAGGCTTGTGTTCAAGCTCCAATACTTGTATTCATACAAAAAAAAAAAGTAATTTTGGTTATTACAAACAGAAGTTAAAAGTGAACAACATGCCGGGCAGTGGTGGCTCATGACTGTAATCCTAGCTACTCAGGAGGCTGAGATCTGAGGATTGCAGTTTGAAGCCAGCGTAGGCAGGAAAAGTTAGAGATACTCTTATATCCAATTAACCGCCCCAAACTGGAAGTTGAGCTGTGTGGCTCACATGGTAGAGTGCCATCTTTGAGCACAAAAGCTTAGTGCCCAAGCCCTGAGTTGAAGCCCCAGGGTGGGTACAAGAAAAAGAAAAAAAGAGGCTACTGAGCTGCTACTTGAGCCACAGCTTCACTTCCAGCTTTTTTGCTAGTTAATTGGAGGTAAGAGTCGCATGGACTTTCCTGCTTAACCTGGCTTTGAACCACAATCCTCTAGAATCTCAGACTCCTGAGTAACTAGGATTACAGGCATGAGCCACAGGAGCTCAGCTGAGAACTGCAGCTCTTTATCAAGTACTTTTACAATCAGTAACTCCCTTTGTCTATAATTGATTTTCAGGTAGAGCTAGTTTTGAAAAAAAATTAACATAACTGAGATTAGTTACATTAGTAACTAACTAGTAATGCAACTAATTAGTAATGTAACTAATGTAATTAATGTAACTAATTAGTAATGTAACTAACATTAGTTACATTGTAACTGAGATAGTTACATTAGTTACTGAAGCTCAGGTAAGGTTTAGCCACTGTCTTTGAGCTGAGTGGAAACAAATGTGAAGGGTGAAACCAGGTCCCTCCCCCACGGGAGCTGTACCCACTTCCTAGTTCTCAATGTCAGGCATTCCAGTTGCAATGAAACCACTAGGTTATTTTGGGGAGCCACGTTTAATGGTCACTTGCCCTTCATTTAAAGGAAAAGATGCTGCAGTCCAGTGGAGGATGTTGTGATTTCAGGATTTCAGTCTGTGGTTCAGAATGTGGCTTAAATCAGTAAATCAGACAGGATGTCAGATTGGGCTTTTTTTTTTTTTTTTTTTTTTGAGGGGAGTTGGGGAGGTTTACCCCGGTTCCTTTTTACACTTGGGAGGCACAGTGAAAAAAGATACACCTGGGTCAGACCAACTTTCTAAAGGGCAGCTGTGAAGTAGTAGTAATGAAGTGCCAGACTTTGAAGTCAGGCCCCACTTTACCACGCGAACCCCACTTTACCACGTGAACCTGAAAATAAGCAGGCCCTGTGAGCAAACCCAGGACAAGCTTATTAGGGCCCAGCTGGTCGAGAACTCTAACGACTGGGAATGCTTAACTCTAACCGCCCCTAGAATACCTCGAGCCCTGAGCCAATCAGATTTGTACCCCTAATCTTGCTTGCTTGAACATCTGATTGCTGTAACTTTGTCTTTTAGCCTTTATAAGCTCTGTGTAATCACAGCTCGAGGCTGCCTCCTAACCTCCGCTGTGTCGGTGGTAGGACGAGGCCCGAGTTGCAGCTTGCTTAAATAAAGCCTTGCCTTGCTTTTGCATTTCGGAATGTCTGAGTCTCGGTGGTCTTCTTGGTGGTGGTTTCGCGACTTGGCACAACAGTGTCTTGACTTCCTTTGGAATCACAATCCAGTATCCTGGATCTTCTTACTCTCAAATCTGGTCTGAGATGAAACAAATAAATCTCCAATCTCTTATTCAAATGCTTGTCACCATGGGCTTTCTTTTCTTTTTCTTCTCCTCCCCCTCTTTCTCCTCTTTTATTTTTCTTCTTCTTCTTTTTTGGTTGTGGGGCTGTGGGCCTTGTACTCTGGGCCTAAGCACTGTCCCTGAGCTCTTTAGCTCAAGGCTAGTTGCTCTACCACTTTGAGCCACAGTGCCACTACCGGTTTTTCCAGTGGTTAATTGGAGATAAGAGTCTCATGGACTTTCCTGCCCAGGCTGGCTTTTGAACTGTGATCTTCAGATCAGCCTCCTGAGTAGCTAGGATTATAGGCATGAGCTACCTGTGCCTGGTTTTCTTCCTCTTCTTTTATTTCTTTTTCTCCTCCTCCAAAAAAAGTTCTGCTATCATCCTTTTCCTGCCAATTGCTTTGTGAAACTACAGGCAGGAAGCTGCCAATGATTATATCATGTAAGCAGCTGTGATCTGGGAACCTTCATAAAAGCATAGGTGACCTACACAGGTAGAAGCATCTGAAAGTGTGACTATCAATCTTTTTTTTTTTCTTTGGCCAGTCCTGGGGCTTGGACTCAGGGCCTGAGCACTGTCCCTGGCTTCTTTTTGCTCAAGGCTAGCACTCTGCCACTTGAGCCACAGCGCCACTTCTGGCCATTTTCTGTATATGTGGTGCTGGGGAATCGAACCCAGGGCCTCATGTATATGAGGCAGGCACTCTGCCACTAGGCCATATCCCCAGCCCTCAATCTTTTTTTTATAATTTATACTTACTCAAAGGTAGGTCACCTAATAGTGATCTTAGAATTTGCCTTAAGTTTTATTTCTGATAATGAACCATACATGACAATAATCCTGGATTTGTATAAATGGTAAGATATTATAAACTCTGATTATTGATCTACAAATTATTTATTTATTTTGCCAGTCCTGGGCCTTGGACTCAGGGCCTGAGCACTGTCCCTAGTTTCTTTTTGCTCAAGGCTAGCACTCTGCCATTTGAGCCACAGTGCCACTTCTGGCCATTTTCTTTTTCTTTTTTTTTTTTTTTTTTCAAATTTTTATTATCAAACTGATGTACAGAGAGACAGAGAGGTTACAGTTTCATACGTTAGGCATTGGATACATTTCTTGTACTGTTTGTTACCTTGTCCCTCATACCCCCCTCCCCCTCCCCCCTCCCCCTCCCCCCTCCCCCCACTTCTGGCCATTTTCTGTATACATGGTGCTGGGGAATTGAACCCAGAGCTTCATGTGTACAAGGCAACTGGGCCATATACCCACCCCCTTGATCTACCAATTTTTTTCTCCACTACAGGGCTTTTGCTCTTGTTAGGCAAGTTCCCTACTACTTGAACCATGCATGTCTCCTGATTTGTAGTTTTATTTATTTATTTCTTATTTTGTGCTGCTACTATGGCCTGGGCACTGTCTCTAAGCTTTTTCACTAGTCCTCTACCACTTGAGCCACAACTCCACTTCTGGCTTCTTACTTGTTAATTGGAGATGAATCTCAGACTTTCCTGCCCAAGCTACTATCAAATTGGGATCCCCAGATCTCAGTATCCCGAGTGGCTAGGATTACAGGGGTGAGCCACAAGCACCCCAGCACTGTTGGGTAATTTTAAGTCTCTTTCCACAATGCCTCAGATTACTCTAATTGTATAGCCTAGTAACATACATTACATTATTGCTATTGTTGTTATGATAGCATTATAACATCACATAGTGTTGAATCACAGAGCTATTTATCCTTCTCTCCTCCTTCCTCCCTCTCCTTTTTCTTTCTTTTTTTTTTTTTGGCCAGTCCTGGGGCTTAAACTCAGGGCCCTCTGAACACTGTCCCTGGCTTCCTTTTGCTCAAGGCTAGCACTCTGCCAACTTGAGCCACAGCGCCACTACTGGTCTTTTCTTTTTCTTTCTTTTTTTTTTTTTTTTTTTTGCCAGTCCTGGGCCTTGGACTCAGGGCCTGAGCACTGTCCCTGGTTTCTTTTTGCTCAAGGCTAGCACTCTGCCACTTAAGCCACAGCGCCACTTCTGGCTGTTTTCGATATATGTGGTGCTGGGGAATCGAACCCAGGGCTTCATGTATATGAAGCGAGCACTCTTGCCACTAGGCCATATTCCCAGCCTCCCTCCTCCCTTCCTCCTTCTCCCCTCCTCCTCCTCCTCCTCCTCTCCCTCCCCCCCTCCTCCCCCTCCCCCTCCCCCTTCCCCTCCTCTTCCCCCCTCTTCTTCCCCCCTCCTCTTCCTCCTCCCCCTCCTCCTCCTCCTCTTCCTCCTCCTCTCCTCCCTCCCCCCTCCCACTCCTCCTCCTCCTCCTCCTCTTCTTCCTCCTCCCCCTCCTCCCCCTCCTCTTCCTCCTCTTCCTCCTTTTTGTCCGGTCTTGGAGCTTGAACTCAAAGCCTGGGCACTATCCCTGAGCTTTTGTGCTCATGCTAGCACTCTACCACTTGAGCCATAGCTATACTACACTTCTGGCATTTTTGTATGTGTGTGTGATTAACTGGAGGTAAAGAGTCTTAAGGACTTTCCTGCCCAGGCTGGCTTTGAACCGTGATCCTCAGATCTCAGCCTCCTCAGTAGCATACCTAGGGTTACAGGTGTGAGCCACTTGTACCCAGCTTTATATGCATTTATATAATATATAAATATTGTATAATAAATATAAATATCATATATAATATGCTTTGTATGCATTGTGAGAGCATTGTGTGTGTATGTGTATGTGTGTGTGGTTGGTTTTGCTTTTGTTTGAACTCAGGGCCTGGGCACTAGCCCTGGGCATTTTTGCTCACTCTACCACTTGAACCACAGCTCCACTTCCTTTTTTTTTTTTTTTTTTTTTGGCCAGTCCTGGGTCTTGGATTCAGCCTGAGTACTGTCCTTGGCTTCTTTTTGCTCAAGGTTAACACTCTACCTCTTGAGCCACAGCGCTACTTCTGGCTTTTTCTGTATATGTGGAGCTAAGGAATCAAACCCAGGGCTTCATGTATATGAAGTGAGCACTCTACCACTACTAGGCCATATTCCCAGCCCCTCCACTTCCATTTTAATTGAAGATAAGAGTCTCATGGACTTTCCGAACTGAGATCCTCAGATCTCAGCCTCCTGAGTAGGTAGGATTATAGGTGTGAGCGCCCTGTTTTTAGCAAGTCCTTTCTCAGGTTGTTGTTCAATAAAGAATACAATCTACCAAGGCATTCTATGAAGTTTGAAACAATAGTGTTGTTGTTTTTTTTGCCAGTCCTGGGCTTGGACTCAGGGCCTGAGCACTGTCCCTGGCTACTTTTTTGCTCAAGGCTAGCACTCTGCCACTTGAGCCACAGCACCACTTGAGCCACAGCGCCACTTCTGGCCGCTTTCTTTATATGTGGTGCTGGGGAATCGAACCCAGGGTTTCATGCATGTGAGGCAGGCACTCTACCACTAGGCCATATCCCCAGCCCCTGAAACAGCAGTTTTTCAGCGATATTCTTTTTCACTTCCACTCTTTTATACTACTCACCACTCGGTTTTTGAAGAAACTCAGATTTACGTGTAAAGTTTATAAAGTCCCTGAAAGAGCAACAGGGAGGCTGAACTCTGAGCAAGGCGGCGGAAGCAAGGCAGAGCCCTGGGCTTGGGAAGGCGGGGCCCCTGCATGGATGGGCGTGCACGTTGGGGGCGTGTCCAACGAGACCACGCCCACCCCCGCGATTTGGCGCCAAACGCCGAGGGCTCTTTCCACGATCGGAGTTCGAGTCTCGCGAGATTTCCGATCCGCTCGCCGCGCCAAGTACCGCGCTGAGGCGGTGCGCTTCACCAGAGGTGAGTGTGGGAATGGCTTCGGAGTGGGGAGGTTGTTCCTGGCGGCTGCCCGAGATCTAGGGAGCTGGGTGGGGTGTTCAAGCAAGGGGGTGTGGAGGCTGAGACGGAGCTTCGGCGGTCACCTAGCTTGAGCGGGATGGGAGAGTGGCGGCCCGGGCGGCCTGGGCCTGTGGGCCTACGGGGTTGCGAGTCCGGCGGGCACCTTCGACTGTGGTGTTAAAGGTTCCGGGGGCCCGGGTGTCGCCACTCGAGCCTTTAACTGGAAGGAACATGCTGTTCTCTGTGGCTGTCTCCCCGCTCGGGCTTCGCTGTGCCTGCTAAGCCTCGGCGACCTGTGGCTGTGAAGTGCACGTGGGTGGCTGTGAGAGGGAGCAGGTGGGTGAAGAGGGGTGGGGAGGCACCCGAGTGGGACAGGCGGTCAGCAAGGCCGCCTGGCAGCCGCTCCCCGGCCGTGAGGGGGCTTCTGCTTTGACAACTCTTTAGGGGGAAAGTTGGACGTTGAAAACAGAAGAGTGTGGGAAAGAATGACTCCCTTTACCAATCCTCGGCGAGTTTGGAGCCAAGGAGGAAATTAAGAAGGCCATTTTATCAGTGTCTTAAAAAAAAAAAAGACACTTCTGTGAATATTGGCCAGGAGTAGAAAGCAGTGTATGGAATATCTGATTCTACAGATAGTAAGCAAAATCGATCTTTTGCTAAGCCACAGCCCATGCTTGACCACTTCCTCACTACATTTTATTTATTTATTCATTCATTTATTTTTCGTTCCAGGTTTGAACTCAGGGCCTGGGTGCTGTCCCTGATCCTTTGTGTTCACTCTTACCACTTAAGCCACAGCGTCACTTCCCACTTTTTTTGGTAGTTAATTTCCTTCCTGGGCTGGCTTTGAACCGCAGTCCCCAGATCTCAAGTCTTTTTTATTATTATTAAACTTTTTTTCTTTTCTTTTTTTTTTTTTTTTTGCCAGTCTTGGGCCTTGGACTCAGGGGCTGAGCACTGTCCCTGGCTTCCTTTTGCTCAAGATGAGCCCTCTGCCACTTGAGCCACAGCGCCACTTCTGGCCACTTTCTGTATATGTGGTGCTGGGGAATCGAACCCAGGGCTTCATGTATACGAGGCAAGCACTCTTGCCACTAGGCCATATTCCCAGCCCCTTAAACTTTTTTCTTTATTGTCAAAGTGTGGTACAGAGGGGTTACAGATTCATATGTAAGACAGTGAGTACATTTCTTGTTCAACTTGTTACTTCCAAATCTCAGTCTTTTAAGGAGCTAGAGTTACAGATGTGCATCAACAGCAGGTTCCTTGCTACATTTAATATAGGTTATGTTCTGTCATCAAACTCCAGACTCTGTCAGCCTCAAAGTTGTCTGGTTCCAACCGGTGATAATGTAACTTTAAATTAAATCCTAACTTAGTACGACTTAATTAGAACAAAATTAAAGATACTCCTTGCTTGTTTTGCGATACTGCTGGGAATTGAACCCAGGCCAGTGGCTAGGACATGCTAGGCAAGTCCTGTACCTCTTGAGCCTCTGTTAGCGACAAAGTTATTTAGATTATATGACATCACTTCCCAGTTTTGAAAATCTGTCGTTCTTACAAAGATCCAGTGGGTCAGCCAGGCACCAGTTGTTCACACCTGTAATCCGAGCTATTCATGCAGCTGAGGTCCTTGGAAACCAGACTGGGCATCAAAGTATGTGAGACTCTTACTCCTGTTAACCTGCAAAAAGCTGGAAGTGAGCTGGGTGCTGGTGGCGCATGCCTGTAATCCTAGCTGTTCACAAGGTTGAGATTTGAGCATCATGGTTTGAAACCAGCCCTGGCAGGAAAGACCATGGCACTTTTTTTTTTTTTTTTTAAATCAGTCATGCAGCTCGGACTGTGGGCCTGGTCACTGTCCCTGAGCTCTTACTGCTCTAGGGTAACACTCTACTACTTTGAGCCATACATACATAGCACCACTTCTGGTTTTCTGGTGGTTGATTAGAGATAGTTGCACAGACTTTGCTGCCTGGGTGGCTTTGAACTTCGATCCTCAGATCTCAGCCTCCTGAGTAGCTAGGATTATAGGTGTGAGCCACCAGCGCCCAGCCATGAAGCTTTATTTTTAATAAACTTAAAAAAAACTAAAATAAAACTGAAGCTGTGGCTCAAGTGGTAGATAGAGCATTAGCCTTGAGCAAAAGAAGCTCAGGGACAGCACCCAGATCCTGAGTTCAAGTCCCAAGTTTGGCACACAAAAAGAAGCTGGAATAGAGGTGTAGCTCAAGTGGTAGAGTGCCAGCCTTAAGCAAAAAGCTAAAGAGACAGCTCCTAGGCCCTGCATTCAAAGCCCCAGGACCAGCACACACACAGGAAAAAAAGGGGCCAGTGGCATCATCAGGAATAGAAGCTTTGTATGGTCATAGGAATTTTAGAGATTTAACTAGTTCCAATAGGTTTAGTTTTGGATTGATTATTTGTTTATTTACTTAGATACTAGGTACCTGTTGCCCTGGCTGGCCTCAGATTCCTCAGCTCAAGGGATCTCAGCCTCTTGAGTGCTGGAACTATATTCACAGAATTTAGAACACTTAGAAGGTGAGTTTTGTACATAATGAGCTAGTGAGTGAGACATTGCAGAACTAGAAAATAGGCAGTAGGAATTTAGAGCTCAGTTGGGGTGAAGTTAAAAATTAGTTAACTAGGCTGGGAATATGGCCTAGTGGCTAGAGCGCTTGCCTCGTATACATGCACCCCTGGGTTCGATTCCCCAGCACCACATACATAGAAAACAGCCAGAAGTGGCGCTGTGGCTCAAGTGGCTTGAGCAAAAAGAAGCCAGGGACAGTGCTCAGGCCCTGAGTTCAAGCTCAGGACTGGGCAAAAAAAATCAACTGAATCCTTTTATGATTGAGGGAACTCAGTAATTGATATAAAATGATTTGTTCAAAGTCATATTATTTAGTGGTGAAGTCCACATTACATTTAAGTTTGGTTTTCAGCCTAGTCCTTTTCCTCCATAATTACTCTTCTCTACTTTTTGTGTTATGTATTTTAGGTGTGATTTAAGTGATTGAAACATGAATTTTTGCTACAGATAGGGCTTGACTGTAATAAGAAAACTATTTTGGATGAATAAACATAATTGTGCTTTTTTTCTCTAGAGAAAAAGATGCTAGAACCACAAGAAAATGGCTTGATGGATCTTCCAGATTATGAGCATGTCGAAGATGAAACTTTTCCTCCTTTCCCACCTCCAGCCTCTCCAGAGAGAGATGGTGCAGAAGCTGAGCCTGATGAAGGTCAGCATTGAGAGTTTCACAGAAACATCCCATAGTTCTGTATGTATGTATGCCAGTACTGGGGTTTGAACTCAGGGCCTAGGTGCTATCTTTGAGCTTTTTTGCTAGAGGCTTGTCCTCTACCATTTGAGCCACAGCTCCACTTTTGGCTGGGGATTTGTTGTTTTGTGGTGTGTGTGTGTGTGTGTGTATGTGTGTGTGTGTGTGTGTGTGTGTGTGTTTAATTGGAGATTAAAAAAAAAAGTCTCAGACTTTTCTGCCCAGGCTGGCTTTTGCACTGCAATCCTCAGATCTCAGCCTCCTGAGTAGTTAAGATTCTAGATGTAAGCCACCAGCACCCAGCTCCCATGGACTATTTACTTATTATTTATTTTTTGAAATAATTTTGCTCTGCCGTGCAGGCTGGCCTTCTATCTAGGAGTCTCCTGCTTTCAGCCTCCTGAGTGCTGGAATTGTAGACATGTACCACATTTAGTTATCTGTCAGCTTAGAAACAATACATTTTGCAAGTAAGGCTTAAATTAGTACTAATTCTTGGTTTGTTTCACTAGAGTCAGGGAGAAGAGTACCTGTTCCCCAAAAGAGAACAGTTAAAAGGAATCTACCCAAGTTGGATGCTCAGAGGTATGTACATTTACTGCTTCTACATTTATACTTTTTCTTTTCCATCATTCTAATGCTAGAAGCCTTGGATTTGGATCTATTTAATTTGTTGGCAGTATGGAGTTTGAACTAAGAGCTTCAAACTTGCTGAATTGGCACTCTACCACTTGAGCCATACCTCTTTTTTTTTGCTTGTGCTAGCCTGGACAAGGGTCTTTTCATTTGCATTTCCCTTCTTAGTAGAGATGACATGTATGTCCAGCTTTAGATGTTCAGATGGTTTCTGGTGGACTTTTCTTGCTCAGGCTGGCCTCAAACTTCAGTCTTTGTGATCTCAGTCTCCCAAGTAGCTAGGATGACAGTCATGTACCACCCTCCCTGACCCCTTTCCTTAAACTGCCTTCCTCCCAATCTCTGAAATCTCTGATAGGATTATGGGTGTGAGCCCCTGTGCCGGAAGCGAGATCTGATTTTTTTGTAAGTTCAAAGGAAAATGTTTTGTTTTTCTGTGGTCTTGGTTTTGATGTGACTAGAACAGTCAAAATTTTTATGTTTATTTACAGATTAATTTCAGAGAGAGGTCTTCCAGCCTTAAGACATGTATTTGATAAAACAAAATTTAAAGGTAAAGGTCACGAGGTAAGAAATGCCTGGTTTTTATTTTATGTATGTATGCATACATGTATGTATGCATGTATGTACATAAGGGAATGTGAGCCTGAGTTTTCTTTTGCCACTAAACTGAACATAAACTAGGGTATTTAGAAAACCATTTATAGCTCCATTAGTTCATTGTTCTTTTGTTTTTGTTATTGGTGGTGGTTGTGAGGCTTGAACTCAGGACCTGGGTGCTGTCCCTGAAGTCAATGCTAGTGCTGTACCACTTTGACCCACAATGTCACTTGTGGTTTTCTTATGGTTCATTGAAGATAAGGGTCTCATGGTCTTTGCTGCCCAGACTGGCACTGAACCTCAATCCTCAGATTAGACTCTAATAACTAGGATTATAGGCGTGAGCCACCAGTGTCTGGCTTGTTCTTGTTGAAATTTTCAGGTAGTACTCTTAATCTGTGAAGTCTTGATCATATTCACGATGAGCTATTGTTAAAATAAGTAAACTTACATGAAGAACATGCACTTCCTGTTTCTTTAGTGCTCCAGTATGAACTTTGAGAGTGTACGCTATTCTAATATATTTTCCCTTGAAAATTTTACTATTTTCTTATGTTTTACTATTTTTTCATAATTTTGAGTCCTCACTTCTTTTTTCCCCCTTATATGTGACTTGAGAGTCTCTGTATTTAATTTTTTCCCTCTTAAAGTTATTATGTTGCAGTGTTAGGGATCAAATGGGCATGGCACATGGTGAGAGCTCTATCACCGAATTATGTTCCTAGCTTAGTTTCTTCTTGTGTCCTTGGGTCTGAGATTATTTTGTTGTTGGAGTGTGTGTGTGGGGTGGGGGGGACTGGGACTTGAACCCAGGGCCTCACACTCTTGGTTGGCTTTTTTGCTCAGTGCTGGCACTGTACTCTTGAACCACATCTAAACTCTGGGCTTGTTGCTGGTTAATTAGAGATAAGCATCTCATGGACTTTTCTGTTTGGGCTGGCTTCAAACCTCCATCCTCAGATCTCCTTTTTCACAGTCGCTAGGATTACAGGTGTGTGCTACCAGTGCCTGGACTAAGATGGTTTTATGAGGGAAGTGGTAAACTAGCTCCTCTTAACAACTTGAAAATGACCCTTGCTGCTTTAATTCCTGAAATAACTTTACCTTTACTATCAGAAGGAGAGTGAGGAGACCTGCTCTCATGATTACATATTTAGTAATATTTGGTAGAGCTGGTTGTTTTCTTCAGTGTCTACCTTGTGTTGGATATTCTATTTGATTAATCCTATTAGTTGTGAGTATTAATTCCATGCAGGAGGAAATAGGCAGAGAAAAGTAGCTGGTTTGTAAGCAGTAGATTTGGGGATTCAGTCTGTGTGGTCTATTCCATACCCTGTACTTTCCATTCACTATCCTGTTTTACAACATTGTTAAGAATGAGATATTTTACAGGAAACCCAAGAATTTATAACTTATTGATCTAGTGTATTAAACTTGATTGGGGGGGGGGGTTGTTGTGGTTGTTATTGTTGTTTTTGTGTTGTGAGACAGGGTCATGCTGTGGACTCTAGGATGGCCTGGAATTTTGTAACCCAGGGTGGCCTTAAACTTGAGATCCTCCTGTGTTCACCTCCCTATTATTTGGACTGCAGGTGTGTCACTAAGCATGGCTTTATTTTTTCTTTTAATTAATTGTTTATTGTGCTGGTCCTGGAGCTTGATCTTAGCCTGGGCACTGTCCCTGAGCTGTTTTGCTCAAAGCTAGTACTCCACTTTGGGCTTACTAGTAATTCATTACAGATTAGAATCTCATGGCTTTTCTTGCTTGGGCTGGCTTTGAACCATGATCTTTAGATCTTAGCCTCCTGAGTAGCTAGGATTATAGGCATAAGCCACCAGCACAGAGCTATTTTTTTTATTTTGTGTGGAGTATCAGGGTTGAACTCAGAGCACAACAGGTATATTACCACTTGATCTATGCCTTCAGCCCCTTTGTGGCTGTTTTTGTGTTGTTGTTTTTTGCCGGTTCCTGGGCTTGTACTCAGGGCCTGGGCTCTGTCCTGGAGCCTTTCTGTGCTCAAGGCTAGTGCTGTACCACTTGAGCCACAGTGCCATCTCCAGTTTTTTTCCAGGGCCTCATGCATACGATACTAGACAAGCACTCTACCGGTAAGCCACATTCCAGCCCTTGACTGGATTATTTTTAAGATAGGATCTTAGCTTCTATGTGGGCAGGCCTGGGCTTCAGTCCTATTACTGTGCTCTCCCCTGTCACTGGGGATGACAGTGGAGTCTGAAGAACATTTTTTTTTTAATGCCCTGTCTGGCTTTGAACCATGATCCTCCAATCTCTACTCCCCCAAGTAACTAGGATTATAGACTTGATTCCTGTTAAGTTTTAAATATCTTCATTGGAATTTCAAATACAGAGAGTTACTGCAGTTTGAGAATGTTTAAAATATCCTTGCTAGTCTGGTACTTTGCCCTTGGGTTTTGTTTTTTTTTAATAGAATTCTTGATTCTGAGTGCTGTCTTTTCTACATAGGACTTAAGGAGCTGTCACAGTGTTTAGTTAATTCCTAAGGGATAATCTTGACATTTTATTAAAGCTTATTTTGGGGTTTTCTGTTACAGTGAAAACCTGAGAAGTAGAGATGTATATCAGGTGATAGTGCTCTAGCCCTTGAGTGGAAAAGCCAAGCATGAGAGACCCTGAGTTCAAGTCCCAGTACAGTGCACATGCACTCATGCAAACACAAACACACACACACACACACACACAAATTGGTTTAAGTGTAAAGCTTTTTTTTTTTTCTGTTTGTGGGGCATCCATGAGCTCTTTTGCTCAGGATTAGGGCTCTACTACTTTGAGCCACAGTACCATTTCTAGTTTTTGAGTGGTTAATTGCAGATAAGAGTCTCATGGGGACTTTTCTGCCCAGGCTGACTTTGGACTGCAGTCCCTAGATCTCAGCCTTCTGAGTGGCTAGGATTATAGGCATAAGCTACCAACACCCAGCTCTGTAAAGCAGTTTTTTATGCTGGGCACAGGTAGGTCAATCCTAGCTACGGTAGAGGTTAAAATATGAGGATCACGGTTCAAAGCCAGCATGAGGAAGAAAGTCTCTGAGACCTTCCTGCCTCTACTCCCCTCCCCTTCTAAGGTCCCAGGGCTTGTCCTCTGGGCCTGAGCATTGTCCCTGAGCTTTTATTGCTCAAGGCTAGTACTCTACCATTTGAACCACAGTGTTACTTCTGGCTTTTTTGAATAGTTCATTGGCAATAAGAATCTCATGGACTTTCCTGCCTGGGCTGACTTTGAACTGCGGTCCTCAGATCTCAGCCTCCTAAGTAGTTAGATTACAGGTGTAAGCTACTAGCATCTGGCGCCTGAAACGTATCACCAATTAACCAACAAAAAGCCTGAAGTGGAAGTGTGGCTCAGGTGGTAGAGTGCCAGCCTTGAGTGAGAGGCCCTGAGTGAGACCAAGCAGAACAGGCAGAAAATAAAAGATCTCTATCCACCTTGTAATACTCAAAACTGTTTGTAACTATTTTTCTCTTGAAATTTCCTTCTAAAAGTTTCTTACCCTTGCAAGTATGACACAAGTGACTTTGGTATTGTTTTTAAATTCTGAAATCTGCTGACAGGGTCGGTTGTGAGGTTGAGTTCTCTGTTTAGCATTTTTATTTTTATGTGCCAGGCTGAAGACTTGAAGACACTAATCAGACACATGGAGCACTGGGCACATCGGCTATTCCCCAAGCTGCAGTTTGAGGATTTTATTGACAGAGTTGAATACCTAGGAAATAAAAAGGAAGTTCAGGTAAGTGCTGTGATTATCGAGAATGTCATTTGCAGTGCCGAATAGCACAAGGGTACATTGACTTGAAGCTAAAGTACTGTCTGGGGGGTGGGGAGGTCCTGGTTTGAAATCAGTCCTGGCAGAGAGGAAAGTTAATAGTTACTTGAAGAACAACTCTTTAGAAACAAAGAAGTAAACAATCATTTTCCTCCCTATGTTACGGGGTAAGAAATGTTACGGAGTTCAAGGAAGGGGATTCCCCGTCCCTCCAAGAGTCCACCACTCAGAGACAGTCTCAAGCAAAAATATGGATTTATTGGGGGCAGAACTGACCGGCCAGGGACACAGCACAGACTCGGGAGCTGAAACTGTGAAAGCGAAAAGCGGGCTCACCGGCCAGGGACACCGCAGACTCGGGGGCTGCCACCGTGACCCCGAGCAGCCCTCAAATTGGGGTTTATAAAGGTAATTGCATAGCACAGATGTAGGGGCTTGACACAGGGGGTAGAGCACGCAATAAGTTAACAGATGTAGGAGGTTGACACGGGGTAGAGCATGCGACAAAGCAAGCATGGCACAGATGTAGGGAGTTGACACGGGATAGAGCAAATAAATAAGTTAAGCCATTTACAGAAGCAGAATTTTGGGGTCAGATGGACTTAATCTACTCCCCTCAACATTTCCTACTATGTTTCCCTAGTCAAGATGGAATCAGCATTATTGATGAAAATACAGAAATATCTTTTTGTTTTTAGACTTGTTTAAAACGAATTCGACTTGATCTCCCTATTTTACATGAAGATTTTGATAGCAATAATAGTAAGTATATAAGTTTACTTTTTTTGTTGTTGTTGTTTTGGTTTTTTGGCCAGTCCTGGGGCTTGGACTCAGGGCCTGAGCACTGTCCCTGGCTTCTTCTTGCTCAAGGCTAGCACTCTACCTCTTGAACCACAGCGCCACTTCTGGCCGTTTTCTGTATATGTGGTGCTGGGGAATCGAACCCAGGGCTTCATGTATATGAGGTGAGCACTCTTGCCACTAGGCCATATTCCCAGCCATAAATTTACTTTATAACAACTTGGCTTTTAGAAATGGATCTAGGGCTGGGGATATGGCCTAGTGGCAAGAGTGCTTGCCTAGTATACATGAGGCCCTGGGTTCGATTCCCCAGCACCACATATACAGAAAATGGCCAGAAGGGGCGCTGTGGCTCAAGTGGCAGAGTGCTAGCCTTGAGCAAGAAGAAGCCAGGGACAGTGCTCAGGCCCTGAGTCCAAGCCCCAGGACTGGCCAAAAAAAAAAAAAAAAAAAGGATCTAGTTGGGGCTGGGAATATGGCCTAGTGGTAGAGTGCTTGCCTTGCATACATGAAGCCCTGTGTTTGATTCCTCAGCACCACGTGCATAGAAAAGGCCAGAAGTGGCGCTGTGGCTCAAGTGGCAGAGTTTTGGCTTTGAGCAAAAAGAAGCCAGGGACAGTGCTCAGGCCCTGAGTCCAAGCCCCAGGACTGGCAGAAAAAAAAAAAGAAATGGATTTTTTTTTTTTTTTTGGCCAGTCCTGGGCCTTGGACTCAGGGCCTGAGCACTGTCCCTGGCTTCCGTTTGCTCAAGGCTAGCACTCTGCCACTTGAGCCACAGCGCCACTTCTGGCCGTTTTCTGTATATGTGGTGCTGGGGAATCGAACCCAGGGCCTCATGTATACGAGGCAGGTACTCTTGCCACTAGGCCATATCCCCAGCCCCAAGAAATGGATCTTGTTGTGGTAGGTTAGGTAGTATTATGAAACAGAGTTTTGGGTTTTTTGTTTTTTATTATTGTTGTTGGTCATGGGGCTTGAACTTAGGGCAAGGGTACTATCCCTAAGCTTTTGTTCTCAAACCTAGCACTCTATACCACTTGGAGCCACAGCTCCATTTCTGGTTTTCTGGGGGTTAATTGGAGATAAGGGTCTTCCAGACTTTCTTGCCTGGGCTGGCTTAGAACAGCAATCCTCAGATCTCAATCTCAGTAGCTAGGATTACAGGCATGAGCCACCCACACCTGGTTGATGGAACTGAGTTCTTAATTTATGGTATATATGTAATTAAAGTACAGTTAGGAAGAGCAAGCTAAAATGCTTCTGTGAAAATTGACCTGAAAGGTAAAGATTCATTTTCATTAGGCATGTTATATATGTAATTTTTTAATATTTTTTTTTGCCAGTCCTGGTGCTTGAACTCAGGGCCTGAGCATTGTCTCTGGCTTCTTTTTGCTTAAGGCTCGCACTCTACCACTTGAGCCACAATACCACTTCTGGCTTTTTCTGTTTATGTGGTGCTGAGGAATCGAACCCAGGGCGTTGTGCATGCAAGGCAAGCACTCTACCACTAACCTACATCCCCAACCCCTTAATATTTATTTATTTATTTATTTATTTTTTTTGGCCAGTCCTGGGGCTTGGACTCAGGGCCTGAGCACTGTCCCTGGCTTCTTTTTGCTCAAGGCTAGCACTCTGCCACTTGAGCCACAGCGCCACTTCTGGCCGTTTTCTGTATATGTGGTGCTGGGGAATTGAACCCAGGGCCTCATGTATACGAGGCAAGCACTCTTGCCACTAGGCCATATCCCCAGCCCCTTAATATTTATTTTTATGTCAGTACTGGAGCTTGAACTCAGATCCTGAGTGCTGTCCTCTAGCTTATTTTGCTCAAAGCTGGCATTTTACCACATGAGTTCTAATCTCTTTCCTGCTTCTTGCTGGTTAATTGGACATAAGAGTCTCACAGACTTTCCTGCCTGAGCTGACTTTGAACAGTGATCCTCAGATCTCAGCCTTCTGGGCAGCTAGGATTACAGGTGTGAACCACTGGCTCCTGGCTGTGAAAAATAGATTTTAGCTCCAGAGCATGAACTTTTTTTTTTTTTTTTTTGGCCAGTCCTGGGGCTTGGACTCAGGGCCTGAGCACTGTCCCTGGCTTCTTTTTGCTCAAGGCTAGCACTCTGCCACTTGAGCCACAGCGCCACTTCTGGCCATTTTCTGTATATGTGGTGCTGGGGAATCGAACCCAGGGCCTCATGTATATGAAGCAGGCACTCTTGCCACTAGGCCATATCCCCAGCCCCAGAGCATGAACTTTTGACAACAACTGACCGATTAATCTTGTATAGGGCCTGTTAACACAAAAATACATGTGAAGATACAGTTTTCATATGCATATATACCATTGAAAACAGTGGCTCTGTGGTAGTGTAATTGGCTGACGGAAATTTGCATTTTGCTCCAGTGCAGCCCCTGGAAACAGAATGAGAGTGAGGTCTATGTGGCTGTTCTGACGTTGGTTGCATTTGTAAGATGTTCAGTGTAACCACAGACAGTCACACACATCAAACATGGTTCCTGCCGACAGTGTCTGTATAGTTATCAGATCTTCTGTGCGATGGCTCCATACATTCTTTGTTTTATTTTTATAACTTAGTAGATTCAAGGGGCAATATGAGTGTCTTATAGAATCCCTCAGAGTCATCTCTGAGTTGAAGGAGGGTGATTTAAATAATCTGATATTTCATGTCTTTGGTATTTGCTGATGGCATATGACTTGGTATATATAATAGTTATTGTACTGGTAAATACCACTGTCCAGGCCAATGGTTAGTGTTATTAACACTTTTGAGGGACTTACTATGTGTTAATGGATAAAAAGGTAAATCAAAGCTGGGCACTGGTGGCTCATGCCTTAATCCTAACTACCCAGGAGGCTGAAATATGAGGATTGTGGTTCAAAGCCAGCTCAAGCAGGAAAGTTCATGAGACTCTTATCTCCAGTTAACCACCAAAATAACTGGAGCTGTGGCTCAAGTGGTAGAGTGTTGGCCTTGAGCAGAAAAAAGCTTAGGATACACGACTTAGGTATTCACAACACAGTAAGGTCAAAGGAAGATACTATTAGTAGAGGAACATAAAGGCCTCAATGTCTTTGATCATAGAACCATGATCCCCAGGTTGCTATGATCTCCAGGTTCCTAAGTAGCTATGATTACAGATGTGAGCCACCAGAGCCTGGCTTGCCCTGCTCTAACTTTGTTTTTTAGTTTATTTTGTTGCCAGTGCTGGGGCTTGGGATGCAGGGCCCAAGCACTGTCCCTGGCTTCTTTTTGCTCCAGGCTAGCACTCTGCCACTTGAGCCACAGCACCACTTCTGGATTTTTCTGCTTATATGGTTCTGAAGAATCAAACCCAGGTCTTCATGCATGCTAGGCAAGCACTCTACCACTCAGCCACATTCTCAGCCTAATCCTAACTACTAAGGAAGATAAAATCTGGGGATGGAAGTCTGAAGACACCAGCCCAGACAGGAAAGTTATAAGACTCCTATCTCTAATTAATCAGCAAAAAGCCAGAAGTAGAGCTCAAGTGGTATGATGCCAGCCTTCAGTGAAAATGCTAAGAAGCAGCATCTAAACACCAAGTTTAAGCCCCAGTACTGGTATCCCAAAAGTATACATGTTTTTCCAGTCTGGGATTATGCCTCAAATATGTGTGTGTGTGTGTGTGCACACGTACCTAATACATATTTACTGCTTTTTATTTTTTGTTTGTTTTTGCCAGTCTGGGTCTTGGACTCAGGGCCTGAGCACTGTCTCTGGCTTCTGTTTGCTCAAGGCTAGCACTCTGCCACTTGAGCCACAGCGCCACTTCTGGCCATTTTCTATATATGTGGTGCTGAGGAATTGAACCCAGGGCCTCATGTATACGAGGCAAGCACTCTTGCCACTAGCCCCCCAATAACATATTTACATACATGGATGGATGAAATCTTTAAGTTTTTATTGGCCCAAGCATGACCTAGTTCATGCTTAAATATTTCCATTTGACTAAACATGCCTTTTTTTTTTTTTTTTGGCCAGTCCTGGGCCTTGGACTCAGGTCCTGAGCACTGTCCCTGGCTTTTTTTTTTTGCTCAAGGCTAGCACTTTGCCACTTGAGCCACAGCACCATTTCTGGCCGTTTTCTATATATGTGGTGCTGGGGAATTGAACCCAGGGCTTCATGTATATGAGGCAAGCACTTTTGCCACTAGGTCATATTCCCAGCCCCAACATGCCTCTTTAATGTGATGTGTGTGAATCAAGTATGATTTGCAGTGTTCTCATACCTCATGAAATGTTTCTTTGGGACAGGTTTTTGCCACTTGTAAGTAATTGTTTTCAACTTAAAAATTGCTTGAGCTCCCTGTGATTCAACACTACAGATGTGCCATTTCTTTTCTACCACAGAGGAAGAAGGGCAAAATAGTAATTTTGATGTGCCGGCTGAGGAGCCAGATCCTTTTCTGCCAAATTCATCTGAAAGTGAGCTGTTTGCTTCCGAGTCAAGTCAAAGCCTAACAGAAGAGCAACAACAAAGAATTGAGAGAAATAAACAGCTGGCCTTGGAAAGGAGGCAGGCGAAGCTGCTAAGTAACAGTCAGACCCTCGAAAATGGTAAATTCTGTGCAGGTTTTATGAGCTGTGCTTGCCATATTGAAGGCATGTTGGGAATCTTCTCTGTTGTCCCCTCAAGTAAAATCTCGCTAGAAGTAGGCAAATGTGATCGTAAGTTTCTGTTTGAGACAGAGTGTCTGTGTGCACTGGTAGGAATCTCAAAGAATATATGGAGTCTTTTGTGTGTGTGTGTGTTTTCTTTTGGATAACTGAATACCTCCTAAGATTCTGAGTCTTTCAAAAATACATTCTTCTTTGACTCCGTAAAGCATTCAGTGTATTTTTAGAATTGTAATTATGAGAATTTATTGTTATGATACCTTCATCACAAATATAATGCCGATGTGGAGCTATTTGCTATGACAAAAATAGGTACTAAAATGGTTTTATCGCATGGTGGCACTTTTATTGTGAGCTGCACTTTGGGTGGTCCTTTACTTCTCTGTACCTTCTGACTTCTAAAGCTGCCTTAAATTTTGCTGTTTCTGTGGTGGCACACACTAGTAATTTCAGAACTTGAGAGGTGAGGCTAGGGTGAATGAGAGCTTAAGGCCAGCCGAGGCTATGTGAAACCATGATCCTGTCTTAAAAGACCATAGGTGGAAAAAAATTACAAGTTTGATTTGAATGAAGAAAGCTCTTTTTTTGTAATCTACTTTTTTCTTCTGAAATAGAAAAAAAAGTGAAAAATAAATACTTTGTTTTAAAACAAGTTCCCTACAATGTAACAAAATTTTCAAATGAGTATGGTGACTACATGATAATGACTTTTTTTCAGTTAAAATGAAAATGAAGTGTGTGCGTGTGTGCATGCGCATGTGTGCACGCACGCAGGCAATGGGGCTTGAACTCAGGACATAAGAACTATCCCATAGCTTTTTCACTCAAGGCTGTTACTCTACTACTTGAGCCATAGATCCATTTCCGGCTTCTTGGTGGTTAATTGGAGATAAGAGTCTCAGATTTGTCTGCCTAAGCTGACTTTGAACTGTGATTCTCTGGTCTCATCCTAAGTAGCTAGGATTATGTGTGTTAACCTTCTCCTAGCTCAAAATAAATATCTTTACAAATGTTCATTTTATTAATACCATGTGAAAAATAACATGGAGATAGACTTAGCAGCATCCTTGCCCTCTCACAGTGTACCTGGCAATAGGTATTTAATGTTCACCTTTTATTTACAACTTAAAATTTGCCCAAATAAAAGTAAGTGCCTTGGAGTCTTTATTCCCATTTTCTCTGAGGGGAGCAAGAAATGTCCCCACCTGTTTTTTGTGGGGTTTTTTTTTCCCCCAGTTCTTTTATTTTTGCCAGTCCTAGGGCTTGAACTCAGGGCCTGAGCACTGTCCCTGGCTTCTTTTTGCTCAAGACTAGCACTCTACCACTTGAGCCACAGTGCCACTTCTGGCCTTTTCTATATATGTGGTGCTGAGGAATCGAACCCAGAGCTTCATGTATACGAGGCAAGCACTCTTGCCACTAGGCCATATTCCCAGCCCCTCCCAATTATTTTTTGTTGCTTTGTCCAAAGCTGGGACTTGAACTAGATAACTTGATACTTACACTCATAGGCTGACATAGGGCATGGAGCCAGGCCTTCAACCCTCCACTTCTATTTTATTCTGTTATACTAAATCCTTGCTAAAACTTAGAATCTTATATATATCTTAAATTTTCATTACATCACTTGGACAAGTGTGAGTCACCAGTCCCAGCTTAAGTGCTTATTTTATTTTTTTGGTCGGTCATGGGGCGTGAACTCTGGCCCTGAGTGCTGTCCCTGAGCTCTTCAGCTCAAGGCTAGCACCACCACATTGAACCACAGCACCACTTCTGATTTTCTGGTGGTTCATTGGTGATAAGATCACACAGACTTTTCTGCCTGGGATGCCTTTGAACCGTGATCCTCAGATCTCAACCTCCTGAGTAGCTAGAATTACAGGCGTGAGCCACCGGCGCCTGGCTTTAAGTGTGTGGGTTTTTTTTTTGTTTTTTTAACTTCTCTCCAGTAGTTTTGATTTTCAATGAGAAGTTACATTTGGCTGTGATTCAAGAGATGGAGTTTAGTCATGCAAGGACCTATCTATGCTTGTTGAGTGTGGCTCAAGTGGTCTGAGGTAGTGTAGTGTCTAAGCTAGTATAGTTATCTGAATTCAAGTCTCTGTATTGGCGCCTCTCCCTAAGAAAGAGCTTGTTTTTTGTTTTGTTTTTGGTGTGAGAATTGAACCCAGGGCGTCATACATGCTAACTGAGCATACATTCTACCACTGAGCTACCCCCAACGTAAGATTCTTTTGCATTTTAAGTGGGCTATTTATACATGTGGGAAGAGAAGTTTATTTAGAATTAAGTAATCATAATGATCATAATGAACATGAAGTCATCAAATGTGATTTTTTTTTTTTTTTTTGGCCAGTCCTGGGCTTGGACTCAGGGTCTGAGCACCGTCCCTGGCTTCTTTTTGCTCAAGGATAGCACTATACCACTTGAACCACTGCGCCACTTCTGGCTTTTTCTATATATGTGGTGCTGGGGGATCGAACCCAGGGCTTCATGTCTGTGAGGCAAGACTCTTGCCACTAGGCCATATTCCCAGCCCCTCAGATGTGATTTCTCTAAACCTGATTTGTATTCTGAGAGTGGATCATGTGCTTATGAGTAAACATTGATTTTTCTTTTTAAGATACATTAATGGACACACCCAGGGCACAGGTAGCTGAAGAGGTTGAACTCTGCGAAGAGCAAATGGAAGACCTGAGTAGCTCCAACATAGATGCTGAGGACAGTCCCCGTGATGCTTCCTCCAGTACCTTCCCTGACGCAGAGCAGCCAAGAGGGGAGGAGATATGTGGGGGCCATGGCTCTTAGCATGGACAGTGATGGCTTCATGCTTTATCCAGAATGTCCCTGCAGTTAGGCAAACCTCCATGGAGAGAATAATGCAGTCACTATCCTGCAAGTTTTGGAGTGCTGTGCTTTGTCTCCTTTGTGCAGTAAAACTTGCAGATTCCTACTTAAAATTTTGTATTTATGTCCTTAATGCCTACTGCTTTAGTCTGCTACCTTTAATGTTTTATACAGCTATGTTGTCATAAAATCACTAAGAGCTGATAAGCAGCTTCCTCTAGTGTGCTTTCAGTACCTTGTTTGCACTCCATGAGCACTGTTTTTAAGATGTAAATATGTGGATTTACTACTGTCTGTGTATAAAGTAAAAACTTAATTTTACAAACTGTCTTTAGAGGCTTTGTGAAAGTTTCTTTCATCTTACATCTGCACATCACACTCGTGGTAGGCTGTTCGAGGCTTTGCCTGTGTTTTGAAGCTACTTTAATATTATAAAAGGTTGGGTGTTGCTGGCTGTCGTGGGTCAGAGGAGCTCAGAGGCTCCTCAGCCTCCTCACGAGTGGAGCGCCCAGGGAGTTCTCACAAAGACCTTTCCATGGCGGCACAGATTCCAGGGACTGGGAAGGAAGTGGACAGCAGAAGTAAACAATTTAGGAAATGCAGAAGCTTTGGGAATGGTGGCGGCGAGGCAAGGTAGGAGTTGTTGGGAGTTCTTGTGCTTTCTCAGCTTGCTGGGAGGGTACAGGTGCACACGAGCAGCCAGCCCGTTCACAGCGTCCAGGTTGGCCCAGGCAGTGAGCTTCCCAGCTAGTTTTTACAGAGGAGAGGGGATCTCCCGCTCAAAGGAAAGCTCGTGGCCTCTTCCCTTGGCCTCTTCCCTCAGCAGAAGGGTGGAGTATGGGTACAAAGCTGCCACAGGCTAGAATCTTGCGCTCACTTTTTCTAACTGGGTAGTAAGGAGAGGCACAAATGGTTTGGTTAAGAAGCCAAGCAGTTAGACACGTGGGCTGAAGGCTTGTTGAGAGCTGTAATGGAGATGGGGGCGGGGGGTGGCATCCAGAGGCTGTGGCTTCTTGTTGCCAGCTGGGTATAAGCTGAGCCCACATGCCAGGTGCCACGCCTAGAGAAGCTGCTTCCCAGCCTGGTCAGGCCTCCAGCTACATGATTCAAGAGCTAGATTAGCATTAGCAGGGATTGGGAAAGTTATTTTTCCATTGGCGGGTTTGCTGGCAAAAATTCCAACACAGGCTTGGCCAGTGCACCCCATCCTCTCGGGATGAGGGGGTTGCAGCAAAATGGGAAGCTGGGAGGGGGTTGAGACCGGATCTGACCTGTGCATCCCACCGCATTCCTTCTCCCCAGATAGTCTATGACTGGTGCTGGAACAATAGGGAGGCTTGAGTCAAATAGGAAACAGGAGTTCTAAAGTAGGCAGTAGTTACCTGAAAGATGGTACTGGGGTCTCTAACTCAAATGATGATCCCCAATTTTATGTGTGTGTGTCGGTCATGGTGCTTGAACTCGGGGCCTGAGCACTGTCCCTGAGCTTTTTCACTCATGCTAATGTTCTACCATTTTTATTTTTTTTTGGCCAGTCCTGGGGCTTGGTCTCAGGGCCTGAGCACTGTCCCTGGCTTCTTCTTGCTCAAGGCTAGCACTCTGCCACTTGAGCCACAGCGCCACTTCTGGCCATTTTCTGTATATGTGGTGCTGGGGAATCGAACCCAGGGCCTCATGTATACGAGGCAAGCACTCTTGCCACTAGGCCATATCCCCAGCCCATTGTTCTACCATTTTGAGCCACTTCTGGTTTTCTGGTGGTTAATTGGAGATAGAAGTCTCATGGACTTTTTTGCTGGGTGGGGCTGCCTTTGAACTGTAATCCTCAGATCCTGAGTAACTAGGATTACAGGTGTAGGCCACTGGCGCCCTACTGATGCTCAGGTTTTTAATTGTACATAATAACACGTAAGCCAGGCACAGGTGGTTTATGCCTGTAATTCTAGTTACTCAGGAGGTTGAGATCTGAGAATCATGGTTTGAAGGCAGCTGAGTTAGGGAAGTCTGTGAGACACTTACCTCCAGTTAATCACCAAAAAGCCAGAAATGGAGTTGTGGCTCATGTGTTAGAACTCTAGCCTTGATCACAAAACCTCAGGAATAGCACCCAGGCCCTGAGTTCAAACCCCAGGATTGGCATGCATGTGCACGTGCACGTGTGTGCACACACACACCTAAGTTATAGGTACCTTGAAATAATTCACTTAAGAAAAGATTCTGGGCACTGTTATCTCACGCCTGTAATCCTAGCTACTCGGGAGGCTGAGATCTGAAGATTGAGGTTTAATGCCAACCTGGGCAGTAAAGTCTGTGAGACTCTTCAATTAACCACCAGAAAACTGGAAGTGGCACTATGGCTCAAAGTGGCAGAGCACTAGCCTTGAGCAAAAGAGCTCAGAGACAGCACACAGGCCCTGAGTTCAAGCCCCATGAACAACAACAACAAAAAGGTTGTATATTAATGAAGCTTCCAGACCTGCCTTTGCGAGCACCTCTTCACTCTTCATTGCTGAAGTCAGTTTCCATAGGGACCTGGTTCTATGGTTCTTAAGGCAACCTTAGTGCAGTTTGAGGGAATATGATACATACATGAAATATCCACCCAATCCTGACCAATGAGCACCAGGTAACACAAAGTAACATGCTTGACAAGATGATTTAAAAAAAAAAAAAAAGTCAGACCAAGCTCTTTTAATGAAGCATTTCAGAGCCCGTAACTGTTGGAAACATCCAGGAGTGCTAGGTCCCGTATCTCCTCCAGGAGTGTGTAGAGACTGCCTCCCTTGCTTTGGCAATATTCTTGATACTCTTCCTCAATGACCTTGCCTTTGACTTCTTGGGCAAGCTGTGCTTCTTCCACTGATCTCGTCACCTCCTTCACTAGCTCGCTCTTCAGCAAGAGGGAGCTCTGGCGGCAAAGTTCTGCGCTTGACATCTTGTACGGCTTGTTGCTGACTATTTCAAGCCTGATGGTGTCTGAATGGCTGCGCAGGGCCTGCACAGATATTCGTACCTGTCAGAGGGAAAAACAGATCCGTATTACTAAATCACACTCTTTCTCCTTCACATTGAAAGCCATGCTTAATTGAGATACAGACTTACTGTTACATGGTCAAATAAATGGAAGGTAACAGCGTCCCCTCCTGTTGGGGTAGAGGTGATTTTGTTTTGACATCGCTGAAGGGATCCTGGTTTCCATTCAGAACAGCTGTCTGGCCCACAGGAGATCACTAAACCATCTTTATTTCTCAGGTAAGCAGCACCTTTAATCCCAAATCTGAATCATCAGAAGGAAAGTCCACAGTTATGCCTGCTAAGTATGTACAACTTGACTGCTAAGAGTGCTAATTTTTCTTCTAGATTTAAAAACTAAAAACTGTTTTCTACAGTTTCCCATACTTTGCTAGATAAGAAGCACTTCACTGGATAAGAAAGTAAGAGCCTGCCAGGTGCCAAAGGCTCACGCCTGTAATCTTAACTGCCCAAGAGCCTGAGATCTGAGGATCACAGTTTAAATAAAACCAGCTGGGCTGGGAATATGGCCTAGTGGCAAGAGTGCTTGCCTCCTACACATGAAGCTCTCGGTTCGATTCCCCAGCACCACATATATGGAAAACAGCCAGAAGGGGCGCTGTGGCTCAGGTGGCAGAGTGCTAGCCTTGAGCAAAAAGAAGCCAGGGACAGTGCTCAGGCCCTGAGTCCAAGGCCCAGGACTGGCCAAATAAAATAAATAAATAAATAAATAAACAAACAAATACATACATACATACATACATACATACATACATACATAAATCCAGTTGGAGCAGGAAAGGCCATAAGACTCTTATCTCCAATTAACAACAACAACAAAAAAGCTGGAAATGGAGCCGTGGCTCAAGTGGTAAAGTATGAGCCTTGAGCAAAAACAACTCAGGGACTACAGGCCCTGAATACAAGCCCTAAGACCAGCACAGGAAAGGAAGGGAAAGGGCCTAACAGTGACACAGATATGCATACATCTGTATGTGTATCTGTATACATGCATGTGTATGTACACAGAAGTCCTGAGTTCAAACCCTAGTGCCTCCAGAAGTATATGTTTCATTTTCTAAGACATTTTGGAGCAGACAACACTGGAGGACTAAGTTCCTACAAAAATTAACTTAGTCCTAAGGCATCATACAGTTTACATGTTTGACAGTTCTGGGACTTGAACTCAGAACCTGGGCACTGTCCCTGAGTTTTCTTGCTCAAGGCTAGTGCTCTGCTACTTGAGCCACAGCTCCACTTCCAGCATGTGTGTGTGTGTGTGTGTGTGTGTGTGTGTGTGTGGTTAATTCAAAATAATAGTCTCGTGGACTTTCCTGCCTATGCTGGCTTTGAATCAGGATCCCTAGATCTCAGCTTTCTTTCTTTTTTTTTTTGCCAGTCCTGGGGCTTGGACTCAGGGCCTGAGCACTGTCCCTGACTTCTTTTTGCTCAAGGCTAGCACTCTGCCACTTGAGCCACAGCGCCACTTCTGGCCATTTTCTGTATATGTGGTGCTAGGGAATCGAACCCAGGGCCTCATGTATATGAGGCAGGCACTCTTGCCACTAGGCCATATCCCCAGCCCCTAGATCTCAGCTTTCTGAGTAGCTAGGATTATAGGCGTGAGCCACTGGTGACCAGTATCTACACACATGCATATACACACACACACATGCTCACACACATACAGTTCAGTTGCTTTCTTCATTTCACAATTCTCCATTCAACCATGTATTACATTGCGTACATACAGTATAAGTTGGCAGTTGTTGTTTATATTACATATACAGCTAATTCTTATTTTGTGCTGGGGATCGAGCTCAGGGAATCAATTATACATGCTAGGTAAGTGCTCTACCACTGAGCAACACTCAGCCCTAACGAAATACCTTAACGATATCAAATGCATTGTGCGTTCCACTTTTCTTCCTAGGTAACCGCTGTGTTCACTGTGACATACCTTGGAATAAACACAAGCACGCCATTTGTTCTAATGGAGTAAATAACCCCATCGGCTATGCGGCGCTCCTCGGTGTCAGGGTCTTTGTCCTTGAAGTACATGCACTGGAAGAGCTCAGTGGACTGCTTCTGAGAGTGCTGTGCCGCCTGAAAGAAGCACACACCTGCATCCTTGCTCCTCCCGTCCCAGGAGAAAGCTAAGCAGCGACTCCGGAGTCAACTATCCAGCTGGGCACCTGTGGCCCACACCTGTCGTCCTGGCTACTCAGACTGAGATCTGAGGATCATGGTTTGAAGCCAGCCCCAGGCAGGGAAGTCTGAGGTTCTGATATCCACTTAACTACCCCAAATGCCAGAAGTGGAGCTGTGGCTCAAGTGGTTACAAAGCCAACTTTGAGCAAAAAATGCCAAGCGAAAGGGTAAGACCCTGAGTTCAAGCCCCTACTCCCTGCACAAAAAACAAACATGGAAACTGTACAATGAAATAGGATTAAATCAATTTTTGTGGCAATTTAATCATCCAGTATTGTCCCTTCAAAAAAATGTCTCAGAGCCAGCCGGTCACTGTTCTAGCTACTCAGGAGGCTGAGATCTGAGGATCACAGTTCAAAGCCAGCCCAGGCAGGAAAGCCCATGAGATTCTTATCTCCAATAAAATATCCAAAGTCAGAGTGGTGCTGTGGCTCAAGTGGTAGAGCACTAGCCTTGAGCAGAAGCAGCTCAGGGACCAAGCTCAAACAGTTCAAGCTCCAGGACTGGCACACACAGACACACACACATATATAAACATACATATATATTATATATATATATATATATTAATATATGGAGGTCTGAACTCAAGTCTTCTTGCTAGGCAGGAGCTCTACCTCTTGAGCCATTTCACCAGCCCCTTGGGGTTCTTTTTTTTTTTTTTTGCCAGTCCTGGGCCTTGAACTCAGGGCCTGAGCACTGTCCCTGGCTTCCTTTTTGCTCAAAGCTAGCATTCTGCTACTTGAGCCACAGCGCCACTTCTGGCCATTTTCTATATATGTGGTACTGAGGAATCTAACCTAGGGCTTCATGTATACTAGACAAGCACTCTTGCTCTAGGCCATATTCCCAGCCCCAGGGTTCTTGATTTTGCAGTGTGTGTGTGTGTGTGTGTGTGTGTCCATGTCCTAGGGCTTGAACTCATGGACTACGTATTGTATCTGAATTTTTATGTTGAATACTAGTGCTCTACCATTTGAATTACAGCTTCACTTTGGCTCTTTTGCTGGTTAACTGGAGGTAAGATCTCACAGACTTTCCTGTCTAGACTGGCTTCAAACCACCATCCTCAGATCTCAGCCTTGTGAGTAGCCAGGAATACAGGTATGAGCCACTGGCACCTGGATTGGATTAGTTATTTTTGAGATAGGGACTGTAGTACAGGCCAATCCTGGCAGACAGACCTATTTGTGCTGCTCTGTGAGATTGAGTCTCTCAAACTTATTTTTGTATAGCTAGTCTAAATCCCTGGATCGCAGCCTTCCAAGTGGAAAATTCATTCTTTACAAAATGAAACATTCTAGAGGCTGGGAAATTGGGATATGGCTCTCAACACGTCCTGCTTTTTCAAGTGTGTCTCATCAAAATCTTGGGAGGGGAAATAGATGAACAATTGTGATGGAGGGCCACTTGGTCATTCACATCAGAGTTCTGTCTGTGCACGTGATTCAGGAATTCAGGCCCTAATCTGGAATGTGAGTAACAATGTATACACAGGAGACTTGCAAACCGCCCTGCCCAGCAGAACCCTAACGAGCCAGGCACTGGTGGCTCACACCTGGAACCCTAGCTGAGATCTGAGGACTGAAGCTCAAAGGCAACCCAGATAAATCCTTGAGTCTCTTGTCTCCAATTAATTAGCAAATAAGCCAGAAGTGGAGACAGCTTAAATGGCAGATTGCCACCAAGGAGTGGGAAATGCCAAATAAGAGCCCAGGGAGCTGAGTTCATGCCCCAGTACTGGCACGCGCACGCGCGCGCGCACACACACACACACACACGGCAATCCAAAAGATTGAAAATTCCTTCTTACTCTGTTTCTGTTGTTAATATGTCTGCACAATTCCTCCAGATCTTTGTTGCTGAACAAATTTTCTTGAACTTCCTCTTTCCTGTCTTTAGAAATGGCTGCCATCAATAGTCGGTGTACAATCATATCCGAGTATCTTCTTATGGGAGAAGTAAAATGGGTATATTTATCTAAGGCAAGACCTTTAAAAAGAAAACAAAGCAATGGAATTAAGAAAACAAAAACAGGATGGTACTTGGAATCCGCCCGCTCAGGGTCAGGGGCCCTGAGATGCTTCGGTCACCGTAATGGTGGAAGTCTTCCTCAGCGCAGGAGCCGGTAGAGAAGTACAACGCGTTGGACATGGCCTGTGTGGCCATGGAGCGCAGGAGCTTGTTCACAATTGGGTCGTTGGGGTCGTCTGCCTTATCCAGAGAATCAGCCAGTGTTTTATTGGACCTGACAAAGAACAGAAAAACCTTTCTGTAGGCCCCAGTTGCCAAGGACCCTTCACTCATGGCTTTGTTTTTTCTTCTGCCTGTGGTGATATTCATTTTGGACACATTTAAGAAGCAATGAATGCTTTCCTACTAAAGGATGGTTAAGGTTTAAACAAAGGGTGAGAATTTAAATAAATCTCTTAAGTAGCAAAAAGCAATGTGCTGATTGATACTAGGTTAAGTTAAAAAAGTGCTTAAGAGGCTGGGGATATGGCCTAGCGGCAAGAGTGCTTGCCTCGTATACATGAAGCCCTGGGTTCACTTCCCTAGCACCACATTTACAGAAAAGTGGCCAGAAGTGGTGCTGTGGCTCAAGTGGCAGAGTGCTAGCCTTGAGCAAAAAGAAGCCAGGGACAGTGCTCAGGCCCTGAGTCCAAGGCCCAGGACTGCCCTCCCCTCCCCCACCAAAAAAGTACTTGCTAAATTGAATTCTTTTTTTCTTTTTTCTTTTTGGTCTGTGGTAGGACTTGAACTCAGGGCATGGGTGCTGTCCCTGAGCTTTTTTGCTCAAGGCTAGCACTCTACCACTTGGAGCCACAGCTCCACTTCTGGTTTCCTGATGGTTAATTGGAAATAAGAGACTCAGGGCTTGGAATGTGGCTTAGTGGTACAGTGCTTGCCTAGCAAGCATGAAGCCTTGGGTTCGATTCCTCAGTACCACAGAAACAGAAAAAGCTGGATATAATATATCTAATAAACTACAAAAAATAGCCAGAAGTGGAGCTGTGGCTCAAGTGGTAGAGCCCTCGACTTGAGCACAAAAGCTCACGGAGAGCACCTGGGCCCTGAGTTCAAGAGCCAGGATTGGAATGAAGCGGACAGCGCTTTGTCTAGGAGTACCTGGTATCTATGACGAAGCCTTTCGCCTTGGCACACTCCCGGAGCTCTGCGAAGAACTCCTGGTGTGGAGGCGGGTGCTGGCGCAGCAGGGCCTGGTGAGGAAAGCTCTCCCAGATCTTCTTGGCCACCCAGTGGTTGGCGAGGATCATGCATTCGGCCACGGTCTCGTGGACCTCCAGGGGCTGCCTGGGGATGAGGTCGTGGATGTTCTTTCTTTCATCGAGCTGTACTCGAACCTCTACGCCTTCCAGCTCCAGCGCCCCACAGCCATCTCGCGTGGCTCGGATGTGGCGAGCTATGTCGGTCAGCTTGCCGACGGCCCACACTAACTCCTCCAGCCTGGCCTGTCTGCTCTTCTCATCCAAGCCCTTGAACTCTGGAATCTCATCGATGATGCTGAAGTTCCCGTCCAGGAGTTCCTGGGCTGCTTCATAGCACAGTTTGTAAGCGGATCGGATGATGGTACGGCCATACCACACTTTCTTGATTTCATAAGAGGTTTTATCCAGTTCCCATATGACACTTACAGCATACCTGCAAAACCAGGAACATTGGTATCTCTGTTTATTTTGAAGCAAGTGGAACTTAATATGGAAAGTAATTTGAAGCCAGGTACCTGGGGCTCACTCCTACGAAGGAGCCTGAGATCTTGAGGATCGGTGTCCATGAGGCTTTTATTGTTGCTGGTCCTGCCTGGGCCTTGTCCTTGAGCTATTTTTGCTTAAGGCTAGCGCTCTAACACTTGAGCCATAGCTCCACTTCTGGCTTTTGCTGGTTAACTGGAGACTAGTCTCACAGCGTTTTCTACCTGGGCTGGCTTTCAACTGTGAGTCTGAGATCTCAGCCTCCTGAGTAACTAGGATCACAAGTGTGAGCCACTTGGGCCTGGCTTCATGAGACTCTTATTTCTAATTAACTAGCAAAACACTCGAAGTAGAAGCGAGCCTCAAGTGATAAAGTGCCAGGTAAGGAAGAGCGCCCAGGCTCAAACTCTAATACTGGCACCAAAAACAACATCATCAACAACAAAAAAACCCAAATAAACAAAAAACTTGGAAGAAATGCCATTCTACGGAATTTTTTCCAATTTCTCAATCCAACTACTCTACCACTAAACCAAAAAATATTTTAACTTTTTCTTTGTTTTTGTTTTCTTTTTGCCTTGTTCATTCATTTATCTGGCTTTGGAAGGGCAAGGGGGATACACAAAAATGGAAGGACAGGGGCTGGGGATATGGCCTAGTGGCAAGAGAGCTTGCCTCATATACATGAAGCCCTGGGTTCGATTCCTCAGCACCACATATACAGAAAACAGCCAGAGGTGGCGCTGTGGCTCAAGTGGCAGAGTGCTAGCCTTGAGCAAAAAAAGAAGCCAGGGACAGTGCGCAGGCCCTGAGTCCAAGCCCCAGGACTGGCCAAAAATAAATAAATAAATAAATAAATAAATGCTTTAAAAAAATGGAAGGACAGAGTGAACAATGTAGCAGTGATATTCACTGGACACTGTTGAAAATGAACTATATAACCCTGGTGGAAGGGAAAAACTGGGAGAGAGCAAGGGAAGGGGTACTATTGTCCAAAAACAAATAGACTATCTGACTTTTGTAGTGACAACTCCTATCTATATCACCCTTATGATATACAATAAAAAATTTTATTTTATTTTATTTTTTTGGCCAGTCCTGGGCCTTGGGCTCAGGGCCCGAGCACCGTCCCTGGCTTCTTCCCGCTCAAGGCTAGCACTCTGCCACTTGAGCCACAGCGCCGCTTCTGGCTGTTTTCTGTATATGTGGTGCTGGGGAATTGAACCTAGGGCCTCGTGTATCCGAGGCAGGCATTCTTACCACTAGGCTATATCCCCAGCCCGACAATAAAAATTTTTAACAACAAAGGTAGAACAGGTTCTGCACAAACCTGAAGTGAGTTTACATTGGTTACTGACGCTGCCTTACAGTTCTCCATTTTGATTGAGTCCAAGCAAAGTCCAGCCTTTAAAATCCTACAGGATGACAGTAAGCTACAAGAGTCTTGATGACAGGTTCAGAGCAAAAGTTCAGTTGGCAAAGAACCACTCGGCTAGCAAAACCTATTTACAAGCTGGGCACTGGTGGTTCAAGCCTATAATCTTAACTCCTCTGAAGGCTGAGATCTAATGATTGCATTTGAAAGCCATTCAGGGCAGGAAAGTCCGTGAGAAGTGGAAGTGTAGTTCAAGTGGTAGAGTGCTAGCCTTGAGTGAAACAGCTAAGGGGCAGTGCCCAGGCCCTGAGTTCAATTCCCAGTGTAGGCGCATGCGCGCACACTACAACTCATGTTCTCAAACTCTAGTCTTTCTGGGATGCAACACTCTTGCATTGAATGAGTAATTGATCAAAAGCCCAAGTGACAAGTGGGCAAGGAATATGAAGTAGTTCATAGAAACATAAAAGTGTTCCACTCCCCTTATAGTAGGAAAAATGCAAATGATGCCATTGTCATCTGTCTTGTGGGCAAAGCCTGGGGGAAGCCAGTGTTCTGGGGAAATCTAATTAGTGTGACCTCTGCAGAGGGCAGCTTCATTCTAGCCATCTGAACACAAATGCAGGAGGCCTGCACACAAACTCCACTCCTGCTATTTCTCCTTCAGATGTACTGGATTGTATTAAAATGTAGAAGTGAGTTATGGTCAAAGGAACTTGGGACAGCTTTGTTCCTAATCGCAAAAAAATTGGAAGCCATCCAAATTTCCATAGAAGAGCAACTGTTACTAAAGTAGAATGATCTCTTGGATACATTGTTACTTCAAAAAGGGGAAGGGAAGCTAGCAGCCAGGAAGGTAAGCCTGGAATCTTAGCTACTTAAGAGACTGAGATCTGAGAACTGTAGTTCAAAGCCAGTCCAGAAAGAAAAGTCTGTGAGAATCTTGTCTTCAATTAACCATCGAACACCCAACAGAACTCCAGAAGTGGAGCTATGGCTCAAGTAGAACACCAGCCTTGAGTGAACAAAGCTAAAGGACAGCAATTTGGCCCTGAACTTTTAACAACAATAAACAAACAAACAATAAATAAGCAAGCAAGCAAAGCAGGGTAGGAAGTAGTGGCTCATACCTGTAACCCTAGCTACTCAGGAGGCTGAGATCTGAGGATTAAAATTTGAAGGCAGCCCAGGTGAAAATGTCTGTGAGACTTTTCTTTTTTTTTCTAGTCCTCACACTTGAACTCAGAGCCTGGGCACTGTCCCTGAGCTTCTTTTGTTCAAGACTAACACTCTACCATTTGAGTCACAGTGCCATTTTTGGTCTTTTCTGCTTATGTGGTACTGGGGAATCGAACCCAGGGCCTCATGCATGCTAGCCAAGCACTCTACTGCTACACCACATTCCCAGCCCTTGAAAAGTAGCAGTGAGAGGCACTGGTTGGAGCTTATGGAAAATGAGAGGCACAGAGCAAGAAGCAACAGGCACTGCAGAAGAGCCACGGTAGCTCTGAAGGTAAATGAAAGAATCACCTCACCTGTCAACGCCTCCCAGGAGGGAGCACAAGTCAGCACTGAGGACAGGGGGCAGCATGTCGTAGCGCCGATCTGCCAGGTAGTAGGTGGTGGCCCTGTGAATGACATGGGTTTGGTGACTGACCTTTGGCAGGCTGCAGCAGAAGCCACGGACTGTGGGGGCTGCGGGAGGTAAATAGCCTGGACCTTAATGCAGATTCCTTAGGCCGCAACCTTCATAAACCACAGCAGACTGCCTAAGAAAACCTTCCCCTGGGCCCGCTTTTCTTTCTTTCTTTCTTTCTTTTTTTTTTTTGGCCAGTCCTGGGGCTTGAATTCATGGCCTGAGCACTGTTCCCGGCTTCTTTTTGCTCAAGGCTATAGCACTTTGCCACTTGAGCCACAGCACCACTCTGGCTTTTTCTATATATGAGGTGCTGAGGAATCAAACTCAGGGCTTCATGTATACAAGGCGAGCACTTTACCACTAGGCCATATCCCCAGCCCCCCTATTTCAATTTTGTAAAAAACAAAACAGTATATGGAAGCTGGGTGCCAGAGGCTCACACCTGTCATCCTAGATACTCAGGAGGCTGAGATCTCAGAATCTCTGCTCAAAGCCAATCCCAACAGAGAAGTCCAGGAGACTCTTATCTCCAATTAACCATCCAAAAGCTGCAAGAAGTTCAAGCGGTGGAGCACTAGCCCTCAGCACAAAAAGCCAAACAAGATCAAAGGCCCTGAGTTCAAGCCCCAGGTATGGTGCGTACACACACACACACACACACACACACACACACACACACACACTTTTTTTTTTTTTTTAAAAAAAGGAAATGTAAATGAACCAAAACCAAGGTGCTATTTTTTTCTGGAGGAGAAAAGAATAAACTGCAAAGCATAAAGTGGAATCTTTGAACACCTGACACTCCCACGGACATAAACTCAGTCGCTCTTGTCCTCAGTACTGATTCCCATCCACAGTACCTTGTCCTGGCTTCCACATCAATGTAAGAATTGGGTGCCACAAAATGGGTGACGTCCGCGATGTGGACCCCCAGCTCCAGGTTGCCGTTGCGTAAGGTTCTCACGGAGAGGGCATCATCGACGTCCTCACAGCCTCTGGGGTCAATGCTGAACACCAGGTGTGTTTTCCTCAAGTCTTTCCGTCTTTTTTCCTCCTCAGGACTCACCTTCCAGGGGTTTTCTGGAGAGTTGGCTGGCAGCTCACACATCTGCACAGAGCCAAGCAATCAGCCATCAGGGCCTCACCAGCTGAAGTTCATCCAGCCCCAGTTACTCCCTGTATGCACTTACTTTGTATCTGGGGATCAGCAATTACTTACTCGGGGTGTCAGGCACTGAGCTAGGCTCTGGAGTCAATAGGAGAGATACTTTTTTGTGTGTGTGGTATCTGGGTTTGAACTCAGGGCCTACTATCTGAAAAAAATAGATACTCAACTACTTGAGTCATGTCTCTATTCATGAGAAAGGGTCGTGCTTTTGGGTTGGGCTAGCCTGGAACCCCAGACCTCCTGATATCTGCCTCCCAATTAGTTGGGATTAAAGTGCCCAGCTTTTTTTTTTTTTTTTTAATGCTAGTCCCAGGGCTTGAACTCAGGACTTTTTTGCTTGGACTGAGGGCCTGAGCACTGTCCCTGGCTTCTTTTTGCTCAAAGCTAGCACTCTGCCATTTGAGCCAGAGCGCCACTTCTGGCTGTTTTCTATATATGTGGTGCTGGGGAATTGAGCCAAGGGCTTCATGTATACAAAAGGCAAGCACTCTTGCCACTAGGCCATATCCCCAGCCCCACCCCCCTTTTTTTCCATCAGTCCTTGGGCTTGAACTCAGAAACTGGGTGCTGTCCCTGAGCATCTTTGTGCTCAAGGCTAGTGCTCTACTACTTGAGCCATAGTGCCATTTCTGGATTTTTCTGAGTAGTTTATTGGAGACGAGAGTCTCACAGACTTTCCAGACAAGGTTGACTTCAAACTGTGATTCTCAGGTCTAGAAATGTGGCTTAGTGGTAGAGTGCTTTGCCTAGCATGCATGAGGCCCTGGGTTCGAGTCCTCAGTATCACATACACAGAAAAAACCGGAAGTGGTGCTGTGGCTCAAGTGGTAGAGTATGAACCTTGCTCAGGGACAGTGCCCAGGGCCTGAGTTCAAGCCCCAGGACTGGCAAACAAAACCAAGCCAAACCTGTGATTCTCAGATCTCAGTCTCCTGAGTAGCTAGGATTACAGGTATGAGCCACTAGTGCCTGACTTCCATGAGCTTTTTTTGCTCAAAGCCAGGACTCCATTTCTTGAGCCATAGCTCTATTTCTGGCTGTTTTGGGTAGTTAATTGGAGATAAATGTCTCATGAACTTTCTAGCCCAGGCTGGCTTTGAACCATGATCCTTAGATCTATCTCCTAAGTAGCTAGGATTATAAGTGTGAGCCACCGGCATCCAGGTCGGAAAACACACCCGTGAAGGCCTGTATGAGACACTCGCAAAGGCATCTATTGTGTGATGGAAGTGTGCTATCACTTCAGCCACCCCCTCGGTCATGGAGGACATGGAGAGGCTCGTGGGAGCACAAAGTGTACCCATTTTCAAAGATCCAGCTACTTAACTGCAGTTGAGCTCATAATTCAAGTTAAGTCCTGAAAAAGTCAACATGTCCCACATAATAAAAGCTTATTCATTAAAGATAATTTACCCAGGATGGTTTAGGGCATTTCTTTCCATTAGCATCTGTTTAAGTCATCAATTTGTAATTAAATAGGCTAAGAGAAAAGAGAAAATTCTAGTCTTATAAAGGCAGTTCCTACTTTATTTTATTTTAACATTTTCACTAAGAGCTACCAAACAAACCAACCAATAATTTCTGTAAACTAATGTTAAACATCAAAATTTAATAGTATAAAATATTCTAAAATGTTTTCTTATTATAGCTCCCATTTTATCCAAAGTTATCATAAAAATAAGAACACACATATACTCTGTACATCACTGTGACAATAAAAATAAAATTAAAAAAAAAAAAGAACACACATACATACACACTCCTGAGGGTAATATAGATTGGTGCAATGCCTTTTTTTTTTTTTTTGCCAGTCCTGGGCCTTGAACTCAGGGCCTGAGCACTGTCCCTGGCTTCTTTTTGCCCAAGGCCAGCACTCTGCCACTTGAGCCACAGCACCACTTCTGGCCGTTTTCTATATATGTGGTGCTGAGGAATCGAACCCAGGGCTTCACGTATATGAGGCAAGCACTCTTGCCACCACGCCATATTCCCAGCCTTCCTTTTTTTTTTTTTCTTTTCTTTCTTTCTTTTTTTTTTTTTTGCTACTCCTGGGGCTTGGACTCAGGGCCTGAGCACTGTCCCTGGCTTCTTTTTTTGTTGAAGGCTAGAACTCTACTACTTGAGCCACAGCTCCACCTCCAGCTTTTTCAGGTTATGTGGTGCTAAGGAATCAAACTCAGGGCTTCATGCACTCTAGGCAAACACTCTACTGCTAAGCCACATTCCCAGCCCTGGTGCAATGCCTTCTTTTGTTTATTTGTTTAATTTTTGTTGCCAGTCCTGGGGCTTGAACTCAGGGCCTGAGCACTGTCCTTGAGCTTTTTTTGCTCAAGGCTAGCACTCTACCTCTAGAGTCACAGAGCCACTTCCAGCTTTTTCTGTGTATGTGGTACTGAGGAATCGAACCCAGGGCTTCATGCACACTAGGCAAGCACTCTATCACTAAGCCACATTCCCATCCTGGTAACCTCACTTTAAAGCTTACATTCCAAAGGAAATATCAAAAAGAACAAAAAAGGCATTATAGCATTTTTTTATAATACTGAAAAATTAAACAACCCAAATGTCCAACAACTGAGAAATGTTTAAGCAAACTAGGGTATGCTAATTTCAGCCATTCATTATAACTACTAAAAATAAGAAGGCTATGCCAATACGCAGGAATAATTTTAAACCAAAGAGGCAGAAAACAAGTATACATGATAAATGCAGCCATGCGAAAATAATAAACAAGATTTATGAAGATTTGAAAATATCAGAAAATGGTGGAAATAGCTGGTGTTTTATGATCATTGGATTTCTGTTTTTTGTAAAGGTTACAAAAACAGTTTGATAATGAACATGAGTTTTTGTACCATGGGTGGGTGCTATATGGACCCCAAGAATCTGTTCCCCTCATCTTTCTACAGTCTTTGGGGTTTTTGTTTTGTTTTGTTTTGCTTTGCTTTTACCAGTCTTGGGGCTTGAACTGAGGGCCTGGGCACTGTCTCTCGCTTCCTTTGCTCAAGGCTAGCACTCTATCACTTGAGCCACAGTGCCATTTCCAGTTCTTTCTACTTATGTAGTACTGAGGAACCAAACCCAGGGCTTCATGCATGCTAGGCAAGCGTTCTACCACTAAGCCACATTCCCAGCCCCTTTCTGCAGCCTTTGTATGAGCTTTTCTGGTTAGGGAGTGGAGCTCAGTTGGGCCATGACTTAAGTACTTTTTCATGGCTAGACAGTGACACATCATTTTTAAGCATAGTTGGAAGTTGTCACCATTTGAAAGCTGTGATGACTATACCAACCTAATTTTATACTTGAAGTTGAATTCAGCCTGATCCAAATTCAAAAAGAAGAAAGAGCAGAGGACCAGGTACTTGTGTCTCGTCCCTGTCATTCTAGCTATTCAGGAGTCTGGGAACTGCCAGCCTGGGCAGGAAAGTCCAACGAGACTCTTATTTCCAATTAGCCATCAAAGAGCTAGAAGAGGGGGTGTAAATCAAATGGTAGAGTTCCAGCCTTGAGCAGAATAAGCTAAGGAAGAGGCTGATACTCTGAGTTTAACTCTCAGTATGGGCACAAAAGAAAAAAAATCAAATGTCTAATGTCTCCAGTTTTCTCTTTTTACTCATCTATCTGTTTGTCTATTTATCTATTTATCTATCTATCTATATTTTTGGGGGGGTCATTTGTGGGGCTTGAACTGGGGGCCTGTGCACTGTACCTGAGCTCTTTTGCTCAATGCTAGCACTCTACCACTTGCATCACAATGCTACTTCCAGTCTCATGGACTCTCCTGCCCCAGCTGGCTTTGAATAGTGATCCTCAGATTTTAGCCTCCTGAGTAGCTGGGATTACAGGTGTGAGCCACCAAGGCCCAGGTTGTATCTGTCATTTGTACTATGTATGGGGACTATTCTTGAACTGTAAAGGTTATTGTCAATGTGTGATTTGTGTTTTAATTTTGTAAGAATCATCTAGGGGCTGAGAATGTATCTTAGTGGTAGAGTGCTTGTTTAGCATGTGTGAAGCCATGGGTTCAATTCCTCAGTATCACATAAACAGAAAAAAACTGGAAGTGGTGCTGTGGTTCAAGTGGTAGAATGCTAACCTTGAGCAAAAGAAGCTCAGGGACAGTGCCTAGGCCCTGAGTTCAAGCCCTAGGACTGGCAAAAAGAAAGAAAGAAAGAAAGAATGCTCTAATGTGATATAACAATTTTGACATTTAACTGTTTGACAACTCATTAAAATATTTTGCATTGGAAAAAAAGAAGAGATTTTTCATTTTTCTCTGGCTTTAGATAGTACATATTTGTTGGGATACAGGGTTTAGATATGAGTATCAATATTCATTGATGTGTAGTATAAAAATCTGTCTTTCTGCATAGGGAGAGAGCAACAATAGCAAAATGCAAATGTCTGTCCCTAGAAATCTGACCTGAGCCTCGGAGAAGGGGACAACGGAGATGCTGTTTTCCACCAAGATGGTCGCAATCTCCCCTTCCAGATCGCCGATCCTTCCTAGAACACGTACGAAGTGTCCATTTGGATACACGGATGTGGATTCCCAGGAATCAATGCGTACAACCACCCTGAAGTCCTACATGGAGAAAAAAGGAAACACACACCAAAGCCAGGTAAGAAAGCAGAAAAACAGCCTTGGTTCCAAAGGCAGGGGTCCTCTCCCAGGGAGTGGCATGGCTGCTTTATTTTACTCTTCCGCTTTTGTCCTCCCTGTTTTACTTAATTGCCAGATGGTATCTAAGCGCTTGGCCCAGTGCTTTGAAAAGAGGCCCTGCCTCCGCACATCAAAGAAATGGGCTGGAAATTTTAGTCTGTTAAAGCCAACTGTAAAACATTTAAGTTCACACTTGCCATGTAAGGAAAAAAAAAACAATGATGCATGACCCAAATTAAGTTTTACAACAATAGGCTCCATTTTTAGTGTGTAGGAGTTACTTTCTGATTTCTGTCTTTCTTTTTTGGTGCCAGCACTATTGCTTGCACTCAAAGTCTAAGCACTGTCCCTTAGCTTTTTCACTCAACAATGGCACTCTGTCATTTGATTCATACTTCCATTCCTGCTTCTTTTTCCTTTGGCAGGTTAATTGGAGTTAAAAGTCTTTTGAATTTGTCTGCTCAGGCTGGCTTCAAACTTTGATCCTCAGTTCTCAGCCTCCTGAGTAGCTAGGATTACAGGCGTGAGCTACCAGTGCCTGGGTCAAGTAAAGGTTAATTTCTAAGTTTCTGTCTTCTCTCCAGTGCTGTATTCCTTTATGGAGAATCGATTCGGCGAAGCAGCACTCCATCATCCCTATGAACAGAGCAGGAGGATTTCTCTATTGCTTGCTGGAAGGAAGCTTGTTAGTGTTGGCAAAGTGTATGGAAAGTTTCTAGGTTGGACAGCTGCTTAATGTATGGTCGCTCAGACTGTCCTACAAAGCTCTTTCTAGGACAAGTTCTCTTTGGCCTTCATTTATTAACCATGGACTATTTAATAGATGGTTCGTATATATTTAGAATTTTTAAAAAGCAGTATCTCAGAGTGCCAGAGGCCATCAGTAATTGATTTCTTCCTATGCAAAGGAATGAATGATGCTTCCTGGTTCTGTTCAAGAGCAGGCAGTGCTGGGTGCTAGAGGCTCACACCTGTCATGTTAGCTACTCAGGAGGCTGAGATTCGAGGATCACCATTCCAAGCCAGCTCAGGCAAGAAAGTCCCAATTAACCACTCAGAAGCCAGAAGTGGAACTCTGGCTCAATGTGGTACAATGCTAGCCATGAGCAAAAAAGTTCAGGGTCAGCACATAGCTCCTGAGTTCAAGCCCCAGGACCGATACCACCACCACCACCAAAAATGTGGAGGAGGCAGAGACAGTTACCTGCAGGGCTCCGGCTTGCTGAGTGCTAATCCGGATTTTGGGGATTCTGTAATCCCAGGGTGTAACTAGAATCTTCTGAGCATTTTTGCCCTGAGACTGGACTTCTTCTTTAGATGGAAATGTCACCACATAATCTCGCCAGTTCTTCTGAAGAATGCCCACCACTCGACCTTGGAGACGGCAGAGGGAAGCATGACAGAGTGACACACCGCCAGCTATTTGTGTCCGCTCAGCAGGAAGCACGCGTGCGCATACCCACACGCACACGCAACTCCCCCCAACCTACCAACTCCCATGATGTTTAAGCATGTCCACGCAAGTTAAAAGGTGTTAAATATTCTCCTTCTTAGCATTTGAAAGATGTGTAATTTTCTTTCTTTCGTCTTACTTTTTTATTTTTATTTTTTTGAGGGGGATAGTATTGGGTCTTAACTTTCAATCTCATACTCTTGCTTAGTTTTTTTTTGGTTATTGGTCCTGGGGCTTACATTCAGGGCCTGGGCACTGTCCCTGGCTTCTTTTTGCTCAAGGCTAGCACTCTACCACTTGAGCCACAGCACCACTTCTGGCCATTTTCTGTATATGTGGTACTGGGGAATCAAACCCAGGGCTTCATGTATACGAGGCAAGCGCTCTTGCCACTAGGCCATATCCCCAGCCCCCCGAGCTCTTTTTAATCAAGGCCAGCCCTCTACCACAGTGAGCCACAGTTCCACTTCTGGTTTTTTGAGCAGTTAATTGGAGATTTGAGTCTCATGAACTTTCCTACCTGGGTTGGCTTTGAACCTCAATCCTCAGATCTCAGCTTTCTAAGTAGCTAGGATTACAGGTGTACGCCAGGGCACCAGGCTTGCTTAGCTTTTTTTGCTCAAGGCTGGTGCTCTACCACTTGAGCCACACCTTTATTTCCAGCTTTTTGCAGGCTTATTGACAATAAGAGTCTCTGGGACTTGTTTACCCAGGCTGGTTTTGGGTAAAGACAGATCTCAGCCTCCTGAGTAGCTAGGATTACAGGTGTGAGCCATCAGTGCCTGGCTAATACATATATATTTTTAAGACAGTGTGTTCTAGGCCTAGTATGGCCTGGAATTCTCATTCTCCTGCCTCATGCTCCTGAATGCTGGAACTACAGATATGTACCACCACAGCCACCCAGAAGAGTAGATACGAGTAGGCACAAAGTATGAGAGGCAATACATTTGTAAATGTGCTTGATTTGCCCATTCCACATTTTACATATATCAAAATACCATGATGCATAGACAGTTTTGATTGAATAAAGAAAAGGCAGAGCTGAGCGGCAGATGCTTGGGCCTGTAATCCTAGCTGCTTAGGAGGCTAAGATCTGAGAACTGAGTTCTGAAGCTAACGCAGGCAAAAGCTTAGGAGACGCTTATCTCCAAATTAAGCACCAAAAAGCCATAAGCGGAGCTGTGGCTCAAGTGGTACAGCGCTAAGCTTGAGTGAAAAACCTAAGAGACAGCATCCAGGACCTGAGTTCAAGCCTGGACACCAACACAAATAAAGAAGAAGAAGAGGCCAGCACAGCACCTGAAGCTGGCTGGGCAGGAGAGAGGAACCGGGAATGGAGGCGGAGGCTGGCGCACTGCCCTGCTTACCTGTGGGCATGGGCTCGCTCGGGGACTCGCCCGAGGCCTTGTCCTCACCGTCGTTCTCACTCAGCGCGGCGGTCCTGCCTTTCCATTCCCAAGTGGGCAGCAGCTCCACGGCCACCATGTCCCCGTGAATGGCGCGGTTCCGAGCCTTGAGGCCATGCACGAGGATGTCGCTCGCTAAACCTGGGGTGCGGACAGCACAGAGGCTCATGAAGCCAGGAGGGGCCTGGCAGGGGGGTGGGGAGGAGGGGGAGCCCGAGAGGCACTCACTCCTGCAACCAACCTTCCTCCTTTCAAAGGTGAGGCCAAAATTCTGGTGTTCCTCTGGGTTAAGTGAGCAAACACGGCCGCCATGGTACACACCCTTCACAATGTCTGCTATTTTGTTTCCGAGATGGTCTCTATGTAGCCCTGCCTGGCCTTGAAATTCAGATCTCCCCTACTGTTGGGATTACACGCAGGTACTACTTCGCCCATTCGCCTAGTTGTACTTTTTCTTTTCCTCAAAAATGTTTCTTGCGGGCTGGGCAGGTGGCTTAGCGGTAGAGCGCTTGCCTAGCATGCATGAAGCCCTGGGTTCGATTCCTCGGCACCACATAAACAGAAGAGACCAGAAGTGACGCTGTGGCTCAAGAGGCAGAGCACTAGCCTTGAGCAAGAGAGCTCAGGGACAGCACCCAGGCCCCGAGGTCAAGCCCCATGACCACCACCAACAAAAGGAGTAAAATAAAATGAAACCACAAATTACAGACTCAAACCCAAGGAAAGCACCCATGCCCCACGGACGCAATGTCCACGGGGACACATGCGTGACACGCATGGCAGGAGAATGTCACCTTTCATCTTTCCATTGTGTAACAGGGGAACAGACAAGTGGTGTGGAAATTCAAATATGGTTTATACTGAACCTGAATCTTTACAGCTGGCTCCTTGAAGTCGAACAAAAGCTTCTATTTGTGCTCTATGTTTATTGACGTTCAGAATTCCCTAAAATCAAAATTTACAAAAAAAATTCAGTATTTTGGTGGGGGAAACCAGGGAGGTGGAAGTGGAAAAACAGAGGGTGACAAGTTATATTTCTGTATGTACTCTTGTAATAACACTTATGAAAACTGTTTTAAAGATGGGAGGAGAAAGGAGTTTGAAAAAGGGTAATAGAAGGGTACAGCTGACCCACATGAATTATATGCATATTTGAAAATGTCACAATGAAACCCCTTTGTGTAACTCAAGTCCGTGAGACTCTTAATTCCAATTAGTGAGCAAAAAGCTACAAGTGGAGCTGTGGCTCAAGTGGTAGAGCACTAGCCTTGAGTACAAAAGCTCAAGGTCATGTGGACACCTGGTGGCTCTCACCTGCAATCCTAGCTATTCAGGAGGCTGAGATCTGAGGATCATGGTTTGAAGCCAGCCTGGGCAGGAAAGTCTATGAGACTCTTTATGTCCAATTAACCACCAAAAAAGCCAAAAGTGGAGCTGCAGCTCAAGTGGTAGAGTGCTAGCCTTGAATTAAAAAAGCTCAGAGACAGTGCCCCAAGACCTGAGTTCAAGCCCCAGGTCTGGCACACACAGGTGCGCACATACACACGCAGGCACACATACAAAGAAAGGTAATAAAGTACTCTTGTAGCAAGGACTTTGGTGTGACATTTTCAAACCCACAGCCAAGGGCTATAAAAGGCAGTTATCAAGTCACCCCAAGCCTGGAGAGGCTCATTCACCCTGTGCATAGCCTTATGATATCAACGCAGAGGCCAATGGGAAGAGGAAGGCAGAAGGAGGGAGGGGAGGGAGAAGAAGAAAGAGGGGGAGGGGAAGGAGGGGAAGGGAGGAGATGAACTGTGTCTGGTTGACTCAAGTCATCCTCACCTGGACGTAGCATCCAGATTTGACCCCTGCTTCCAGGACCTCGGGGGGAAGATGTTCGGGGTACTCCTTCCCATGGCTCTCCTGATTCTCACTCTCCTTCTCCCGGCGAGACTGAAGGATGGAGTCACAGAGCTCATGGGCAGCTTTTAAATCAGGCCAAAAATTATCCAGGTAATTCTGCATTTGGTAAAGGGACAGAGAGCCACAGTTGGAAGACAGAAACTCCCCATCGTAGCTAGGCCAAAGAACTCCTGCCCGGCGAGTTGTTCCCTCAGCCCTGCGCTCCTCAGCGCTGCTCAGGACGCTGCGTTCCTCTCACACTCACTATGGTGCCCCATCAGTCTGAGAGTGAACTCATGATCACTTCTCAGCACTTTTCTTTTATTGGCAGTCCTGGGGCTTGAATTCATAGCCTGGGCACTGTCCATGAGTTCAAGGTTAGTGGTCTACCATTTGAGTCACAGCGTCACTTCTGGTTTTCTGGTGGTTAACTGGAGATAAGAGTCTCACGGACCTTGTTGCCCAGGCTGGCTTTGAACCATGATCCTCAGATCTTAGCATCCTGAGTGGCTAGGACAAGCATGAGCCACCAGTGTCCAGCTTCTCAGCAGTATTAACCCCACTCACAGAATACACGAGTGGGAACACGCATGCACACGTGCATGCGCATACATACACAGCCCACGCATCCCAGTGCTGCAGACAAATGCATGTAATGGACAGGAAAAGCTGCTGTGTGTATTCTAACCTTTTCATATGTGACTTTAACTCAGGTTTATCGCTGAGCTTTTTCACTCAAGGCTGATGCTCTACCCCTTGAGCTACATTTCCACTTCTGCCTTTTTGGTGGTTCATTGGAAATAAGAGTCTAACCAACGTTCCTGCCCAGGCTGACTTTAACAAGACCCTCAGGTCTCAGCCTCCTGAGTAGCTAGGATTACAGGTTTGAGCCACCAATGCCCAACTGCAATCCTGTTTAGCTTTAGGGTTAAAGGCTGGCACTCTATCAGTTGAGCCACAGCGCCAGTTCTAGCATTTGATGGTTAATTGGAGATAAGAGTCTCCCAGACTTTTCTGCCCAAGCTGGCTTTGAACCATGATCCTCAAATTTCAGTTTCCAGAGTAGCTAGGATTGCTGGCATGAACCGGAAATGCTTTTGCTCTCCTCCATCTAACTTTACCACCCCACAATTGAACTTCACATCTTTTTTTTTCTCCTGCTGTCATTTATCCACCTCTGTAGGGCCCTTGGTCATACCATTTGCTAAAGAAACACTATACAAAATAAAACTTTCCTCTACTACTGGATTACAAAGAAAAGTCATTTTCACCAAAAGTAGAAAAATGTAATTTTAGTCAACTGTCCTCTGTAGGAACAAGACATGATATATTACAACAGAAAAACCTAGTGACACTGCCATTAATTTCTAGCGCCTCTGGAATTCTCTGGCATGCCAGAGCACTTTTTTTTTTTTTTTTAAAGAGCAGAGCCAAGAAAATTCTATTGGCAGATCTTTAGCAACACATGGACAGGAGAATCTTTAGAGCATAGACAATTCAAGATCCAGCCAGACTTTCTGTGAAGTGACTGGAGCCATGGAGGAGCGCACCCTGATGCTTGCATTTGAGAAAGAAATCAACCCGCAGAATGGGATTGACCAGCTGAGACCAGATCATTACTGAAAGATTCACAGTCATCTTGCCATGACAGCCTGAAGACTCTGGCACTACAGCCAGGCACTGGTGACGCAGGCCCCTTAATCCTCGCTGCTCAGGAGGCTGAAATCTGAGGATCATAATTTGAAGCCAGCCTGAGCAGGAATGTCTGTGAGACCTTTATCTCCAATGAAACACCAATAAAGCCAAAATAAGCTGCTCAAGAGGTAGACCGCTAGCCCTGAGCAAACATGCTCTCAGGGACAGAGAGGTGCTGGTGGCTCTTGCCAGTAATCCTAGCTACTCAGTAGGCTGAGAGGTGAGGATCTATCAAGCCAGGGAAGTCTGTGAGACTCTTATCTCCAATTAATCACTAGAAAATAGGAAGTGATGCTGTGGTTCAAAGTGGTAGAGCCCTAGCCTTAAGCAAAAAGAGCTCAGGGAAAGCACCTAGGCCCTGAGTTTAAGCTCCAGTACAGATAAAAAAATAATTCATTTCAAAAAAGACTGAGCCAGGCTGGAAATATGGCCTAAGTGGCAAGAGTGCTTGCCTCGCATACATGAAGCCCTGGTGTTCGATTCCTCTGCACCACATATAAACAAAAAGGCCAGAAGTGGCGCTGTGGCTCAAGTGGCAGAGTGCTAGCCTTGAGCAGAAAGAAGCCAGGGACAGTGCCCAGGCCTTGAGTCCAAGGCCCAGGACTGGCAAAAAAAAAAAAGACTGAGCCAGGCACTAGTGGCTCATGCCTGTAATCCTCGCTATCCCAGGAAGTCTATGATCTGAGGATCCAAGTTTGAAGTCAGCTGGACAAGAATGTCTGTGAGGCTCTTGGTTCTATACCCAAAAGCCAGATTAGAACTGTGATTCAACAGGTAGAGGGCTAGCCTTGAGCAAAAGAGCTCAGGGACAGTGCCCAGGCCCTGAGTTCAACCCCCAGGAATAGCCAATGAAACAAATCAAAACAAAAAAAGCTTTCTGTGTAGGAATCTCTGAAGCTGAGCTGTGAAACCTGGAACAGGTTTGAGATGCTGGAAAGCTGCCTTCACAGCACCCTGTACACTGAGAGCTGGCCACAGAAGGGTTAAAACAGACAGCTTTGGAGAGGGTTAAGAGACTAGACTGCCACCCACCCTTTTCCTTAGGCTGGCAGCTGTACTGGGGACCTTGTAGGTTGGATGAAAGACCTTGACAGTTTAACCTTGGGCTAGATAAGTAGACACCATGGCTGCACTTTCCCTGGGCTGTAGTCTCCTGTCTCCAGAAAAAAAAAAAAAAATAAGGGAATTAGTGATGGCAATGTGGCTTAGTGGTAGAGTGCTTGCCTACCATGTATAAAAAGCCCAGGGTTTGATTCCTCAGTACCACATAAACAGAAAGGGCTGGAAGTGGTGCTGTGGCTCAAGTGGTAGAGCACTAGCCTTGAGCAAAAAGAAGCTCATGGAGAGCCGGGTGCCAGTGGCTCACGCCTGTAATCCTAGCTACTCAGGATTCTGAGATCTGAGGATCCAGGTTCAAAGATAGCCTGGGCAGAAAACACCCTGAGACTTATCTCCAATTAACCACCAAGAAACCAGAAGTGGTGCTGTGGCTCAAGTGGTAGAGCACTAGCCTTGAGCTCAGAACTCAGGGAGAATGCCCAGGCCCAGAGTTCAAGACCCATAACAGACCAAAAAAAAAAAAAAAAAAAGGGAACCAGTTAGTGTCTCTCACAAACTCTGTTTCAGCTCTGATTGTAATATTAATACCTATGGTAAACCTTCTCTGTGTAAACTCAAATATGCTTGTTTGTGGGGACTTGGGGCCCAAGTGCAGGTGAGCCTTGGGACCCCTGGTTCCCCCCTCCTCCCATCTCTTTATCTGTCCATCCCCATGGTTTTCTAATTTTGCTATCCTGTTGCCCTGGCTAGGGTTGCGGTTAGCAACACTTCTGAAACACAAATGGAAACAAGTTAGCTTGTTAGGCTGCTCTTGGATGCTTTTGTGCCTTAGAGTTACAGGTCAGTCACAGGAGCTAGGTCTGATTCACTGCAGGCAAGGTTAATTAACTGGCTGGTTAGCCATAAAGATAAGGACCATCGCAGTCCTCCTTCTGTCTTTCCTTTCCTCTTTCATGTGTTGCCAAAGGGATCAGAGGGTTTTAAGCTCTACTTAGAAAATGGATGAGCCAGTGCTTGTACATGCACACACTCATCCCCACAAGTGATATGAAATACCTTGAAAGAAATCACGAACACTCCTTCTGTTTCACTTCCGTACTGCTGAATGGCCTCTTCATCTTCCGTCACCATAACGACCGGCATCCTGTCCTGGCAGTGGTGATAGTACCAGACAGCCGCATTGTAGATGCTCCTGAGAGGCAAAGCACAGTGAGCCCCCACTGGTGCAAATACACACACACACACACACACACACAGAGACATATACACACTTGTGTGTTGACACATTAAACACTTTAGTATTAATCACAGTTCTAGAATAATCTGGGTCCACTGGTGAAGAGCCAAAGATAGGGAGCCATGGAAGGATCTCCGGGGCACCCACCTAGTCTGCCACTTTTCCATGGGCTCCCCTCCTTCCCGAGGGAGATAGCAGTGCTGCTGGAATTCATTAGCGAACAAAATGCAATCGTGGCGTGCATCCTTCAGTAGGTTTCGCAATTTGTTATACTGTCTGCAACACAGAGGGGAAGAATAAATCTAACACCAGGTACTGATTCTCCTAAGAATCAAGAAAAAAAAATGAGATATTTTAGAGCAAAAGATGGATTGTTTAAAACCTGGGAAATGTCCCAGCACTCAGAGGCTGAGGAAAGAGGATCACGAGTTCCAGGCCAGCCAGGGGCCAGTGGCTCATGCCTTTAAATCCTAGCTATTCAGGCCGATGGTGTCTGAGGATCATAGCTCAAAGACTATGATCCTCAGACTGGGCTGTCCGGGCAAGAATGTCCATGAGACTCTTATTGCCAATTAAACACCAAAAAGGCTTGTAGTGAAGCTGTGGTTCAAGCGGTAGAGTGCCAGCTTTGAGTGGAAAAAGCCAGATGAGATCATGAGGATCTGACTTCAAGCTCCAGTACTACTATAAAAAATAAATAAATAAAAACAAGTCTCTGAACAAACTCTGATAGTCTCAGGACCTCACCTTCACTTTAGACCCAGAGATTCTCACATTCATTTTCTGCTCAGAGAAAGAGGAGCTATGAAGCCAAGACACCAGAGCTAGGTGCTCGTGGCTCACGCCTATAATCCTAGCCACTCAGGAGGCAGAGATCTGAGGACTGCAGTTCAAAGCCAGTCCAGGCAGGAAAGTCTGTGAGATTGTTATCTCCAATTAATCACACACACAAAAAAAGCCAGAAGTGGAGCTGAGTTCAAGTGGTGGAGCGTTAGCCTCGAGTAAAAAGAGCTCAAGGATAGTAGTACCCAGAACCACAGCTCAAGCCCCAGGACCAGCAAAATGAACACAAACAGGAAACCCCCCAAACCAGAATAAGAACAAACCTCCCTAAAATTTAGGAAGCCTGCTAAGTTAACAAACAACAACCAAAAAAAATTGTAAATTTATTAAGCTTTACTGCCATCTATTCTTCTCAGTGGATGCTTCCACTTGTCAGCCACTATCGGTAGATAAAACAAATGAACAAATGGCGGGAGAATACTGATGGGGAAAGCAGGAACGCCGCGATCACTCTGAGCAAGACAGTCAGGTTTGCCTGCAGATGTGTGGGACTGTGGTTGTAATTTAATACCAAACAACACAATCGAGCTGTATTTCCTGCTCGTCAGTCTTTGGAGCTTCTGACAGAATGAGACAGATGAGCATCATCATGGAGCCCTGAACAAGCCTGACAGGAAGGATGGGGAGCAATAGTTTACAGAGTCAAGTGCAATAAAAAAAAAAAATCCCAAGTTTTAAATATTCCAGTCATACTTAGACAGGCTTAGTTGTTTTGCAAACTTCCATCATGTAAATATTTCAATTTCTTGCAGATAGCTAAACTTACATCTATTTTTGGGGCGGGGGGGTTGCCAGTCCTAGGACTTGAACTCAGGGTCTAAGCACTGTCCCTGAGCTTCATTAGCTCAAGGCTAGAGCTCTACTACTCGAGCCATACCTCTATTTCCAGCTGTGTGTGTGTGTGTATGTGCGTGTGCATGCGTGCGCACGCACACTAATCCTGGGGCTTGAACACAGGGCCTAGATGCTGGAGCGGTACCTCCACGTCCTGCTTAATGGTGCTTAATTAGAGATAAGAGCCTCACAGACTTTCCTGTTTGAGCTGACTTTGAACCTTGATCCTCAGGTCTCACCTCCCAAGTAATTAGGATTATAGTGTGAACCAATGGAGCCATGATTTGAGTGTGTCTCCCATGGACAATGTGTTGAAATTTATTCCCCACTGTGAGATACTAAAAGGGTGACAGAGTAATCGAACCCTGTTCAGAAGTGTGGTCTTTGCTGGGCGCTGGTGGCTCATGCCTGTAATCCTAACTACTCAGGAGACTGACATCTGAAAAATCATGGTTTGAAGCCAGACCCAGGTAGAAAAGTCAGTGAGACTTATCTTTATTTCACCAGCAAAATGCTGGAAGTAGAGGTGTGGTTCTAAGGTAGCAGAGCACCAACCTTGAACAAAAATAAAGTAAGAGCATTGGGGCCTGAGCTCAAGCCTCAACCAGCACACACCGAAGGAAGGCAGGGAGGGAGGGGGGGGAGGGAGGGAAGAGTAAGGTCCTTGGAAATGGTTTAGTATTAGACAAGGTGAACAGAGTGGCAACCTCGCCCCACTTTGTTTTGGATTATTGGTGATTTAAGACAGAGGCCAGAAGATACGCAAATACACACACGGGATCTTTCTCTTGCTCTGGGGCTTGGGATTCAGATGACGTGAACCTTTAACCTTGGGCCTCCAGAACCATGGGTTAACAGACATCTCTTCTTAGCAGGGTGCCAGTGTGCCATATCAGATTACGGCTGCCTCGTGCACCCCCATGTGCCACATCTGTGAGAAACTTATTCACCCACGGAAAATACGTGGGAAAATAAACTCCAACAGTAATCGGAATGTACAGGTATTTTCTCATCCCAATTTCCTAGGCAATACAGTATAATAGCGGTTGCCATGGCCTTTATATCGCATTAAGTCTTTTGTTTTTATTTTTGTCAGTTGTGGGGCTTGATCTTAGGGCCTAGGCAGAGTCCCTGAGCTCTTTTGCTCAAGGAGGCCAGCACTCTTTCACTTTGAGCCACAGCACCACTTCTGGTTTTCTGGTGGTCAACTGGAGATAAGAGTTTCACAGACTTACCTGTTCAGGCTGGCTTCAAATTGCAATCTTCAGATCTCAGCCTCCTGAGTAATTAGGATTACAGGCATTAACCACCAGTTCACCAGTGCATTGGGCCTTCTAAGTCATCCAGAGATTTTTTTTTTTTTTTTTTTTGGTCATGGGTCTTGAACTCAGGGCTTGGGATCTGTCTCTGAGCTTCTGTGCTCAAAGCTAGCATTCTACTACTTTGATGAGCCCACAACTCCACTTGTGGTTTGGGGGTGGTTAATTGGAGATAAAATTCTCATGGACTTTTCTGCTCAGGCTGGCTTCGAACTGTGATCCTCTGACTTTAGCCTCCTGAGTGGCTAGGATTACAGGAGTGAGCCACCAGTGCCCAGCCAGAGATGTAATTTTTTTTTGTTTTGTCTCTTTTGTGCCAGTACTGGGTCTTAAATTTAGGGTCTCTAGTCCTGGCTTAGTACTATTCATTCAGGGATGGCACACTACCACTTGAGCCATACCTCCACTTCTGGCTTTTTGCTGGTTAACTGAAGGCAAAAGTCTCATGGACTTTCCTATATGGGCTGGCTGTGAATTGACATCCTCAGATTTCTGCCTCCAGGATTAGCTAGGATTACAGACAGGAATCACCAGGGCATGGCTGGGTCATAAGGCTTCTTCAGTGTCTTCTTGTCTCTGGCATCTAATCTGAACCAGAAAACAAGCTTATGTCTAGAAGGCTTCCTTTTGTGTTTGTTAAATCTTAGCTCAAAAAAGTGCTTATCAAGGGGCTGGGAATATGGTGTAATGGCAAGAGTGATTGCCTCCTATACATGAAGCCCTGGGTTTGATTCCTCAGCACCACATATACAGAAAATGGCCAGAAGTGGCGCTGTGGCTCAAAGGGGCAGAGTGCTAGCCTTGAGCAGAAAGAAGCCAGGGACAGTGCTCAGGCCCTGAGTCCATGGCCCAGGACTGGCAAAAAAATAAAATAAAAATGCTTATCAAATGGAAACCATAGCAGTTGCTCAGGCTTAAGTCATGCCGCCTCATGTTTTGTTTTCTAATCTAGAATATCCCCAGACAGAGCCCAGCTCTGGAAAGCCAATCATTTTTCAAGTAAACGACTTTAGAAATGTTCAGGAGGAAAAAAAAGAGATTTAAATTCCAATTATTTGCCTTTTGAAAGTGTCAGGAATTGTTGTTGTTTTTTTAAACAATCCTTTGCATTAAAAATATTTTAGAAAACTGAAGTTGAAAAGGCTACTGGTGTGTTGCAATCCAAAAGATGACAATGAATTGATTTTAGGAGCAGAAATTGAAATTCTATGACACTGAAAGCAACATTTAACCACAAAGAGGGACAAATATCTTTATGTCTGAGAAAAATCAACTGCAAGCTCATTTTAAAATATTCTATCTGGAAAAAAAGAAACATATGCAATCCATTTAATGTACATTTCTTTGAGCTGAGCATATCATAAGGGCATTTTGTCATTTTCATATACAAATAAAAACACTTCGTCTGTTGCTACCAAGGTCTTGAGGAAATCATAACACTTAGAATAAATAAATACATAGTTCCTGCTTATTAAATAACCTGGGATGTGAAGAGATGAGATAATAATTCTAATATGCTATTTCCAAACAGTCTTAAGTGAAAAATCATAAGACCTTTGCTAATATTAAGTGAAGCAAAACTGTACTTTAGGGTTTTTATATAAAAGCATGGCAACCATCCTTCATTCAAGTACAAGGTAAATATTTTCAACTGGCTCAATTAGAAATGTTTTACTATGCTGGTAATTCTACTAGTCACCTAAAAAAAGCAAAGTTATTTCCAGTTTCATTGAATCAATCTTTAGAAATACAATATGCATTCACAGTAGAGAAACCTAAGATTTAGAAGTATTTTTCCCTCAAGAAAATAATGTGTATTCTAAAACACCCTACCTACAGCTAAGAAGATTAAATAATACATATTATCAGAAAAAAAAACTGAAAGCAGTAACCCTTCTATAAAAACGCAAATAAAAAGCCAACTCACACTAGCGTCTAAATATCTACATACAGGACACAATGCAGTTTATCGATCTACAGTCAGCTCTGTTGGCCAGATGTTGAAGCTGAAGTATAAAATGTTACTGCATTCCTCACTAGCAGAGAGAATACCAAATTAGTTTCCCAAGTCCTTTAGGAGAAATGAATGCCTCCCCTGCCCCTTCCAACAAGGGATCTTCTCTAAGGAGGGGTCTGTACAATCACTTACTCAATCAATCAATCATGCAGCCAGGCACTGGTGGCTCACGCCTGTTATCCTAGCTACTCAGGAGGCTGGGTGGTTCAAAGCCAGCCAGAGCAGAAAAGTCCCAGTGAGACGCTTATCTACAATTACCCACTCAAAAACTGGAAGTGGCGCTGTGGCTCAAGCGGTAGAGCGCTAGCCTTGAGCACAAAAGAGGCTCAGGGACAGCACCCAGGCCCTGAGTTCAGGCCCCACAACCAACATAAATAAATGAATAAATAAGTAAAGCAAAACACATACCTCCGGCCCCTTTGATGTTGCACAGCTTGACAAGCCGTTTGCATGAAGATAATTCCCTTCAACTCCAGAAACTCGAGGATCTCAAGGTAATCTTGAACAACCTTCCAGTCTGGGATCACATAATGAGTCACATCACTACACAACAGCTTTCCCTCTGAAACGTAATGCAAAATGATAAGAGATTGGGTAGCAATTTCAAAGCCAAGTCTCCATTTCAGTGTATGGCTGCTTGGCATCCAGAATCGCTGCCAATCTTTACTCCACCTAGAAGCTTTAGAAAGGTCAGACAAATTGACTTTGGTCAAGACACAAAATTCAGGGAAATTCAACTTATTTACTTTATTCTATTGATTATGTGCTGATACTGGGGCTTGAAACTCAGGGCCTCATGCTCTTGCTAGGCCTTTTCACTCCAGGATGGCACTCTACCACTTGAGCCACAGCTCCACTTCCAACTTTTTGGTGGCTAATTAGAGATAAAGAGTCTCAGACAGTTTATGGGACTGGCTTCAACCTGCGGTCCTCAGATTTCAGACTCTTCTTTTTTAGAAGCTGTGGTAAATACAAATTCAATATGGTTTATGGTGCTGCCAGGGATGCAGGAGAGTATGACTGATATTTTAAAAGCAGACAAGTACATTTTCAGCATGAGCCGTCTAATCTCTGTGTTAACTCATCACTTGTGTACTTACTCAAATGGAGCAATCCAATTGCACGCATGTTAAGCACTTGTGTGTTCCCTGGGGTTTCAAGCTCTGAACATACTCAGAGGGCTCCGTGGCCCAGAAGGATAGAACTGACTACTAGAAAGGGCATTCAGAATGTGCAAGATCAATGGACAGGGCGGTTTCCATCCAGCCGAGAGCTGCTTAGCCAAGCGGATACTGCAACTGTAGCCAAGTTGGTACAGTTAATTCACAGCAGAAGGTTCCCCTTCCCACCAGGGGGAAAGGTCAGTAACCTAATTAAGGGTCACCCTTAGCAGGGCACCAGTGCCTCATGCCTGTAATCCAAGCTACTGGGGTGGATGACAAACGGGCCCAGGAAGATTCTTATTATCTCCAGTTGACCAGCAAAAAGCTGGAAGCAAAAGGGGTGGCTCAAATAAATGGTGGAGCGCCAGCCTGGAGCGGAAAAAGCTCAAGGGCAGGGACCAGGTTCTGAATTCAAACCTCCGCACTGGCACAAAAAGTAATATAAAAAAAAACAGAATAAAATAACAAGCCACCCCGCCCCCTCACAATCCCTCCCCAAGTTTCCCAGGATGTTTGTACGACGAGGGCCCAGATCACTCCAGATCCACCGTCCCTGGCAAGGTGCACATCTGTGGGAAGCGAGCATGCTTCCCAGCGCCCAGCCCCAGACCGGAGAACCCCCGACCCAGGGCGGCGGGGCGGGGCGAGCGGAGACCGGAAGCCGCGGGCCGGGCTCGCGAGCGGCGGCGGACCGGGAGGCGGGCGCGGCGTCCCCCGAGCAGCAGACGCTCCACCTCGGCCGCCCCCGCCGCGCTAGGCCGCGGCTCCGCGCGCCGCGCCAGGCCGCGGGCTCCGGCCTCCCCCGCCCCCGCTGCGCCAGGCCTGCCTGGCCCCGGCCGCCCCCGCTGCGCCAGGCCGCGGCTCCGCGCGCCGCGCCAGGCCCCGCGCGCCCCCTGCCTGGCCCCGGCCGCCCCCGCAGCGCCAGGCCGCGGCTCCGCGCGCCGCGCCAGGCCCCGGCCTCCCCCCGTGAGCCCCGGCCCGGCCCTGACCGTTGCGGCAGGCGGAGGGCTGCGGGCAGAGCGGGCTGTGGCACGGCACGCGGGGCCGCAGGTAGTGCTCGCGCACGATCCGCAGCGTCCGCCCCTGGAAGGTCCTCAGCAGCAGCACCTTCTCCCGCTTCTGCAGCATGGTGGCCGGCGCTGGGCCCCGCCGCCCCGGGGGCGCCGGGGACGCCGCGGACCCGAGGCGAGGCGAGGCCGCGGCGGCGGAGGCAGGCTCGGGACCCGCCCCTCGGCCCGGGCCTCGGGAACCGACCGCCGTAACGGCCCGCGCCCGCGCCCCAGCCCGTCCCGCCCTCTCCCTCCCTGCCGCCCTGGCCCCGGGGCAGGGAAGGGAGGCTGAGGTCGGAGGATCAAAAAAGCCCGAAATGGCGCCTTGGCTCAAGTGGTAGCGCGCTAACCTTGAGCGCGAAAGAGGCTCAGGGACGGCGCCAGGCCCCGAGTTCAAGCCCCACGGCCGACACAAAACCAACAAGAAAAACTAGTTTGGTACAACTCGGCACGATCGGCATGTACCGGGACGCTGGGTTTCTCTGCCCTTGTTCTTGTAGAAATCCGGCTGCCCTAGTAATCTGGGGGTAGTTACTAGAGTTTTCTGTTCCTGGCTCTTGCTCTATCTAAAAGAGCTGCAATATCCAGAAAAAACAACAACACACAAAACAAAAATAACGACAAACACCACACCGTGCCAGGCAGGCCTTTTCCCCTTAAAAATGTAACGTACTTTAATTTATTTTTTATTTATTTATTTATTTTTTTGCCAGTCCTAGGGCTTGGATTCAGGGCCTGAGCACTGTCCCTGGCTTCTTTTTTGCTCAAGTTCTACTACTTGAGCCACTTTTTCTGTGTATGTGGTGCTAAGGAATGGAACCCAGGGCTTCATGGGCTTCATGTATGCAAGGCAAGCAGATCTACCGCTAAGCCACATTCCCAGCCCCTTATTTTAAAATTTTATACATGCAACATTTAGACACTGCAGATCAAAGAACAACAGCCCCTCTCCTGGAGATAAAAACATTGTTCAACCACAAGTTTTATACTATTTGCAATCTCTGGCAAAGAGATTCTAAAAACATAGCTGGGCCAGGAGCCAATGGCTCACACCCATAATTCTAACAACTCAGGTGACTCAACCAGCTAGGGCAGGAAAGTCTGTGAGATTCTTATTTCCAATTAGAGAGAGAGAGAGAGAGAGAGAGAGAGAGAGAGAGAGAGAGAGAGAGAGAGAGAGAGAAATAACTGGGAGTAGAACTGTGGCCCAAGTAGTAGAGCACCAGTCTTGAGCAAAAAAAGCTAAGTAAGACACAATGCCCAGGCCTTGAGTCCAAGTTACCAGTACCAGCACAAACATAATAAAAATAAATATCTGGGCACAGGTAATCTTAGCTACTTAAGAGGCTGAGATTCAGAAGATAGCAGTTTGTAGTTGGTTCCTAGACTCCATCTCTAATTAATTAACCAGCAAAAAAGCAGGCTGGAGGTGTGGCTCAAATGGTAAAGCACCAGCCTCGAGTAAGCAAGCTTAGCACACATAAGGTCCTGATTTCAAACCCCAGTGCCCAATCACAATGCACTGTAGAGTTCTTTCTTGACAAAGACTCAGGCTATTCCTAGTGAGTGCATCTCAAACTTAGTATTTTCCAAAGACTCAACAAACTGTGTAGTGGCCTCTCTTGCAACCTCTTATTTGTCATCCTCAGAGGAGTGGGGTGTTTATACCCCCATTTTATAGATTGTGAGGATGGGTTAGGGAAGCTATTAGAGTCTAAGCTTTTAAGCAAAACCAGCTTTCTAGCAAGAATCTGGCTAGAGTCAGCAGCTTCTGAATTCATTACCAGGCTACTCAGGATGAATGAAGCATAGGTTATGCATCTGAGAAACTTGTAGTCCACTTGCCAGCCCTAATTAGGGAAGGAGAGTACAGTGGCATCTCACTCCCTTCCCTTTAAGGAAGCATAAACTCCCTGATCAATGCTGGGTGCCAGTGGCTCACCCCTATAATCCTTGCTATTCAGGAAGCTGAGATCTGAAGACCATGGGTCGAATCCAGCCCAGGCAGGAAAGCCCATGAGAATGTCTCTCTCTCCTCTCTCTCTCTCTCTCTCTCTCTCTCTCTCTCTCTCTCTCTCTCTCTCTCTCTCTCTCTCTCTCTCTCAGTCCTGGGGCTTGAACTCAGGGCCTGAGCGCTGTCCCTGAGCTCTTCAGCTCTACCACTTGAGCAATAGCGCCATTTCCAGTTTTCTGGTGGTTAACTGGAGATAAGAGTCTCCCAAACTGTCCTTCCCAGGCTGGCTTTGAACCTCAATCCTCAGGTCAGCCTCTTGATTAGCTAGGATGACAGATGTGAGCCTATGGTTGGAAATAAACTTCCTGAAAGGCTTCCCCCCAAGAAAACCACTGGGACACATGGTCACATACAAAGGAAAAGGAGTTTAGTGTCAGTAACCTGACAGGCTACCTCAGGGGCAGAGTAGCAGCTGGGCAGGGCTACAGCACAGTTTTATAGGGATGGGTTCATATGAGACACGAGAATGAGAAACTGTGGGGCTGGGAACATGGCCTAGTGGCAAGAGTGCTTGTCTCCTATACATGAAGCTCAGGGTTCGGTTCCCCAGCACCACATATATAGAAAATGGCCAGAGGTGGCGCTGTGGCTCAAGTGGCAGAGTGCTAGCCTTGAGCAAAAAAGAAGCCAGGGACAGTGCTCAGGCTCTGAGTCCAAAGCCCAGGACTGGCGGAAAAAAAAAAAAAAAAAAAAAAGAATGAGAAACTGTGTTGTGGAAGGGGTTAACATAATTGTAGCTGCATAAACGAGGGAGAGGAAAATGGAACTAGGGAAGGAGATGTGCCATAGGAGAGTGCAGCTACCTGCATCAACTGATTTCCTGGGAAAGGCCTGTGTCACCTCTTTTGGGGGAAAGCCTGTGTCACCTGATTTTGGGGAAAGCGCTAAAAGCTGTCTTGGCATTCTGCTATCTGGGCAATGGGCTGTCCGTCTGCTCTGGGATTGACAAGGAAAAATGCAACCAAAGAGAAAAGCAAGCCACTAGGAAAAGTTTGATTTCTGCTGAAGGTCTAAGGTGGCAGACTGAGTAGGACGATGGAGGAGGTTAGGCTAACATGTCTTACAGCAACAGCAGTAACCATGACCCTAATACAGCGTCACTTTACAAAGGAGTTGCAGGAATTTGTCTAAGAATTGCTAGACTGTTTGTTCCAAAAGCTCTTTATAGACATGGCTGCTGACATGGCTCAGAGGTTTCTACCTCATTTTTTTGTTTGTTTGTTTGTGTTGGTTTTGGTGCTGGTCCCGGGGCTTGAACTCAGCCTGAGTGCTCTCCCTGGGTTGTTTTGCTCAAGGCTAGGGTGCTACTACTTGGACTCCTAGCTCCACTTCTGACTTTTTTTTGTGGTTCATTGGAGATAAGAGTCTCACATATTTCCCCACTGGGGCTGGCTTTGAACTGTGATCTGAGGATCACAGTAGCTAGGATTACAGACGTAAGGCCCTGGGCCCGGCTAGCCCACAGTTCTAAGGGGCACCATCGCCTAGCAAGTGGGAGAGGGGCAGTGTTCCACCATGTCCTATCCTAGCTAGCTTAGGGCAGCAGAGACACACTGGGCAGGACGCCTTGTGGCTTGCTTTTCTCTTTAGTTGCATTTTTCCTTGTCAATCCCAGAGCAGATGGACAGCCCATTGCCCAGATAGCAGAATGCCATGACAGCTTTTAGCGCTCTGCTGCCGATGGAAATCTCTGGCTGAGGCTCGCTTCCCCTGGCTCGTGACTTCATGATTTCCATCTCCAGGCTGAGCAGCCGTGTGCTTACACTGCAGGGAGTTGGTAGCATTGACTGCCTTCTTTAAGATGTGTCCTGAGAATGCAGACCTCAGCGTTCATGGGGCTCATAATCAAAGGTTTCATCGAAAGCTTGATTATGGGCTGGGAAGGTGGCCTAGTGGTAGAGTGCTTGCCTAGCATGCATGAAGCCTGGGGTTCGATTCCTCAGTACCACATAAACAGAAAAAGCCAGAAGTGGTGCCTTGGCACAAGTGGCAGAGTACTAGCCTTAAGCAAAAGAAGCTCAGGAACAGTGCTCAGGCCCTGAGTTCAAGCCCCAGGACTGGCAAAAATAATACTTATTATTATTATCATTATTATCATTATTTTTAAAAAAGTTGACTAACCCAGTGGCTACTCAGGAGGCTGAGATCTGAGAATCGTGTTCAAAGCCAGCCTGGGCAGGAAAGTCTCTGAGACTCTTATTTCCAATTAAATATCATGAGATCCAGAGATGGAGCTGTGGCTCAAGTGGTGGAGTGCTAGTTTTGAGTACAAAAGCTCAGGGACAGTACCCAGGCCCTGAGTTTAAGCTCTAAGATCAGTGCGCATGCGTGTGCGTGTGCACACATGTGTGTGCACACACACACACACACAAAATTTGATGAGCTCCAAGGTCCAGAGTGGACTATAGAAGCAAGCTTTGAAATATTCCTTCTCTATTGATTTGAAATTACAATCCACATTGTGCTTTCCACATGTATTCAAACAACACAGAAAGGATGGCAAGTGAAAACATTGAAGGTCTACCACGATCAAGTAATTTCTCCTGTTGATGGCTTGCATACCTCCTCTGAGTCATTAAAAATAACCTGAAGTTTATAACTCTTTGAAGAGGTTAGCAATTTATGTTGTGTCAGCTAATTACAGCTGGTGATTTCCGGGTACTGCTCTTAGAGCTGTGTCTGTAATTATTATTATTTTCCAGTTATGGGGCTTGAACTCTGGGCGTAGGCACTGTCCCTGAGCTTTTGTGTTCAAGGCTAGCACTCTACCACTTAGCCACAGCTCCACTTCTGGTTTTGTTTGGTTAATCGGAGATAAGAGTCTTACGACTCTACTGCTTAGGTTCGCTTCCAACAGCAACCCTCAGATCTCAGCCTCCTGGGCAGGATTACAGGCATGAGCCACCTGCACCTGGCTGGTTATTGTTTTTAATATAGGATGTGTGTTGCTCAGGCTGACCTTGAACTCCCAATTCTTCTGCCTCAGCCTCTAGTCCTGCATTACCATACTGTCTTGACTTTCTATATTTTCACATTCAACACTTTAATCACTGCTTTGATAGTTAGCAAGTACGTTTGTGGTTTTTCCTCCATACTCAGATTTGAACTCAGGGGATTGTGCTTGAGCTTGCTTGGCTGGTGCTCAACCGCTTGAGCCACACCTCCCACCCTGTTTTTTGCTATTTTGGAGACTTTTCTTCATGAGCTGGCTTTGAACACAAATCCTTCAGATCTCAGTCTCCTATGTAGTTAGGATTACAGATGTGAGCCTCCACTGCCAGCCTAGCAAGTACATTTTTCAGACAAGGAAATTGAAAGAATCAGAGTGATTTTTCAGTGACTGTGTACTTTATGTAGGACAAAGACAATGAACCTTTGTAGTTTGGCCAGAGTTCATGCAAGAGGGACCCCTGTGGCTGGAAATATGGCCTAGTGGTAGAGTGCTTGCCTTGTATATATGAAGCCCGGAGTTCGATTCCTCAGCACCACATACATAAAAAAGGCCAGAAGTGGCGCTGTGGCTCAAGTGGTAGAGTGCTAGCCTTGAGCAAAAAGAAGCCAGGGACAGTGCTCAGGCCCTGAGTTCAAGCCCCAGGACTGGCCAAAAAACAAAAAGAGGAACCCCTGTGTTACTGTATGCTACACACACACACACACACACACACACACACACATCAGTACTAGAATTTGAATTCGGGGTCTCTGTTTTTTCTGTTCATAGTTGAACCACTTGAACCATACCTCTAGTCTAACTTTTTGCTGGCTAATTGGAGATAGAGTAAGACTTTTCTGCCTAGGTTGACTTTGAACCATGATCCTCCAGATCTCAGTCTTCTGAGTAGTTAATATCACAGGCAGGAGACATGGGTATCAGGCTGGTGCCTCTTTCTAGTTATTATTAAACAAGAGTTGTGGGGATGGAGATGGTTCTGTGTGGCAGACAGTGGATGAACAGGGAGACAAAACGACACAGGGCTGGAGATATGGCCAAGTGGCAAGAATGCTTGCCTTGTATACATGAGGCCCTGGGTTCAATTCCCCAGCACCACATATGCAGAAAATGGCCAGAAGTGTCCCAGTGGCTCAAGTGGCAGAGTGCTAGCCTTGAGCAAAAAGAAGCCAGGGACAGTGCTCAGGCCCAGAGTCCAAGTCCCAGGATTGGCCAAAAAAAAAAAAAAAAAAAAAAAAGAAGAAGAAGCCAGGGACAGTGCTCAGGCTCAAGCCCCAGGACTGGCCAAAAAAAACAAAAACAAAAAAAAAAAAACAACAACAACTTGAAACAATGACATACAAGTATTGACCGTACCATAACTCCAACTGCCCAGAGCCACGGTTGATTTTTCCTGTACAGTATGGCTACCAGCACAGATGTTGCTTAGTACTGGCACGGATGATCTGTGACTGAAGGCTCATGGACACATCTAAAATTGCCCCAATAGTCAAAATCTCCGCTGCTTCCTTTGCCTCACATGTTGGTGGACGACAAATTGCTGATGAGATCACCCCACTATCGGTATAATTTAATTTCCTTCATGTTAAAGTGTGCTAGTCCTTCGTCTTGACTTTTTCCAGAGGTTTGATGGTCTCATTTCCTCTTTCTGCACACCTAAATCATTACAATAATTAGAATACAATACAATAATTAGAATAATTCCTCTAAAACCTTCCTAACTTAAGAGAAAAAAAATGTTGCTCTTACAGTTGCATGTCTGCAATTTTTAAAAACTGTTCAGCTATGGATAATTTTGTCATTCTGCCACTAAGCAGCGCTGTTTCATTTATTTTTTTTATGCCCCTGTTTCAGCTTCAGTTCTCCTGTGTGGATGTCTGATAGTATAAATGTGGATTTTCACAAATACCTGTGAAAAAGCATCCAGGATTGCTTCAGACAAACAAAAAGGTCTATATTTAACAAGACTTTCATTCAAGGAGCTCAAAGACCCTGACACTTCAATGTTAATTGGAAACTAAGCACTACAGACAAGAAAAAGACAATCCTGGTCTTGAATAGAGGATGGCATTTTCTTTTTCCTTTCTGGAGACCTGGGGCTTTAACTCAGGACTCAGGCACTGTCCCTAAGCTTTTCTCCTCAAGGTTTACACTTTACCACTTGAGCCACATTTCTGCTTCCAGCCTTTTGGTGGTTAATTGGAGATGAGGGCCTCATGGTCTTTCCTGCCTCTGCTGGCTTTGAACTGTGGTTTTCAGATCTCAGTCTCCTGAGTAGCTGGGATTATAAGTGTGAGCCACTGGTGCCCAAATGAGACAGCCATTTCTACTTTGAAAATAGAGGCATTATGGTTGTGGTTTAATTTTTTTTATACTGGTGTTATTTAATGAAAGTACACCTCCATTCATCTAGTAGAATCGTTATCGTTATCTCATTGGGGGAATTTATGATATGGAATTTTCCTGTTTATTTTGCTCTTTTTGTTACTGTATGTATTTGGGTTTAGGAACGTGAATCTCATTTATGTCTGTATCGATAGATTGAATTCTCAAATCATATAACTACAGAAAGCTTATGGAGAAATGGAAAAGAAAATATAAACAAGGTACTAGAATTTTCCATTTAATTTTTACTACTTGATAAATAAAATAAAAGGCACTTGGAAGTGGTGCTATGGCTTGAAGTGGTAGAGTGATAGCCTTTGCAAAAGAGCTCAGGGACAGCGCCCAGGCCCTGACTTCAAGCCCCACAACTGACAGAAAGGAAAGAAGGAAGGAAGGAAGGAAGGAAGGAAGGAAGGAAGGAAGGAAGGAAGGAAGGAAGGAAGGAAGGAAGGAAGGAAGGGAAGGGAAAGGCACATTGATTGAGCCAGCCACCAGTGGCTCATGCTGCAATCCTAGCTATGAAGAAGGCTGAGTTCAAGGATCAAGGTTTGAAGTCCACAGGAAAGTCCATGAGATTCTTATCTCCAATGAGCCACCAGAAAACTGGAAGTGGAGCTGTGGCCCAAGTGGTAGGGTTCTAGCCTTGAGCAACAGAAGCTCAGGGACAGTGCGCAGGTCCTGAGTTCAAGCCCCATAACTGACGAAATAAAATGAAATTAGAGTCCCATTGTGACAATTTACACGAAACCTGGCGTTGTTTAAAGGCTTGATTTTGTGTGTGTGTGTGTGTGTGTGTGTGTGTGAGTATGAGTGATTTTGTGTGTGTGTGGTTTGCACTGCTTATTTTTAGCATAGTCTCACTTCTGCCCCAGTAGCCTGAGATGTGAGGAGCTGCCTAGCTCCAGGCTCATCCTCCTGGCTGGGAACACAAGTGCATACTATTCCCTCCAGTTTACCTCCGTGGAGAGGGAGTGGACCTTTCTGCCTAGGTTGGCCTGATATCCTGATCCTCCAAATCTCATATCTTGAAAAGGAGACCCACTCCACTGTGCCCAGCTACGAGTTGAGAAGAGAAGCTCATGAGTGTTTCTATCCCACCTGGCCTTGAACCGTGATCCTCCTATTGTCTCAGCTTCCTGAGTCTCTAGGTGTGAGTCACTGGTTCCCTGAAAAGGTTTGAATTTTATTTTTTCATTTTTATTTTTATTTTGTCAGTTGTGGGACTTGAACTCAGGGCCTGGGCATTGTCCCTGAGTTCTTTTTGCTCAGCCAGTGCTCTACCTACTACTTTGAGCCACAGCTCCACTTCTGATTTTCTGGTGGTTCATTGGAGAAAAGAGTCTCACAGGACTTTCCTGCCCCAACTGGCTTCAAACCACAATCCTCAGATCTCAGCCTCTTGAGTAGCTAGGATTACAGGCTTGAGCCATGGACACCGACTCTTCTGGCTCTTTTTCCCTCCATCCCTCCCTCCCTCCTTCCCTCCCTTCCTTCCTTCTCCCCTCCCTCCCTCCCTCCATCCCTCCCTCCCCTTCCTTCCTTCCTTCCTTCCTTCCTTCCTTCCTTCCTTCCTTCCTTCCTTCCTTCCTTCCTTCCTTCCTTCCTCCTTTCCTTTCTTTTTTCTATTTCTCTGCTAACAGTTCAGTTCCTACTTTGTTATTTTACTTGGAGCTGAGGGTTGAACTTAGGGCTTGCATGCTAGGCAAGCTCTTTTCCATGGCATCCACTCCCCAGTCTTGAACATAATGCTTTCAAGATTTATCCAAATCCTGTTATGTAGCAGAACTTCATTTTTTAAAATTGCTGAATAACATTCCATCTTATCGATAAATCATATATTGTTTTCCCACTCATTCCTCAGATGACAGATATTTGGACTTTTTCCACATTTTAGCTATTATGCATAATACTGGTATAAGCATTTCTGTAGATGTTTTTGTCTGGATATGTATTTTTTTTCTATTGGAGATCTCTCTGGAAGTAGAATTTCTGTGGTAAAATGTAATTTCCCCCATTATAGAAGGATGGAGTCTAGTTCCAGTGGCTCATGTCGATAATCCTAGTTACTCGGGGGGCAGAGGTCTGAGAATCAAGATTCAAAGCCATCGTAGGCAGAGAAGTCTGTCAGATTCTTATCTCCAGTTAATGATGAGAGGCTGGAAGTGCAGCTGTGGTCAAGTACCAGCCTTGAGGGATAAAACCAAGGGAGAGTGCACATGTTGGCTTTGGGTTCAAGCCCTAGTACCAACACAAAGTAAAACTTGAAGGATGAAAATTTAATTGATATATCTAAATTATAGTGCGTATTTTGTAACTCATTATGATTGGCTGGGATATGCTCAGTGGCAAAAACCTCTAACTATGGGTGGATAAACAATAGCACAGACTGGTTAGTCCTTGCTCATATGACATGACCTCTGTTCCCTCCCCAGCCCCCATCAGGCTGGCCAGGCTGATGGATGATAAAGCTCCTTTCCCCAGCACCTGCCCTCTTTTGGCAGAAAAAAAAAAGTATGAACTGAATCGTTGACTCATCTTTTTTTGTTGTTGTTGGTCATGGGGCTTAAACTCAGGGCCTGGACGATGTTCTGACCTTTTTTGCTCAAGGCTAGCACTCTACCACTTTGGGACACAGCTCCACTTCCAGTTTTCTGGTGGTTATTGGAGATAAGAGTCTCCCAGTCTTTCCTGCCTAGGCTGGCTTTGAACCTGGATCCTCAGATCTCAGCCTCCTGAGTAGCCAGGATTACAGGCCTGAGCCACCAGTGCCAGGCTGTCGGCTGTCGGCTTGTTCTTTTTTTTTTTTTTGGCCAGTCCTGGAGCTTGGACTCAAGGCCTGAGCACTGTCCCTGGCTTCTTTTTGCTCAAGGCCGGCACTCTGCCACTTGAGCCACAGCGCCACTTCTGGCCATTTTTTAGCTTCATGTATATGAGGTAAGCACTCTTGCCACTAGGCCATATTCCCAGCCCTGTCAACTGTCCTTGAAGCTTCCGGTTGGGATTGACAAACATGATTTGTGCTCACATTCCACTAATCAAAGCAAGATGTGTGTTACCCACAATGCCAAGGGCATTATGAACTTTTTGGAGGAATATATAAGAACAGCCTCCTTGCCCATGTGTGTAAATGTCTTCATTGAAAAGAACGGGAACCAAATGAAGGGGCCACCTCAGACTTCTCTGTGATCATTGGTATTGTTACACTATGTTTTGGTTTGGGTTTTGATTATTTTTGCTTGTGCCAGTACTGGGCATTGAACTCAGGGCCTGGGTACTATCCCTTAGCTTTTCCTCTTAAGTGGTAGGGCTAGTGCTCTACCACTTGAACCACAGCTCCACTTAGGGCTTTTTAAGTTGCTTAATTGGAAACAAGAATCTCATGGATCTTTTACTGTTTGGCTGGCTTTGAACCATGATCCTCAAATCTCAGTCCCCTTAGCTAGGATTAGAGGTGTGAGCACCAATGCCATTTCTCTGGTTCTGTTAAGTTCAGAACAAGAGAAAGGAAGGACATAGCCATGTTTACAAGTTACACTACAGTCATTGAGGGTGATAGGCAGACCTTATTTTTGAATGTACTAGGACTTGAACTCAGGGCCTTGTGTCCTTGGCTTGCTTTGCTACTTTTTTCTTGTCATTTTTGGAGACAGGGTCTCTTGGACTTTTTCTGTTTGAGCTAGCCTCCAACCACGATCCTCTAGATTTTTGTCACCTGAGTTGCTAGGATGACAGGTGTGAGCCACTGAATGCCCATAGACTGCTAAGACCAGTGCCTGTCCCCCTAGCCCCAGGGGTGGGGACTCAGAAGTCATGAGCATCAGCACCCTGGACCTAACTGGGTCAGAGTAGGCATCTTGGTGACATTTTCTGCGTCAACTTCAGGTGGGGGGGGGGGGGTTCCAGGAAGGCTCTTGAATTCTTTTTTTTTTTTTTTTTTTTGGCCAGTCCTGGGGCTTGGACTCAGGGCCTGAGCACCGTCCCTGGCTTCCTTTTTGCTCAAGGCTAGCACTCTGCCACTTGAGCCACAGCGCCACTTCTGGCCGTTTTCTGTATATGTGGTGCTGGGGAATCGAACCCAAGGCTTCATGTATATGAGACGAGCTCTCTGGCCACTAGGCCATATTCCCAGCCCTGAATTCTTGATCTAGTAGTTGAGTGAAGGTCACAGCCGGAGGAGTGCTTGTCTTGGTTTAAGGAGTGTGGCCTCAACCCACACTAGAATCTTTGGAAATGTGTGACAAATGTCCTTAAGGCTTGCCCCTCTTACATGAATGACTATTTAGTGAGCAGCTACTCTGTTCCCGACTCTAGGGGAAGATACAGAAATTGAGAACGGTGGCAGCCCATCAGGGGATTTGGATAATCAGAGAGGCCAGATGCTAAATAGTAGCACAAGGAATCTGACAAGGCGCCACAGGCGGGAACAGCAATCGCCAAGCAGACAGCAGAGACGGTAGGCATGCCGTCTGCACCAGCAGGGAGGAGAAATGGCATTTGAAGCAGGGGGTAGCCAGGCAGGAGGCTGTGACTGAACTGAATAGAAGCAAAGGAGAGAGAAAACCCCAGCAGATTCGTGGGAATCAAAGATGGAAGGTGGCTCTGACTGACAAAGGGCTGATAGGTCAGAAAGCTGAAGTCAGAGGAAGGTGCTGGTAGCTCCCACCTGTCATCCTAGCTACTCAGGAGGCTGAGATCTGAGGACTGTGGTTCAAAGCCAGCTGTGGGGGCTGGGGATATAGCCTAGCGGCAAGAGTGCCTGCCTCAGATACACGAGGCCCTAGGTTCGATTCCCCAGCACCACATATACAGAAAACGGCCAGAAGCGGCGCTGTGGCTCAAGTGGCAGAGTGCTAGCCTTGAGCGGGAAGAAGCCAGGGACAGTGCTCAGGCCCTGAGTCCAAGGCCCAGGACTGGCAAAAAAAAAAAAAAAAAAAAAAAGCCAGCTGTGGCAGAAAAGTCTGTAAGACTCTTATCTCCCATTAACCACTGGAAAGTCAGAAGTAAGGCTGTGGCTCAGGTGGTAGGGCATTAACTTTGAACAAAAAAGCAAAGAAATGGCACCTAGATCTTGAGTTCAAGCTCCAGGATTGGCAGAGAGAGAGAGAGAGAGAGAGAGAGAGAGAGAGAGAGAGAGAGAGAGAGAGAGAGAGAGAGAGGATTATGATAGGTCTTGATTTTTAGAATACCGGTTCTGGAGTTTGTCTCACTGCCAGTGAAGAGCCCTGGAAAGTTTACTTTATTTTTGCTAGTCCTGGGGCTTGGACTCAGGGCCTGGGCACTGTCCCTGGCTTCTTTTTGCTCAAGGCTAGCCCTCTACCGCTTGAGCCACACCTTCACTTTTGACTTTTTGGTAGTAAGTTGGAGATAAGAGTCTCATGGACTTAACTGCCTCGGCTGACTTTGAACTGCGATCCTCAGATCTCAGCCCCTTGAGTAGGTAGGATTACAGGCCTGGGCCACCAGTGCCTGGCCCTTTGATTCTTCTTGTTCCTTTGTCTTCTTCAATTTTTTCCCCCAGTCAGACATGAAGTTCCCTTTCCCAGCCCTTCAGCACCCTGTGTGTATTATAAGCTCCCTCTGCCCTACAACCAGACTGCATAAATATCCATTCCCAGAAAATTAGCCAGCCCCGGGGTGGTAGCCAGCCTAGCTTGGTGACCAGATCAGCTGCAGGAATAGATAAACCTGATTCCTTTTTATTTATTTTTTCTTCAGGTAGCCTTTAAGATGCCAGCCTTAGCAGCCTCATTTGAAAATCTATTTATATTCACAAAAGTCTATAATAACATTTTTATTATGTGTGCCTGTGATTTGGATGCACCTCCCCCCCGCCAGTTTCTTATTATTGTTCAACATTGACTACAGTATTAAGTGATAATGGAAATAGAAGCGTTCTTTTTAAAAGGCCATGTCCGCCTTCCCGAGCATTAGTGTGTAGGTGCTTCCTTGCCCGAAGGGGCTGGCGGAGTATTTAAATAGCCGGCCTCTCTCTACTGCCTCAGAACCCAAGTTTACATTCTTACCAGATCCACTCAGTCTTTTATGCTTCTACAGAGAATAAATCAAATACTAAGCTATTTAGGGTATGAGTATCTTTCAGATGAGACCTTAAGAACCCAACTGTTTTTAGTCAGAAGCTGGTGGCTCACGCCTGTCATCCTAGTATCTCAGGCAGCTGAGATCTGAGGATCATAGTTCGAAGCCAGCCTGGGCAGATAAACCCAAGAGACTCTTCTCTTCAATGAACTAGCAAAAAGCCAGAAGTGGAGCTATGCCTCAAGTGGCAGAGTGCCAACCTTGAGTAAAAGAGCCACATGTAAAGATGAGGTCCTGGGGCTGGGAATATGGCCTAGTGGCAAGAGTGCTTGCCTTGAATACATGAAGCCCTGGGTTCGATTTCCCAGCACCACATATATAGAAAATGGCCAGAAGTGGCGCTGTGGCTCAAGTGGCAGAGTGCTAGCCTTGAGCAAAAAAGAAGCCAGGGACAGTGTTCAGTCCCTGAGTTCAATGCCCAGGACTGGCGCAAAAAAAAAAAAAAAAAAAAAAAAAAAAAAAAAAAAAAGATGAGGTCCTGAGTTTAAGTCCTGGCAACCAACAACAAAAGCATAGTTGTCTGTAACCACTGGGGTGTTGGGGTTCTTGTCCTTCTAGCCTTGTCCTTGGTTCCAGAACCTGGTGTGGTTCTAGATGCCAAATTCAGATCTGAAGAGTGCTGTTTGTCGTGGGCCTCTTATCCCTCGGTGCCTGCTGGTGTTTTGCTTTCAGAATGTGACCTGCTGCTTTTACCCCTTAGCTTTGCACAGCTTTTTTTTTTTTCTTTTCAAAAACCAAGCAACCAGTTTCCCTCAGCTTAAAACTGCTGGCTAGACAAGCTTGTTATGTGGCTTCATGATTATGAGTAACTCCTCAGCTCCTACGCCCTGGGTGTAACTGACTTGCAATGATGGGTTGCATGACACTGTAACCCTCAATGTCCCCCTGCTTGTTCCTTAAGCCAAGCTGGGAACCCCTGGGTCATGAGACACAGAAGATTTTTACAGTTCATCTTGCTATGTGTTGTCCCCCGTCCCTTAAGTCTAGATATTGGATCTGTAATTACAGATGCAATAATAATAATAATGCCTTCCATTGGTTCTTTTTATGCCTTTTCAAAAATGCTTTCTGTCTTGTGATTGATTTTCATAAAATGGATTTGGCACAAGCAACACAGTTATTAGAGCCTGCCTGGTTCCTACACGAAGAAACAGGAAGAAGCAGGCCACGTGAGGCTGAGTGACTGGCCCAAGTGCTTTCCGAGGGGACTGCGTACTCCCAAGGGAAGTGGTGGCCCAGGGCCATCAGTGGCTGACCACAGCTGCTGTGGGCCCCCATCTCACCTTCCAGCTCAGCCCAGAGAGGAGGGGCACCAAGGTAATACCAGATTTTTATTTGTAAAGTTGCTGGACACCATGGCTCTTGCCTGTAATCCTTGCTACTCAGGAAGCTGAGGTCTGAGGAACATAGTTTGAAGTTAGTCCCAGCAGGAAATTCCAAGAGACTCTTGCCTTCAATTAGCCGATCAAAAGCCAGAAGTGGCGCTGTGGCTCAAGTGGTAGAGCACCAACTAGCCTTGAGTGAAAAAGCTAAGGGACAAGGCCCAGCCCCTGAATTCAAACCCTACTATCAACAACAAAAAAGAAAAGAGGGCTGGGAATATGGCCTAGTGGTACAGTGTTTGCCTTGTATACATGAAGCCCAAGGTTCAATTCCCCAGTACCACATATATAGAAAAAGCTGGAAATGGCGATGTGGTTCAAGTGGTAGAGTGCTAGCCTTGAGCAAAAAGAAGCCCGGGACAGTGTTCAGGCCCCGAGTTGAAGGCCTAGGATTGGCAAAAAAAAAAAAGGGGGGGGGGCTGGGGATATGGCCTAGTGGCAAGAGCGCTTGCCTCGTATACATGAAGCCCTAGGTTCGATTCCCCAGCACCACATATACAGAAAATGGCCAGAAGTGGTGCTGTGGCTCAAGTGGCAGAGTTCTAGCCTTGAGCAAAAAAAGAAGCCAGGGACAGTGCTCAGGCCCTGAGTCCAAGGCCCAGGACTGGCAAAAAAAAAAAAAAAAAAAAAGGAAAAAGAAAATAAAGAAAGAAAAGATTTGCTACTGCTGCTTTTGGCAACACTTTGCTGCCTTATTTATGCTACTTATTCAGGAGCCTTAGCCAAAACATTTAGATTCTTCCTTGACACCTCCCTCCCTTTTGTTTTGGTGCCAGTACTAAGAGGCTCAAACTCCTACTTGGAGATTTTGTGCTCAAGACTGGAGCTCTAGGGGCTGGGGATATGGCCTAGTGGCAAGAATGCTTGCCTTATATACATGAAGCTCTGGGTTCAATTCCCCAGCACCACGTATACACAAAATGGCCAGAAGTGGCTCTGTGGCTCAAGAGGTAGAGTGTTGGCCTTGAGCAAAAAGAAGCCAGGGACAGTGCTCAGGCCCTGAGTCCAAGCCCCAGGACTGGCAAAAACAAAACAAAACAAAAGACTGGAGCTCTACCACTTGAGCCACAATTCCACTTCTGGCTTTTTGCTGGTTCATTGGAGAGGCTCATGGATTGACTTTACTGCTTAAGCTGGCTATGAGTCACAGTCTTCAGATCTCAGCCTCTAAGGTCTCTAGGATTACAGGGACGAATCACCAGCATCTGGCTTCATTTTTATCCTTTTGATTTTGCTCATCAAGAGCCTCAGTTTTGTAGGGCTCTGATGTTTGCTTGGTGAGGTTCTAGAACAAGCCCAGGATCAGGAAGACGCCTGTCAGGTCAGCCTGGGGAGGAGCCACAGCATCAGAAATCCTGGACAGAGGGAATCACTTCATGATGTCACTTCTAGTTCTCAGGAGACATGGGTCTGAGGAACCCAGTGCCATGGTTGTCTAGCTGCAAAGCTGCGATTCAGCATTTAGATTTTCAGTTATACTTTGGAAGAATATTTTCCAGCTACTTTTCCATAAACTGTCATTGAAATGCAGGTCAGATATAAAGAAAACTAGTATCTGTTGAAGAGTGCCATCTATATGTTAAAAAGTACTCCTGGTGGCCTTAAAAAGATTTAATACAACTCTATGTGAAAGCACATACACACACACACACACACACACGAGCACATGCACACGCACACGCACACACACACGCATACACATGCAGGTCCTGGGACCTGAACTCAGGGCCTAGGTTCTGTCCCTGAGCTTTTGTGCTCAAGTCTTGCACTCTACCACTTGAGCCACCTTCTCCACTTCTGGCATTTAAATGCTGATTAATTGGAGATTAATTAGAGATGAATTGGAGTCTGATGGACTTTCCTGCTTGGGCTGGCTTTGAACTGAGATCGTCAGGTCTCAGCCTCCCAAGTAGCTAGAATGACAGACATTGAGTTCCCTGTTAATGAACTTTTTTTTTTTTTTTTGGCCAGTTCTAGCATTTGAATTCAAGGCCTGGGCACTGTCCCTGAGCTTCTTTGTGCTCAAGACTAACACTCTACCACTTGAGCCACAACACCACTGCCAACTTTTTCTGTGTATGTGGTACTGAGGAATTGAACCCAAGGCTTCATGTGTGTTAGGCAAGCACTCTACCACCAGGCCACATTTCCAGCCCCCGTTTCTTTTTTTTTTAAATGGCTTATTTATACACTCGGCCACTACAGCTTACCCGAGATGCCATGCACAGGATGATGTTATAGGGGGAAGTAGATGGAAGTCACATAGAGCTGAGCTTAGTTCTGACCTTATTTTCACTGATAAATCTCATCATTCACTCTGAGCAATGTTAGTCTTTTTTTATCTTCCCCTGGACTCCAAGTCACATCTGCCCAGCCCGTCCCCTGGGAGGGGCGACCACAAAACTCCAGCAGCCAATCATCACAAAGGTGAGGCATTCATTTGCATCCTGAAATTCTATTGGTTACAAAGCAATTAAAAATGCTGGGAGGGGAGGGGCTCCTCCTATAAAATATGACCTCCTCTGGTGAAATACTCCCTTTCAGCACTTCTTTCCTAGAGGCTGTAAAAACTAACATTTGGCAGTGGGAGGTGGGATTTTCTTTGCTTGAGGAACTGATGTGTATATATATTTGTAAATTTCTTAGATAGCCGTGGACCCTTGTTAATGCTTATGTGTTCCAAAGGTGTACAGGGGTAAAAAATTACAGTAAAGTGGATCTTGTTTTTTCTTTTCTTTCTTTCTTTCTTTCTTTTTTTTTTTTTTACAGTGTAGGAGAGGATTTACAAGTAGCAAAAATAGCCAAGTGTCACAATAAGACAAAGGGCTTGGCTCATACCTGTCATCCTCGCTACTCAGGAGGTTGAAATCTGAGGAACATGGTTCAAAGCCAGCCTGGACAGGAAAGTCCTTGAGATCCTTATATCTAATTAACTGATAATAAACCAGAAGTGGAGGTATGGCTCCAGTGGTAGCACTCTAGTCTTGAGTGAAAAAGCTAATAATAGCCCTGAGTTCAAGCCACAGTACATGCACCAAAAAATAAATAAGAAAAAGGAACAACAACAACAAAAAGGGCCTGGAGTTGTAGTTGTAGAAGGGTGATGTTAGATGATAAATTTAACTTGCCCTCTGCCTCCTCTAGCCCATCTCAGAGTCCTAGCTGCCTCTATTTCTGCCCTCGGTCTTGCCCTTTGAGCCCTGATTTTGGCCAAAGAAGCCAGTGGAGGGCCAAGAGACTCAAGCAGATTGGAGCACAGAGTAGAGAAGCTCTGAAGTTGTCAAAGCAAAGGAAGAAATAGTGGGGTGAGGCTGCAGAGGGCCCTGTGAGGCTAAAGGCTGGGGCCACTTGCCAAGACACAAGTCAGATTAAGGGAGGCTGGGCACTCATTTTCAAAGCAGATTTTGAATTGTCCTCTAGGCTTTGCGCTGTGTGAGGTACAGTGCTACCGTTGGCTAAATGTTACTGACAGCAGCTATAATGCAATGAGAAAACCACGTGACAGCCTCCCCTCCCCTGTGCCAAGAGATCCGATGGCTTTTTGTGACTGATGTTAATGAACTGGGGGGGGGGGGCGGGTATGGCTGGGGCCTTGGCATGCCACGTGTTCTTTCATCTGCTTGGAAAGACTGTGGGAACACAGGCAAGGGGACCCAGACTGGGGCTCCCTGTGCATTCATCTTCGGAGCAGCCACTCCGGGTAAGCAAGGCTTCCCCACTAGCAAGTGTTCAGCTGCTACAAGACTCCTTTGTCCAACAAGACCCTCCAAAGACACAATAACACCTTCCTTCTCTCTTACACTTCTTTCCTTCCTCCCTCTGTTCCTTTCTTCTTTCCTTCCTTCCTTTTTTCCTTCCCATCTCCCCCTCCCTCTCTTCTCCTTTCCTTTCTCCCTTTCTTCCTTCTCTCACTCTCTTATCCTTCCCTTCCCTTTCCTTTTTACTCTCGCTCCCCCTCCCCACTTTAGGATTGTGCCTTCTACATAAAGAGTTTCTTCTTATCTTGCCCATAATTAAGTACAGCAGGGGGTACCTTTTGGTCCCATTTACTTATAATTTTAATTACATTGCTTTTGCCACAGAACCTATTTAAGTGCAGAGGAGGGTTGGGGGGGGGGTTTCCTTTCTGCACCCTGGAAGAATGTACCAGTGAGATCTACTGGCTCAGAGCTTGGGGTCCTCTTTCACAGAGGGTGCTCATGGTGTCTGCTTGGCAAAGGGATGTAAGTGGTCACAGGCATGGGTAGGGAGTACACAAAGCCTCTTGGCATGAAGGATGCCATTACTAGGGCACCATTAATGTCTGATGCCTCTCCTTTATACCCCCCTCCCCCTCCCTCTTTTTTGCTGGTATCTGGATTTGAACTCATGGCCTTAAGCTATCTAGGCTTGTTTGCTTGGCTTTCTTATTCAGCTGGCATTCTACCACTTGAGCCACTTCTCCAGCCTTGCTTTTCTCCCACACCCCTCCACACCCCAGTTCCTTAAAGAGAGTGTTAGCGGCTTTTCTGCCTAGGCTGGCTTTGAACTGTGATCCTTCAGATCTCAGCCTTCTGAGAAGCTAGGATTGCAGGTGTCAGCCACTGGCACCTGCCCCAGTACTGCCTTGGAACTCAGCCTCAACATAGGTAGGTACTCTATCACTGACCTATAACATCACCTTTTTCTCTGCTGGTTATTTTTGAGATAGGGTCTTGCTTCCTGTCTAGCTGTGCACCTGGGCTGTGGTTTGCTTATTTGGGGGCTCTCTATTACAGCTGGAATCAGTGGTGTGCACCACTGAGCCCAGCTTTAGGTTGATTAGGTATTTCAAGAACTTTTCTGCCTGGGTTGAGGCTAACTCAAACCATGATCCTCCAAATCTGAACCTCCCCTGTAGCTGGGAATACAGCTGCCAGCACCTAGTTGAATAGGTATGAATTATGGAATCAATATGAATCCTTTGAAGGATCTATAGTATGTAGCTGAGTATCTGGAAGGCAGGGGAGATATTTGAATGGCTGAGTAATGGACAGACATTCCTAAGACACACACACACACACACACACACACACACACACACACACACACACACACCACTTCTTTCGTGATCTGGGAGCCCTTCTAAAATTTAACACCTTTCTGTGATCCTGCTGACAGCTCCTGATTTCTGGCAGGTTCGATCCTGTTCCATAGTCTTTAAATAATTGACAAAGCATTCAAGGAAGCTGATTTTCATTGGACCAGAAACCAATCAGGCTGTTGCAGGAATATGAAACTAAGCCTCAGGAGAGGGAAAGGGGTTAGTTTTCAACTATCCACGAGCTGGAGGCAGCATGGGGACTGCTTAGAGAAGGTGTACCTGGGGCTGGGAATATGGCCTAGCAGTAAAGTGCTCATCTCGAGAAGGTGTACCTGCCTGTCTTAAGCAGGACATGAAATACAGGGGGATCCCCTGTAGGGCTACCTTCTGTCCGTTCCCCTGGTCTGACATGAGGCTTTGTCTCCAGTCCATGTTCACCGCTCAGGCTTCATCCATTTCCCAGGCCCTTAACTGTGGGAGTCCCTCCCCCAATGTCTGGTTGACATGTCCCCCAATATCAGAGCCATCAGAGAACTCAGTGCTGTTGACCTCCATGTATCCCCTCAACTCAGCACACACTGTAGGAACCAGGAGATACAGCTGTATAGATTGGACTGAAAACCAACCAAGCACACAAAAGCCCAGACAGGCACTGGTGGCCCACGCCTCTAATCCTAACTAGTCAAGAGGCTGAGATCTGAGGAGCACAGTTCAGAAGGGGCAGCCCAGGCATATCTCCAATTCACCACCCAAAAGCCAGACGTGGAGCTGTGGCTCATGCACGGTAGAACGCTAGCCAAGGGTGAAAATGTTAAGCAAGAGTCAGAGCCTCTGAGTTCAAGCCCCAGTACCAGGGCATGGGTGTGCATGCACCCTCCCCCCCCCCCAGTCCCCCCTCACACCCCCCCGCCCAGCAACCAAACAATAACCCTGCAACAGCCCTGTTTCCGATTCGGATCCTGAGCTGACTACTTGCTGGTCTGTAACACGTGCAGATGGCATTGGGCTTACAGAGCCCAGGGTCAGAGTTAGCCCTGCCTTGCCGTATTATTCCACACAGCCTTGTTTCTCTTCCCAGCCGCCTGACTTTTTGATTTTGGGTCACTGGATCCCAGCAGCAATGAGCCAGGAGCCAGGCAGGCCCTACCAAGCTTGCGGAACATTCCAGGGCAATACCACTGTCCTGCAGGGGGCGCGCTCCGCTGCGCACACAGCCTGCAAAACCTTCACTCATTCACCAAGTTCTTTCCGGTATCAGCATGCTTATGCTCATCAATCACCCACCTGGGAAGCAACTGAGGCAACCGAGGGAGGAGGCTGTCCAGCTGGCTCAGCCAATGGGAGGAGGTGGCAGAGGAGATGACCAAATGTCACCAGCCAATGACAGCCGTGTCCATCAGAGAGCATACTCTGCTACAGTCCTTTGCTTTTTTTTTTGGGGGGGGGGGGCTTTCAATCAAATACATTTTGATTCAATTAGAAGGTTCTGGAGTAGTAGAAGGGAACGAGGTTTTAAAAAGAGGTCAACTCCATTACTCAGAATTATTAATGATGTTGTCGGCTGTTAAAAAAGAACCTTAAAAAAAAAAAAACCCCACTACCCTAAGAAACTAATAAATTTTACATATGGAAAGAAATCACAGATGGATTGGGCAAATGGATAAATTCTTGAAAGTGTTTAATATCTGTTAAGAGGACAGAATGATAAATTCAATATTGAAAACCAATATCAGATTCACAATTACAGGCCATTTATCATAACCAGTGGCGTGGACAGCGTCCTATGGAGGCGAGTACACTGTGATTCATACACAGAGACCCGGAACAAGTCCACATGAAATGAGAAATAAATCTGCTTTCCAAATTGGAGACGTTTCACTTCGCATCCTTATTGCTGACAATAATGTTAGCTTTCAAGAGCAAATTGTCACACATTAAATCCATGCATAATGAGCTCAATTGAGTCCAAAACACCTCCCTAAAAAGAGCTTTAACTTATTCTGAATTGGGTTATTAGATTTAACTCTAATTCTTTTGAGACAGTCCAGTAATCTTATACTAAGTTTTAGCACTTAACCAGTCATCCAGTTTCCTAGGCTAGACCTCAGAGTTCTAGATCGTTCTTTCCTCTCTTCCTTCCTCCCTCTCTCTTTTCTTCCCCTTTTCCCCTCCACCCTGCCTCTCTCCCTCCCTCCCTTCCCTTCTTCCCTTCTTCACTCCTTTTCTTCCTTCTTGACTTTTAATTTAATTTTGTACCAGTCTTGGAGCTTGAACTCACTCAGGGTCTGGGTGCTGTTGCTGAGTGTTTTGTTTTTTGTTTTTGCTCAAGGCTAGCACTTGAGCCCCAGCTCTACTTCTGGCTTGTTGGTGGTTAATTGGAGATAAGAGTCTCACAGACTTTCCTGCCCTGGCTGGCTTTGAACTGCAATCCTCAGATCTCAGCTTCCTGACTAGAATTGTGGTCATGAACCACTGGTGCGTGGCTATTATTATATTTTATTTTCTATTGGCACAGTTCCTCTAGCCTGGGCTGGGCTCACAATCTTTATCCTCCTTCCTCAGCCTCGTAAGCACCGGGATTACAAGCAACCTTGTGCTACCATATCCTGGTGGTTTGTTCTTTTTTTCTTTCCCTCCTTTCTCCCTTAAAGAATGAACAGTGTCTGCCTAACAAGCAAGCATAATATTTAACAACTATGTTAATTTACCAAAATATAGCAACATAAATTTTATGTATTTATGCATTTACTTGTTTATTTTTGTGCCTGTATTGGAACTTGAACTCAGGGCTTAGGCACAATTCCTAAGCTTTTTTTTTTTTTTTTTTGCTCAAGTCTATCACTTAAGCCACAGTTTCACTTCTGGCATTTGGAAATAAAAGTCTCATGGAGTTTCATACCTGGGTTGGCTAAGCTCCTCTGAACTCAGCCTTCTGCGTAAGTAGGATTAAAGGTGAGAGCCACCGATATTTGCTTACACTCATAGTTTTTTAGAGATATCATGCATTAAAAGCCAGAGATGGTTCACACTTTTTTAACCCAATCTGAGGTTTCTGGGAATAAACCTTACCTAATCAGAATGTTTCTGGGAGCCAGTGGCTCATGTCTGTCATTGTAGCTACTCAAGAGGATGAGCTCTTGAAGTGCCAGACTTTGAAGTCAGGTCCCATTTTACCACGTGAACCCCATTTTACCACGCGAACCTGAGATAAGCAGTCCCTGTGAGCAGACCCAGGATAAGCCCATTAGAGCCCAGTCGGTCTAGAACTCTAACCCCTGGGAATGCTTAACTCTGACCACCCCTAGAATCGAACCCTGAGCCAATCAGATTTGTACCTGTGTCCTAATCTTGCTTGCTTGAACACCTGATTGTTGTAACTTTGTTTTTTGCCTTTATAAGCCCTGTGTAATCGTAGCTCAAGGCTTCCTCCTAACCTCCGCTGTGTTGGTGGGTAGGACGTGGCCCGAGTTGCAGCTCGTTTAAATAAAGCCTTGCTTTGCTTTTGCATTTCGGAATGTCTGAGTCTCGGTGGTCTTCTTGGTGGTGGTTTCGCGACTTGGCACAACACTCTGAGGATCGTGGTTCAAAGCCAGCCCAAGCAGAAAGGTCCATGAGGCTCTTATCTCCAATTAACTACCACAAAAGCTGGAAGTGGAACTGTAGTTCAGGTTGTAGAACACTAGCCTGTGGGAGAAAAGCTAAGGGACAGTGCCCAGACCTTGAGTTCATGCCTCAGGACCAGTACACACAAAAAACACACAAAAAAGAATGAAATGTGTACAAGTTGTAGCCACAGTCTAGAGGTTAAAATCATAGGCTTTAGGGCTGGGAATGTGGCTTAGTGGTTGAGTGCTTGCCTAGCATGCATGAAACCCTGGGTTCAATTCCTCAGCACCACATACACAGAAAAAGCTAGAAGTGGTGCTGTGAGTCAAGTAGTAGAGTGCTAGCCTTGAGTACAGAGAAGCTCAGGGACAGAGTCCAGGCCCTGAGCTCAAGCCCCAGGACTGGCAAAAAAATTTTTTTTAAATCATTTGAAGTCAAACTCATCTGCACTCAAGTTCTACATCTGCTTCAGAGTGGTGGGGAGACTTCACCATTCTGAGCCCCATAGCTTCATCTACAAAATGGGCTCCCTGAAACCCACAGGCTTGTCGTAAAGACAAAATACGAGCCTGTCCATCAGATGCCCAGCAGAGTGCTGGCCTCATCGAATAAATCCTCCATATAAAGGCAGGTAATATTGGCCCTTGTCCATTTTTTTTGTGACAGAGTATTATAATGCATGTCCTTATGTATAATATATACATAAAGGCATCATAAATTTTAAAACCTTAAGCTTTAATAACATTCTCCATTATCTCCAGAATAAAATCTTGCCTTGTTATCATTCAATATCCTTCACTGTCAGAGCTAAGCTCACCCTTTCACCCTTCCCTCTCTCTTTCTCAGGCATTATAGTCTGTTCTGGCTACCCAGATATAGATCCTATTTTTATTTATTTATTTTTTAACTAGAGCTTGAACCTAGGGCCTGGGCACTATCTTTGAGCTTTTTCACTCAAAGCTGATACTCTACCACTCAAGCCACAGCTCCACTTCCGGCTTTTTGCTGGTTCATTGGAGATTAGAGTCTCACAGACTTTCTTGACTAGGCTGACTTTTTGGACCATGATCCTCAGATCTCAGACTTCTGAGTAGCCAGGATTACAGGCGTGAGTGCCCAGCTCCTAAGATACTTCTGCAGGTAAAATGAGTATGATGGCCCTCTGTGAGTCTCAGCATCTTTGGTGTATATGTCCCTGGGGACAGTGTTTCTCAGGATCACGTGACACGGTAGATCATCTGTGTTGCTGTCTCCCCTACTGCACTAGGAGCCCTTTTTTTGTGGTCATACTGGGATTTGAACTCAGGGCCTACCAGGTAGGTACTCTACTACTTGAGCTATTGCCCCAGCCCCATTGGTCAAGATCTTGCCTTATTAATCTGTCTTTCCTCCAGCACCTACCGTAGTGTAGGAAACAGTAGAAAGGCTCCCAGTGAGGCCAGCGTAACATGAATGTGACCACGGAAGTCCAATAAGTGGTATTTAATTTAAGTTCAATTGCATTTCAACTGCACTGGAAGTTTATTGGACTTCAGGATTTTTTAAATTTATCATGGGATCTTAAATATAAATGCATTGTGTGCAATCGTAGTGTGTTTTCTAAGCTTTGAAATACTTAATGCTGTTTGGAGAACATTTCTAAGCAAATTATTGAGGTTTAAAAATCTATGAGGAAGCCAAGTGCTGGTGGCTTACACCTCTGTAATCCTAACTACTCAAGAGGCGAAGGTCTCAGGATCACAGCTCAAAGCAAGCCCAGGCAGGAAAGTCCCATGAGACTCTTATCTCCAATTAATTACCAGGAAATTGGAAGAGATCCCATGGTTCAAAGGGGTGGGGTGCTAGCCTGGAGCAAAAAGAGCTCAGGGACAACACCCGGGCCTTGAGTTCAAGCCCCAAGACCAATGTTAAAAAAAAAAAAAAGATAATCTACAAGGAGCCAGGCACAAGTGGCTCACATCTGTAATTCAGTCTTCTCCAAAGGCTGAGATTTGAGGATCATGACTTAAGCTAGCACAGGAAGTTAAGTCCATGAGTTTCTTATCTCCAAAAAGCCAGAAGTAGAGAAAAAAAAAGCCAAGCAAGAACAAAGGGTCCTGAGTTCAAGCCCCAGTATCAGCACAAAAATAATATAGAAGGAATTTCAGAGGATCCTGTATGGTCATATACTGAAATATCTCATGAGAAACTATAGTAACTTTCTGTGGTATATATGGAAACCCTGGCGCTAAGGCAAGAGAGACCATTGTTATTGATTCCCAAATTTCCTGCCTAAACTTAAAATAATACAATATTTAAAGCTGAGGTGAGAATAATCTCACAGTGGTTCTCTATACTTCTTTTTTTTTTTCTTTCTTCAGTTGGTCATGGGGCTTGAACTCAGCGCCTGGATCCTGTCCCTGAGCTCCTTTTGCTCAAAGCTAGTGCTCTATCACTTTGAGCCATAGCATTACTTCCAGTTTTCTGGTGGTTAACTGGAGATAGGAGTCTCATAGACTTTCCTGCCTGGGCTGGCTTTGAACCACAGTCCTCATATCTCAATCTCCTGAGTGTCTAGATTATAAGGGTGAGGGGCTGGGAATATGGCCTAGTGGTAGAGTGCTTGCCTCATATAATGAATGTCCTCAGCACCACATATATAGAAACCGGCCAGAAGTGGCGCTGTGGCTCAAGTAGTAGAGTGCTAGCCTTGAGCAAAAAGAAGCCAGGGACAGTACTCAGGCCCTGAGTTCAAGCCCCATGACTGGCAAAAAAAAAAAAAAAAAATCATAAAGGCAATTACAGGATTACACCAGCACCTAGATCTCTACACTTCTTAACTACCCTAGTGAAAGATGTGTGTTGTCTCTAATGGACAAGCACTCCCTCACTTAATCATCATTGTGGTCTGTTTTGGCTCAGTGTTGGAATCTTCAGCACCTAGGACAGGGCTCCGCACCTTGCCAGGTTCTGAGTCCACCTTCCCACAAATGGCTGCATGAATCAGCATTCACCTTGGGTCTGAGGGAGTCTGCATCTACTTGGGGTTGTTTTTGTTTCAGCTGGACAGGTGGTCACGGAAGTGACTTGTATATTCCAGAAACGATGTCAAAGAGCTGAGGTATGAAGATGAACAATCCGTGGTCCTTGTGGTTTATGATGTGTGATGCCCACTGCAGGAGCAGAAACACAACAGACAAAACAGAGTGTGCCATGGCTTGGTGGCCAGTGGGGCACAGGTACCCAGGAAGGGCAGAGGGAGCATCTCGTCCCAGCCAGGGGGCGTCAAAGGAAGACTTGGGGAGCACAGGCCTGCGTTCAGCCTCCTCTGTAGATGAGTAAGACTTAGGCTGAAGAAGTTGGAAGGGCCAGAGTGGAGATCACTAGCAAAGACATTAGGGCTGGCTATATTTTAAGTCACTGCACCCTCTCCCCTCAATGGTGATGTCTGGGGTCCAGGAGGGCTGTGGGTTCTGGGTGTGTAGATAAAGGCAAGTAAAGCCAAGTCGTTGTCCTTGTGAAATCTGCACCCCTCCCCCACAAGCCTGTCAGCATCATTGGGAGCCGGACTGGAGAGGAGGGAAAGAGCCAAGGGTGAATGAGAGTCTGGAGAGTGGAAGATCAGGAGGGGGTGTGCCTGCCTTCCTCCCTTCCTCCCTCCCTCCTTCCCTTCCTTCCTTCCTTTCTTCCTTCCCTCCCTCCCTCCCTTCCTTTCTTTTTTTTTTTTTTTTTTTTGCCAGTCCTGGGCCTTGGACTCAGGGCCTGAGCACTGTCCCTGGCTTGTTTTTTGCTCAAAGCTAGCACTCTGCCACTTGAGCCACAGCGCCACTTCTGGCCATTTTCTGTATGGTGCTGGGGAATCGAACCCAGGGCTTCATGTATACGAGGCAAGCGCTCTTGCCACTAGGCCATATCCCCAGCCCCTCCCTTCCTTTCTTGTCCAAGACCAGGACTTGAATTCAATATCTGATGCTTATTTTTGCTCATTGGCTGGCACTCTACTACCTAAGCCACACCTCCAACCTAGGAGGATGGCATCATGGTCCTCCTCCTCCTCCTCCTCCTCCACCTTCTCCATCTTCTTCATCTGTGCTGATACTGGGCCTTGAATTCAGGGCCTAAAGTTTGTCCCTGAGCTTTTCGGATCCAGTGTTCTATTACATGATCCACAGCTCCATTACCAGCTGTTTTGATGGTTAATTGGAGGTAAGAATCTCACAGACTTTCCTAGCTGGGCTGTCTTGGAACCTCCATCCTCAGTGCCCTCCCCTCCCCTCCAGGTGTGATTCATGGGCACCAGATAGGGAAGGAAAGCTGTTTTACGTGTGAGTTCAGCCAGTACTCCGCCTACTTAAAGGATTTGAGGCCCTTATCAAAAGCCTAGGATTTAACAAGTCAAATTGACACTGGGCTGAGTTTGGGGGACCTTGCTGGGGAGAGGGTGCTATTTGATTTCTTCACAGACTCCTGGTAGTGGCTGGGAAGTTGTCCACCCAATGGAGCAAAGTCTGCTTCTAGAAATCCCCCTGCCTTGACCCAGTGATGGAGGTTGTGATTGAGCAGAGAGCCTGGAACATAGGGAGAACACAGGCTATTATTGGTAATCAAGGGAGTGATGATTTTATCTGTAAAACAAAGGAGTAGCTAATGTTATTGGAAATTGAATTGAGACTAAAGAGTGAATGAGAAAGAAGATACATAATGGGCTGGGAATATGGCCTAGTGGCAAAGTGCTCATCTCGTATACATGAAGCCTTGGGTTTGATTCCTCAGCACCACTTATATAGAAAAAGCCAGAAATGGCACTATGGCTCAAGTGGTAAAGTGCTAGCCTTGAGCAAAAAGAAGCCAGGGACAGTGCTCAGGCCCTGAGTTCAAGCCCCAGGACTGGCAATAAAAAACCCCCAAAACCAAACAGAAGAGCCATAACTAGATGGAGCCTTATTCTTGTCATTCTGAGGATGGGGGTTGCAAGCCATCCCAGAGTGGAAAGTCCATGAGACTCATGTCCAATTAACCACCATGAAGCCAAAAGTGGAGCTGTGACTCCAGTGGTAGAGCAGCAGCTTTGAGCAAAAAAGCTCAGGGATAACATGCAGGCCTTGAATTCAAGCCCCAGGACAGCTCCCTTCCCCTAAAAAATGAATGAATGAGCTTCATGGAAAATGAAACAGTCTCTATCCTAACATCTTGCTCAATTTGAGCCAAAGGATAAGAAGCAACAAGTAAACCCATGATGCCACTATTTGCAAGTCAGTCCATCCATCCATTATCCATCCATCTCTCCACCTAGCCATTTCTTATCCAGCTATCCATCATCCATCCACCCAGGGCTCCATCAATCCACCTATTATTAGAGTGGCACTGTGCCAGACACTAACTATTGAAATAATTATAAAATTCACCATTCAATGGTGGGGGTGGGGTGGGATTCAGAAGGACCTATGCACAGATAATCTGTGGTGATTATTTCTAACTGAGCTAAGTGAACAGGTGAGATGAGGTGCCAAGGAAAGCTCAATGATGAGCAGCCTGAGAGGATGAGATCAGATTTTTACCAAGCTTGAAAGAGAATGAGGAAAGCCGAAGCCTCTGAGACCAGCAGAGGTAAAACCAGTGGACTCACAACACCACGGGGGACTCAGGGTGGGCAGGCCCACCACCTGAGCTCTCTCAGGGAAGATTGAAAATAATGGCTGGTGGATTGCTGAAGATGGGGAAAATCGGTTGGTGTGTAGCTATCTTGTGACCCTCAAACCCTGGATGGGAATGTGTGTTCAGAGGGATAATTTTTCCAATTTTCTGTTATAAATAAAATGAAAACAGTGTGGAGGAGTCTGACAGTGCTAAACTTCAGTCAGAGAGCTGCTGTCTACTCTCCGAATTTAGTGTGGTTAACTACGTGTGTGTGTGTGTGTGTGTGTGTGTGTGTGTGTGTGTGTGTGTATTAGTACTATGGCTTGAACTCAGGGCTTAGCTCTTTTGCTTAAGGCTGGCACTCTACTACTTGAGTCACACTTCCACTTCTGGCTTTTTAGTAGTTAATTGGATATAAGGGTGCCTTCGATTTGTCTCCCCAGGCTGGCTTTGAGCTGCAATTCTTAGATCTCAGCCCTCTGAGTAGCTTGGATTACAAGCATGAACCACCAGTGCCCTGCTTTCATCTTTTGATGACATTTATTTACATTTTCTCTGGACTCCAAATCACAGCAAATCCAAATGTGACGAAGGTGTGTGAGGGAGAAGAGTGATTTGATGGAGAACGGCACATCTGCTGTCTCGTGAGTAAGCAGTTTACCCCTGCAGGGCTGCAGCCTGCTGTGGCAGAAGGCCTATTTCCAGTGATTTCACTCTGCCTCTAACAAACCATGCTATATAATTACTTATTAGCCAAAGAGCATCATTAATATAAGACGGTAGCTTTGTAAAACCCACATATATGGATTTGCTAAGGTCATTCATTGATTTCCAGAGCCTCAGTTTGTCAAGGCCTTTCCTGAATCCCCTGAAATCCTCGCTTTGCATTTTATTTATTTATTTATTTATTTACTCACTCACTCATTCATTCATTCATTAATTTGGAGTCTTAGAGCTTGAACCCAGGGTTTTTTTTTTTTTTTTTGGCCAGTCCTGGGCCTTGGACTCAGGGCCTGAGCACTGTCCCTGGCTTCTTCCCGCTCAAGGCTAGCACTCCGCCACTTGAGCCACAGCGCCGCTTCTGGCCGTTTTCCGTATATGTGGTGCTGGGGAATCGAACCTAGGGCCTCGTGTATCCGAGGCAGGCACTCTTGCCACTAGGTTATATCCCCAGCCCTTTTTTGTTTTTTTTTAATCAACGCTAGCACTCAACCACTTGAGCCACAGTTCCACTTTTGTGCGTGAGTGTGTATGCATGTGCTCATATGCTGGTTCTGGGTCTTGAACTCAGGGCCTGGGTGCTGTCCCTAAGTTTTAGTGCTCAAGGCTAGTGCTTGAGCCACAGCTCCACTTCTGGGCTCCTGGGTAGTTCATTGGAGATAAGATTTTCCTGCCCAGAGACTCATTCAACCATCCAGCCTTCTCCCTGTTATCTTTGTCCTGCGGTTCCTGACACATTATGGGGGGCCGAGGAAGGGATTTCGGCATCCCACTTCAGCCTAGAGCAGTTCAGAAAGGACACGCCTTACTCCTTCTGCCGGATTGACCCACTTTTGGAGTTGATGGCCTGGGAAGGATCTTTACATCTCCGAGTGATCACCAGAATCAACCAAACTGTTCTAGGAAAACTGGAGCATCCAGATCAGATTCTCTACATTCAGACTTGGTTTCCAATGTTTACCTGAAAATGAAGAGACGAAAGAAAGCCCTCTATTGGCTCCATCCTGACTCCATAGGGCTTGATGAATTCACGCCAAACTGCCCTTTGTTAAATCAAATCATCTTTTAAAATTTTAATTTGTTAATTAAACAAATTTTTTGGACAGGGTGTTGTGCAAAAAGGGTACAGTTACATAGTAGGGGAGTGTGTACATTTCTTGTGTAAATCAAATCTTAATTCATTAAGATACCCACTTTTTTTTTGACTGCTAATTAAAGAACCCTGAGTAATCTTAAAAAAAAAAAAAAAAGATTTTCCTGCCCAGGCTGACTGGGATCCTCAGATCTCAGCCTCCTCAGGAGCTAGGATTACAGATGTGAGCCCCTGGCACCTGGCTATCCACTTTTAACTTTCTGGTGGTTAATTGGAGACAAGAGTCTCACAGTCTTTTCTGCCTGGGCTGGCTTCAAACTCTGTGTGAGCCACCAGCATGCGACTGCATCTGATTTTTATTTCAGAAAAAAAAAAAGGATCCAGAGAGTTATATTACCGGTCTTCATAAAGCAGTCTTCCTTCTCTTGGATAAATTATGACCTGTGAATGACTTCCAGGGCATCCTGTGCCTGGGGGGTAGACTGAGGACCTAAGATGGCACCATCTGTGGCCCCTTTTCCTTGGCATACACTGAGGAGATTCAACCCACATTTGCCTAGGTGTAAAGAAACTCAGCATCTCAATGCTACGTATTTGGGGATTGCCTAATAATCTGTGCCATGATAGTGAAGCTTTATAATAAATAACATGTAATAACATCATGATAAAAATCTGTAATTTAAAGCAATTCAGGAAAAGGTGGCCTCTCTAGCAGTAGTTCCTTCCTTCCTTCCTTCCTTCCTTCCTTCCTTCTTATTTATTTATTTATTTTTTGGCCAGTACTGGGGCTTGAACTCAGGGCCTGAGCACTGTCCCTGGCTTCTATTTGCTCAAGGCTAGCACTCTACCACTTGAGCCACAGCACCACTTCCAGCTTTTTCTATATATGTGGTGCTGAGGAATTGAACCCAGGGCTTCATGTATGCGAGGCAAGCACTCTACCACTAGGCCATATCCCCAGCCCTCCAGCATTAGTTTCTGAGAATCCATCCAATTTAATTCAATTTAATTCCAAGCAATTAGTACTTCTGACCATGCACAAAGAATCTCCACCAATCTCATCAACTTTCAATCCATATTCAAAGTTATTAAATATTGAGCATGATTTAATAAATACAATCAAGTTAATCAAGCCTTGGATGGGCAGTTATGGGTTCACCGAAAGCTTGGGAAAAACGGTCACTCCTCTGAGACTTCATTCCCCTCCTCCCCTCCCTTGCAGGGTTGTTTTGTTTTGAGGCAAAGTCTTACTGATGTATTGGAGGCTAGCCTCAAACTCACATTCCTCCTTCCTCAGTCTCAGTGCAGGGACTACAGACATTTGCAGCACAGCTGGTCTCCATACCTGGTCTCATTTTAGACAGGGCAGAGACTATATAATATGTGCACATTGTTTTGGGTTGTGGTATGTACATAGTTGTGTTGGGTTGTGACCTCTCTTTAACTTGTGCACAGGGTACGATTGTCATGTGTAGTCATATGTGTGTGTACATGTCCTGAGTATGTGTGTCAGCATGTATTTGGCAGTGTTATATCTGGTGAATAACTTTAGACTCTAGCTGTATTCATAGTTTCTTTTTTGCACCGTGTAAATGGTGAGGATTGTAAGGATCTCATGGACTTCTATAACCAAGGTTCTTTTTCTTTTTTTTTTTCCAGAACCAACTTTCCTTCCTTCCTTCTTCCTTTTTTTTCTTCCTTCCTTCCCTCCCTTGTGTGTGCTGATCCTGGGGCCTCACATTTTCATTTGGCTTTTTCTGCTCAAAGCTAGCACTCCACCACTTGAGCCACACATCCACTTCTGGCTTTTTGGTGGTTAATTGAAGATACGAATCTCACTGAAGTTGGGTACTGGTGGCTCATGCCTGTAATCCTAGCTATTGAGAGGCTGAGATTTGAGGATTGTGGTTCAAAGCCAGCCTGCGCAGGAAAGTCTCTGAGATTCTTATCTCCAATTAACTACCAGAAAACCAGAAGTAAAGCTGTGGCTCAAGTGGTAGAGCACTAGCATTGAACAAAAGAGCTTAAGGACAGTGCCCAGGCTCTGAGTTCAAACCCCAGAACTGGAAAAAAAAAAAAGTCTCACTGATTTGTATACCAGGTCTGGTTTCAACAATCCTCAAATCTCAGCCTCTTGAGTAGCTAGAATTACAGAGGCATGAGTCACCAGTGCCTGGTTCTTTCTCTTTCTTTCTTCTTTTAGTGAGTGACTTGCAGGGTATTTCAGGCTGGCCTTGAACTTACATCCTCCTGCCTCAGCCTTCAGAGTGGTAGGATTACAGATGTGAACCACCATTCCCAACTGGTTGGCATGACCTTTTGACCGTAGGATTTCTGATGATGCCCTCAGGTGGGTCGCACGGTCTTAAGCTTGTCACAGCAAAGCTGGGCTTGGATCCAGCTGAATGAGCAAAGCGCAGCCTCCTGGAAGTTGTGCTCCGTGGCTGGCAAGTGACGGATGGGCCCTGGGTCCCAACGTGCCCCCGAGCTGACTCGCAGAGCCGTTTGCTAAAAGTGTTTCTGGCTCCGTGGGAACATGTGTCCTTGGAGACCAGCCATGTGGGTGGGGAAGGTGCAGCTTTATAGATCTGTGTGGCTTTTTAGAGTATGGCAGAAAACCAGACAGCCCTGGCAATCCTCAGACACATGGTTCCAGCCTGGGAGGGGGAAGGGCTGCTTTCCAAGCTGCCTAAGGGTGGAATGGCATCCAGGGAATCCTCTTCAACTTCCCAGGCCTCTTGGAGGTGAAGAGTGATGATTAGACATAGATGACCACAGCCAGGGGCCGGGGACCGACACCTGTAATCCTAGCTACTCAGGAGGCTGAGGCTTGAGGATCGAGGTTCTAAGCCAGCGCGGGCAGAAAAATTCATGAGACTCTTACCTCTAATTTAACCAGAAAAAAAAAAGCTGGAAGTGGAGGTGTGGCTCAAATGGTAGAGCTCCAGCCTTGAGTGACAAAGTTAAGTGAGCAGGGGAGGCCCTGAGTTGAGGCCCCAGTATCATGGCAAAAATAAATAACCATCACATAGAGGTGGGTAGAAGGATCTGTGGGAGTGGCGCTCCTCACGCCAAAGGAAATGTGAAGATGAGAAAGGATTCCAAAGCCATTGTGTGCTATTCATTGCTGTGCCAGAGTTAGGGGCTCACACAATCTAAGGGCTGCGGTTCAAAGCCAGCCCTGGCAGGAAAGGCTGTGAGGTGCTTATCTCCAATTAACCACCAGAAGCCAGGAAGTGGAGCCGTGGCTGAAAGCGGCAGAGTACTAGCCTTGAGGGAAAAAAAGCTCAGGAACAGAACCCAAGCCCCGAGTTCAAGTCCCACAAGCGGCAAAGAGATGAACACTTTCAGGTTCAGCACCTCGGATAGCGCCTGCCAACTAACCCAACCAACTAGTCAAGGCCTTGAAAGCCTGGGGCTGATGGCGGGATCTGTGAGGAGTTGTAAGGAGTAGCCAGAGCCCAGTGTGGATTTCTCCCCCTGCAGGCTGCGTGGAGGCTCTGCTTCTACTGGCCTGACAAGAGTGAAGCAAGGAATGGGCGCACACAGCACAGGAGAGGGGGGCGCAGAAGGGGTTCCCTATGCTACCCCCTCCCCCCCAAATGCCAGATGGTCCCCGGGGGGGCCGGGCCCTGCTCTCAGGAGTGCTGGGAAGCAGAGGTGCTGCGGGAGGGCCCTGACCTGGGTGCAGTGGCAGGATCCAGGGCGGAGGTTGGGGGTAGGGGGGGTCCTGGGGGAGACCCCATTGCTGCCTGGAACCGTGGCCTCAGTTTCTGCGTCTCACCAGCCAGGCCGGGCTCTGAAACCCTGCTGAAACCCTGAGTCCCATGCTTTCCCGCCTGCCTTCCCCCAGCCCTGCGGGTCTCCCGGCCGGCCGGCGGCGTTGGCTCCAGCCCCAGCGGCCAGGTGAGCAGCTCCGTCCTCGCGCGCGTGTGTGTTAATGTGTGTGTGTGTGTGTGTGTGTGTGTGTGTGTGTGTGAGAGAGAGAGAGAGAGAGAGAGAGAGAGAGAGAGAGAGAGAGAGAGAGAGAGAGAGAGAGAGAGAGAGAGAGAGAGAGAGAGAAACCGGAGGAAAGGGGGAAGACAGCGGGGAAGGAACCGGGGAGGGAGGTGGGGGAGAGACAGCGAAGGATGAATCAGACCAGAAGGTATCTGAAGATGAGAGAGAGAGAGAGAGAGAGAGAGAGAGAGAGAGAGAGAGAGAGAGAGAGAGAGAGAGAGAGAGAGAGAGAGAGAGAGAGAGAGAGGAGAGCGACTGAGCGCGAGGGTGCCCGGGTTTGAAAGGACCAAAGAGAGAGAAGATGGGGAGGGAGCGGGGAGGAGGGGGGTGGGAGCGAGAGGAGGGGGGGAGGGGGAGGCCGAGGGGGCGGGCGGAGGGCGGGGCCGAGGCCGGGGGCGGGGCCGCCCGGGCCGCACCGCACCGCGCGCCGCCCGCTCCGCCGCTCACTCGCCCGCCGAGCCCGTGGTCGGCTCCGCGCGGCTGCGGCTGCGGCTCGGGCTCGGGCTCCGGCTCCGGCGGTCGGAAGCGGCTCGGGCTCCGGAAGACGCGACCGCAGGGCTGCGCGACCGAGCCCCCCCCCCCCCCCTGCCCGGGGGCCGCGGAAGCTGGTAGGTGGCGGGGCGCCCGTCCTGGGGGAGGCTGGTTTCTGTTTGTCATTTGTCATTTTGAGCAGCCCCGCGCTAACTTTCCACCAGTTCCGCGGGCCCGCGGGTGGCTGAGTTTGGCGCGGGTTTGCCGGAACGCCGGGCGGGCGGTCCGTGCGGGACGCGACGTCCGCCGGCTGAGGTCGGGGGTGGGGTGGGGTGGGGGCTCGGGTCCCCGAGCCTCGCGGGGCCGCCCTCGCCCCCGGCGTCCCGCCGTAGAGTCCGCGGGGCGGCGCGCGGCTGCCCGGCCGCAGCCCGCGGTGCCCCCGCCACGCGCGCTTCTGCCCCGGGAGGCGCGAGGCGGAACGCGCACCCCTGGCTTTCCCATCCCGTCGCCCCGACTCTCTTTTTGGAGGAATCGGGCGTGGTGGTGGGGGGGGGCGCTGGCTGCACTGCGGGGACCCCCGGGCTCCCAAAGTTAAGAGTTCAGCCAGGGCTCCCCTGCTGCGGAGCCCACATCCCCAACTTTCCCCTCCGCCGCCCGCGCCCCCTCCCCAGGTAGCGTTGCAGGTGGGGAGCGGGGTGTTCTTGGGGTTCCCCTCGCCCCCGGGAGCTGCCCGGCAGCCCCCGTCTCCCTCCGGGACGTGGTTCGTTTCATTACTTGGTTAGGGGAAATAAATAAAATAAATAACGATGGAAAGCCGGCGCCGGTGGCTCACGCCTGGAATCCCAGCTGCTCGGGAAGCGGAGATCTGAGGATCGAGGTGCAAAGCCCGCAAAGTCCCCTACACTTCCATCCGCAAGTACCCGGCAAGCGAGCTCGGAGTGCAGCTGTGAGCTCGCCTGGAGCCAACAAGCTCCGGAACAGCGCCCATGTCCTGAGATCAAGCCCCACGCCCGGCACAAAAACATACATAAAAAGACAATAGACGAGATGGTTTCCTTGCGGGTGTCCAGGGAGCAGGGCTAGAGCGAAGGAGCCGCCGCTCCCACACCCCAACTCCGGGCTCCACCCCGCGATCCGCCCGCGTCGCCCGAGCGCCCTGCGCTGCGCTCGCCTTCCTTCTCCGAGAAATGTCCGCGCGACTCCGCTCGGGGCTCCCGGTCCCCCGGACTCCCTGGTCCTCCTTCCCCAAGGGGTGCGCTCGGCTCCACCTCGGGGCTCGTCCTGAACGACTCCCGCACGGGGACACCCGCGCCCTTCCCGCGCTCCGAGCCAGCCTGCCCGGAATCGCCGACCTCGGGCGGCTTCTTAGGACGATTCCCCCGCCTCAGCCCTCGTGGCTGGGGTGCCGTCCGGGAGAGTCTAGCGCAGGTTTGGTGGGGGCTTTGCGGGGAGGGTTCCCCGCCCTTTCCACATGGCTAGTTGGCAGGTGCCCCAGGACATTGGCTCTTCCTCCCCGAGCGGGGCCCCCATCCCCTGCGATCCAAGCAGATTGCCCCTCGTGAGGGCCGCCACGCGCGGGCTCTGCTCTGTGCTGACATTGTGTAAGCCGCCAGGAATTTCAAGTCTACGGCCTGAAGCGATCAGAGAGGTTGAGGTTGTCCGGGAGGCAGCGTACAGCTGCTTTCAACGCGGTCCAGGCTCTCTCTGCCATCGCATACCGACCCCCCCCCCCCCCCCGCCGCCCCTCTTTTTCTTAGCACTGGTCAGGCTTTCCAGCGAGGCCCCTGGAGGGCGTGGGTGTGATGGAGCTTTGGCCTCCTGAGGGGCGCCCCGGCTTTCCAGCCTCTCCCGGGGTGACTTGACGGCGTGCTGCGTACCTGGCCCGTGTCTGTGTCTGCATTGGGTCTTGGGTCCCTTGGAGCCCGTAGACTGGGCTCACCTGGAGGGCGCAGCGAGGCCCTAGCTGGAGTGCGAGCACCTGCTCTCGAGGCGAAGTCGTTTCTGCAGGCGGCATCTGCATCTAAGCCGTGGGTAGATTTCTAGGACAGTGTTGCGCTTTGGGTCAGGTCTTCAGTAGGGAGGGTTGCGGTTTGGGAAGAGGTGCTAAATAAATGGCTGATGAAGGCCCCCAGAGCCAGGGTGCTGGTGGCTCAGGCCGGTAAATCCTAGCTACTTTAGGAGGCTGAGGATTGGGGTTCAAGGCCAGCCCTGGGAAGGAAAGACTGTGAGACTCTGATCTCCCTTTAATCACCAAAACGTCCAAAGTGGAGCTATGGTGCATGTGGTAGAACCTTGAGCAATAGAAAAGCTTCAAGGATAGTGCCCAGGTCTTGAGTTCAAGTCCTAGTACTGGCACAATAAAATAAAATGAAGGAGTCAGGGCCAGTGAGAAGTCAGCAGCTGGCTAGAGGGCTGCGGCTTCTTCTTCTTCTTTTTTTTTTTTTTTTGCCAGTCCTGGGCCTTGGACTCAGGGCCTGAGCACTGTCCCTGGCTTCCTTTTGCTCAAGACTAGCACTCTACCACTTGAGCCACAGAGCCACTTCTGGCCATTTTCTGTGTATGTGGTGCTGGGGAATCGAACCCAGGGCTTCATGTATACGAGGCAAGCACTCTTGCCACTAGGCTATATCCCCAGCCCTATGGGCTGCGGCTTCTTGATGGAGGGCAAGCAGTCAGAGTAACTCAGCTCTGTCACCCAAGGACTACGGCACCATTTGGGCCACATTCTGGCTCCTAGTTCTTCTGGTCTCCCAAGATTTCAGTCTTTTAAAAAAATTTTTATTGTCCAATTGATGTACAGAGAGGTTACAGTTTCATATGTTAGGCCTTGGGTACATTTCTTGTATTGTTTGTTACCTCCTCCCTCTTTCCCCCCCTCCCCATCCCCCTCCCCCTTTCTCCCCAAGATTTGTTCAGTTGGTGTACACCAAATGGTTTTGCAAGTATTGCTTTTGGAATCATTTGTCTTTTTATCCTTTGTCTCTTGATTTTGATATTCCCTTTCACTTCCCTAGTTTTAATGATTTCAGTCTTTTTTTTGGCCTCTTCCCACGAGTAACTGCTTGAATCTAGATGACCCGAGGATCTGAATTCAGTGGGCACTGGGCATTTATTGTCCTTGGAACATCTAGTGAATCAATAGCTCTGGACTCCTCCTCTATTCCTGGAGCAGCGTGGGCCCCCTGGACACAGCCAATCATGGAGGCTCCTCTACCTCAGGATGTGGACCTACCTTCTAGATCCTGTCCTTGTAACTTTCAGCCTGGCTGTAGGGTACAGGCAGGGTGCCTCTAGGGCTAGAGTTAGGCAATGGAAAAAGATGGTTTGTAGCCTCAGCTTCTCATTACCAGGGGGTGACCCCAGGGAACTGCATTGATGACCTTGGATTTGACATTGGACAAGGGCTCTGCAGCGCTTCTGCCAGTCAAAGCACTGGCAGGAGGAAGCTGGTAAGTGTTGGCAACGATGATCTTGCTGGTTTCCATAGAGACCGGTGCCAGGTAACCTCACTTCCAGCAGCCCACAGCTGCCCAGTGAGCCCTGGAACCCCATTGTACAGATGGGTACATGGATCTCTAGGTCTAGATTGAGGCCCGGCTCTCATAAGTGCCCCTCATGTCCCATTCAAGTTAGAAAGATACTCTTCTGCCAGGTACCCTCAGTGGCTTCCGCCTGAAATCCTAGCTCCACAAGGGGACTGAGATCTGAGGATCGAGGTTCCAAGCCAGCCTGGGCAGGAAAGTCTGTGAGGCTCTTATCTCCAATTAACTAGCAGAAACTCAGAAGTGAAGCTGTGTCTCAAATGGTAGGGCACTAGCCTGAGCTGAAGAGCTCAGGGACAGAGCTCAGACCCAGAGGTCAAACTCTATAACCGACCAAAAAAAAAAAAAAAAGTAAGGGACAGCTCCCAGGCCCTGAGTTCAAGTCCTAGGACTGGCACGTGTGTGCGCACGCACACACACACAAGACTCTTCTGTTTTGTAATGTAGTGGTTTTTAGACTTCAACCTGGAAGGCTTATGAAAGAGAACACAGGTTCCTGGGCTCCACTTTGAAGTTTCTGATTCAGCCCGAGTTGGAGTGGGCCCAGTTGTTAGCATTTCCTCACATCAGGTCCCCGGTGGAACCCATGCTCGGCCAGTGGTGAGCACACTTTGAGAACCAGTGTACATAAGGAGGAAGGGGAGAGACCTAGAACAAAGGCTGTGATCTAGCAATTCCAAGTCCCGTAGCCTGGGTACACCCACCCAGACCCCCAGGTGGCCATGGAATTAAAAGAATATTTTATCTTCATCTGCACATTCAGAGGAAGAATATATTGCCATATAATTAGGGAATAAATAGGTGTCTCCTCTCAGAAGTACGGCTGCGCCCTGTGGCTCTGTAGGGGTTTATTAAAGCACTGTTATAATTGAAAAGGTGCCATGTGCTGGCAGAGCCTCTCATGAAACTTTCATGGCCTGGGTGGTCATTGTCCAAAAGAAAGAAAAGAGAAGGCATGTTTTTTCTTTGTATAAAGAAAATCAAGCCATGCATAGGTGGCTCACGCCTGTCATCCTAGCTACTCAGGAGGCTGAGATCTGAGGATCAACAGTTCAAAGCCAGCCTGGATAGCAAAGTCGGTGAATGAATCCCCAAAGGGCTACAAGTGGTGCTGTGGCTCAGGTGGTAGAGTGCCAGTCTTGATCAGAAAAGCTAAGGAACAGCGACCGGGGCCCTGAGTTCAAGCCCCAGGACCAGTGTGCACAACACACACACATCAGAGAGATTGCTTTTCTCCCTACTAGCTGAGTTTCTTTCAATGGTTATCATGCAGATATTCTTAGGGAACACGTAGGGGAAAAAAAAAATGGAAGAACCGGTGTGATAGAAGAAGGCTAAGTGAAGTGTGCATCCCAGGCTTGCTTTTCTGTGTGTGGAGCAATTTGCAGTGTTTTCAAACTGTCTGTCTCGCCTGGGTTTCTGGTGTGAAGCCGAACCTCACCAGGAGGAGGCTATGTGTTTCATCTGAGTGGATGGGGGTAAAATCTAAAGAGCCTACCTCATCCGCCATGTGTTAATTAGAGCCCCTGTAAGAAAGCAAAGAATCCGAAAAGATTTGTTCTCCTAAATGCTGGCATTTTTCATCTGGATTCTATTTATCGATTATTTTACAGTCGAGAAGGAGCAAAAAAAAATAATCCATGTTTTTATAGCAAATAAAGCTGGCTGCGGCGATTCTGCAGGCTCAACATGTCTGTTCTGGAGCAGGGAGTTGGAACTCTGCCTCACACCCAAACATTTGGGCGAGATCTAATTGAGAAAGACATTTCAGAGAACAAATATTTAGGCGCGTGGAAGTCCATGGATTGTGTCTCCATGTGTAGTTCCATCCTTCGAGGTGAAAGATTTGACCAGAAATACCGAGAGCCCAATCTCAGAATGTCAAGCGGAAACTTGACATGACCAGAGAGGCTTAGAAAGGGGACGGATGATGCCGGAGCATCCAATCCCTGGGAACTGGCGAGGATAGGGAGAAGAGGCCGATCAATGAAGCTAATATAGATTGAACACTTAAATGCCCAGCCTGGGCTCGGGCACAGTGAGAACAGGGAACTGGACCTTTCCTTGTGCTTAATCCTCCATCGCTGCTTAGCTCAGGTATCTACCCTGATAAGGACTCTCGACTGGAGTGCGTGTCAGGGAGGTAAGCAATAGAAACATCTGAACTCCACTGACTGAAACAATAAGGCATGTGGTATCTCTGATAAGAAGAGGTCTGGGCTATTTCTGCCTCAAGGTGGTTTCTTTCAGTGGTTCAATAGAATTATCAAAGGTCCCAGCTGCTTTTCAGCTTTTTCTGTTCTCAAGGTCACAAGATGGCTGCAGCAGCTCCAGATGTTTCACCCTGGCAGTCTCAGGCAGAGTCAGAAAAGTCAGGGGGAGGAGCGGTCCTCAGAAATCCCTGAATGAACATTCCTTCATGCCTTCTTGTCTGGAATTGGGAACCACATGCCTAATCTAACCACAGGTGAGAGAAAGAGATGATCACCAGTTAGCTAGGAACAGTTTCAATTTCCCTTTGGCTCCAATGCTGGCCAGCTCTGGAGAACAAGACCTGAGTTTGAATTCTCCCTCTCTTCCTTTTACATCTAATGACCCTGGGCAGAGTCTTCCATCACTTGCTCGTCTGTGCCATGAGATCAGACAAATCTGAATTAGCGCAATAATTCTGTTGGGTGGGTAGAAGCCTCTTTGAAGATTTGACTTTGGCTATCAAGGATTTGAAATCCAGCGTGGGAGCCATGTAAGGATCCGGCCATTTAGATGAGCAACTCCGGAGCGCAGGACAGGGAGGAGATCATTATGACTTGTGAACCAGCCGCTGCAGGAGGAGTGGAACACTGGTGACAGCCAAGGGTGGCCACGGAGGGCTTTTCTGGAAAAGAGGACGAGGTTTATGCTCTGTCCTGGAACTCTAGCATTAACCTGTGGATGATTCATAAGCTTTTCTGCCTGATTTAGTCTATTTTTTTCCTCTCCCAGTGGCCAAGTGGAACCATTAGGCCAAAAGAAAATCTCACTTTGGCAATGACAGCCGCTCTCGTGTCTTAATCCGGTTCATACAGACCGGTATGACCCAGCCCCCTTGTGGCTCCTGGGCCATCCTGACCTCTTGGTGTCTGCTCTTTTTTTTTTTTTTTTGGCCAGTCCTGGACCGTGGACTCAGGGCCTGAGCACTGTCACTGGCTTCTTTTTCTCAAGGTTAGCACTCTGCCAACTTGAGCCACAGCGCCACTTCTGGCCATTTTCTGTATATGTGGTGCTGGGGAATTGAACCCAGGGCCTCATGTATACGAGGCAAGCACTCTTGCCACTAGGCCATATCCCCAGCCCCTTGGTGTCTGGTCTTAGTTGGCCTCTCAGGCCCCACCTTCAGACCACAAATCCTATCAGTGAGGTCTTGAGGTTAGGATCTCACTATGGAGCCTAGGCTGGCCTTGGACTTGAGATCCTCCTGCCTCTCTCTGCCTTCTGGTTAGGAGGAAAGCTGTGTTCCCTCACACTCCGCTCAGCTGTGGTTATAGTACTTGCGGTCTGGCTGTCGGCAGGAAACCCATGGGGCTGAAATTCAATCCTGTATCTTCAGTGTGTCCCCCTTCTGCATTCTTCGTTTTTGTCACCTGTGGGGCTTGGACTCAAGGTTTGTGCACTGTCCCTGAGCTCCTCTGCTCAAGGCTAGTGCTCTACCACTTTGAGTCACAGCTCCACTTCCGGCTCTTTAGATATTTAACTGGAGATAAGACTCTCACAGATGTTCCTGCCCAGGCTGGCTTTGACCCATGATCCTCAGATCTCAGCCTCCTGAGTAGCTAGGATGACAGAAGTGAGCCATTGTTTTGGTGGGTAGCAGCCAGCGTCTTCCCAGTGCTTGGGCTTCACACCCTAGCAGCACCTAGTGATGTCCCTCGGCACCCACACCTACTTCCCAGGGCAAACACTCACGCTTCTTGGGTGTCTTTCTGGCAAAAGTAATATTCCTATTCCATGCTGGGTGACCGCATGAGCCACCTGCTCTGCTGGCCTCTGAAGGCGGGGTGCCCGTCTAGGGGACAGGCTGGGGGAGAGGGGCACCCAGGATTCCATGCTTACAAATCCACTATGTTGCCAGGTGCCAGTGGCTCCCGCCTGTCATCCTAGCTATTCAGGAGGCTGAGATCTGAGGATCAAGGCTTGAAGCCAGCCAGGGCAGGAAAGTCTGTGAGACTCTTACCTCCAGTTAACCACCCCAAAGCTGGAAGTGGCGCTGTGGCTCAAGTGGCAGAGCATTAGCCTTGAGCACAAAAAAGCTCAGGGGCAGTGCCCAGGCCTTGAGTTCAAGCTCCAGGACTGGGACCAAAAAAAGTCAGTCAACGAACTCCTACTGTTGCTGTGGGCACCAATGCCCTGCACCCAGGCTAGTTTCCTATCTCCTCTCCTTGATGTCACCCCCAAACAGGGCTCCTCCCTGGCTGAAGTTCCAACTCCCCAAGTAGACTCCCCTAGCAGGAGCTTCCCCAACCCGGTTCTGCCTCTTCATTGTTACCTGTCATTCACTGTGTTTAACCTAAAGTCCTCTTTCCTGCAAGCCTGTCCTCAGAGCAGAGTCCTCATTAGAGCTTTCCTAGTGCCTGGCGCCCACGGTGTTCTCGAAGCATCGATCAGACCTTCCCCGAACTTCTGTACCAATTACTGTCCTCACCACAAATCCCATGCTTAATCGTGCGCAGCCAGCGTCGTTGTTTGCGTGTTGTGGGGATGACATTCCCCTTTCTAGTTGTATACAGGATCTCTGAGACCCAAAGTGGGGTGGCATCAGCAAGCACCCCTCCATGCATACCTCAGTGGAAACTTTTTTTTTTTTTTTTGCAATGCTGGGGAATCAAATTCTAGGGGCTCATGGACTTCTTGGTGCTTCAATGAATATTTATTGGATTGATAAATCGGAGGAATGGATTGTTACCTGCAGAACCATCCTTTGTCTTAGCCTCTGCAGGAGACATGGACTGTATTTAACAAATGCCTCCTCGTTGTGGAACTTTATTTTGTTTTTGTCTTGCACTGGTACTGGACTCAGAGCCTGGGCACTGTTCCCAAGCTTTTTTTGTTTGTTTTTGGGCTTGGGGCTTGAACTCAGAGCCTGAGTGCTGTCCCTGATCTTTTCTGCTCAAGGCTATGCTCTACCATTTTGAATCACAGTTCCACTTCTGACTTTCTGGTGGTTAGTTAGAGATAAGAGCCTCATGGCTTTTCTTGCCCAGGCCAGCTTAAAACCATGATACTCAGATTTCAGCCATAGGCAAGAATCACCAGCATCCAGCCTCCTGAGCTTTCCCCCCAGTTCTGGGGCTTGAACTCAGGGCCTGAGCACTGTCTCTGAGCTTCTTTTTGCTCAAGGCTAGCAGTCTACTACTTGAGCCACAGCGCTATTTCTGGCCTTTTCTGTTTATGTGGTGCTAAGGAATCGAACCCAGTGCTTTATGCATGCTAGGCAAGCACTCTACCACTAAGCCACATTCCCAGTCCCCTCCTGAGCTTTTATGCTCAAGATTGTTGCTTTACCACTTGAACCATACCTCTTTTTCCTTCTGGCTTTTTGCTGGTTAACTGGAGATCAGGGTCTCATGGATTTGTCTGCTTGGCTGGCTTCAAACCATGATCCTCAAATCTCAGCCTCCTGATTAGCTAAATACCCTGCTGCATGGAACATTTCTTTGGATAAGTTTTTTTGCGGTGGGGTGGGGCGAGGGGGACTGTTTTGATTGCCTTGTTACAAACCAGTGAAGCTGGAAATCTTGTCAGACAGATGAGCAAGGACAAGTGGCATGTCATGCTCACTCAGCCAGCAGGGGGCGGAAGTGCCAGGTCAGTTCTCTGCTAGTCTCTTGGCAGAGTGCTACCTGGTCCCAAGCTGTGGACCCAGAACTTTGAAATAATCTGGGAGCCTTTAGATGAGCACAGTGGATGTTTTCCCCTCCCTATTTTCTCTTTCTTTCTCTTCCATTCCTCCCTTCCTTCCATTCATTCCTTCCTTCCTTCCTTCCTTCCTTCCTCCCTCCCTCCCCCCTCCCTCCCTCCCCTCCCCTCCCCTGCCTTCCTCCCTCCCTCCCTCCCCTCCCCTCCCCTCCCTGCCTCCGTGTGTGTGTGTGTGTGTGTGTGTGTGTGTGTGTGTGTGTGTGTGTGTGTGTGTGTGTTGTTCCTGGGGATTGAACTCAGGGCCCCAGGAGCTATCCTTGAGCTTCTTTGCTCAAAGCTAACACTCTGCTACTTGAGCCACAGCTCCACTTCTGGCTTCTTTTGAGTAGTTTACCAGAAATAAGAGTCTTATAGCTTTTCTTCCCCGGGCTGGCTTTGAATTGCTTCTGAGATCTCAGGCTCCTGAGTAGCTAGGATTACAGGCATGAACCACCGGTGTCCTGCCTCCTTTTTCTTTTTTATGCTGGCACTGGGGATTGAGCTTTAGGGCCTCAAATTCTCACATGGCTGTTTTGTTCAAGGCTAGTGCTTTGCCACTTGAGCCATACCTACACTTCTGGCTTTTTGGTTATTCATTGGAGATAAGAGTCTCATGAACTTCCCTGTTGAGGCTGACTTGAATCATGATCCTTTGACCTCAGCCTCCTGAGTAGCTAGGATTATGTTGCCACTGCCTGGCTTGCTACAACCACTTTTAAAGTAGCTTACCATTTTAAGAAACAACCTCTTAGAGAGTCCAAGTAACTGATCCTATGCCACAATCCAAACCTGATGCCTTGTTTCCCAGGATAGCATTCCAGAGGATTCTGGCCGGGGAGTTTTTTGGGGGAGTGCGTTTTTGGGCTGCATTTCTGTTCTGAAATTGGCCCTTTGGGTGGGAAGGACTTAGCCTTGTGTGCCTAAGATCAATTTTCTTTATTGCAATAATTACCTTAAAGCCTATTTTTTTTTCTTTTGCCCTTGAACCTACCCTTCCCTTGCCTGGTCTGCCTATTTTATCATCCAAGCTTAAAATAAATACAATAAATAAAAACATCCCCCAAACTTTTTTTCCCCTGCAGAGGATGAGCAATAATCTACATATGCAAATAAATGGCATGCTGGTCTCCATGAATATTAATTTGGAAGGGGAGTCTGAGGCCTCTAGCTACACTGAGAACTAGTAATCTGGCATTTCACAGTTCCTCGGGTGCACTGTGGTAATCACGGCCTGTGTGGTGAGGTGGCTCCCGGCTGGCCTCCCTTCTAACTGCCTGCAGGTTCCAGGTGGGCTTGACAGACACACACCCACAGGTGAAGGGTGAATCTTTCTCTGGGGCTCTGTCTGACCTTGTCTTGTTTTCCTGGCTGAGGCTTAGTTAGGCCTTAGCTTCTCTTAGGCCCTAGGAATGGCAGTTAATTCCTAGAAAGGGCAATTCCAAGGGCTATTATGGGGTGATTTGGGGGGTGCCTCCAAGGTTGGAGAGGTTGCAGGATGAATAGGTAGCTCAGGTCTGTTATCCTGGCTACTCAGGAGGCTGAGATCTGAGGATTGTGGTTTGAAGCTAGCCCAAGCAGGAAAGTCTATGAGACTTTTGTTGTTGTTGTTGTCCTCCTCCTGTCCTGTCCCTGAGCTCTTTTTGCTAAAGGCTAGTGCTCTACTACTTTGAGCCACAGCTCCACTTCCAGTTTCTGGTGGTTAATTGGAAGTAAGAGTTTTATAGCCTTTCCTGCCTGGGCTGTCTTTGAACCTCTGTTCTCAGGTCTCAGCCTCCTGAGTAGCCAGGATTATAGGCACGAGCCACCCCAGGCTGTCATTAACTACCTGGAAACCAGAATTAGAGCTCAAGTACTAGGATATTAGCCTTGAGTGAAAAAACGAAGGGATAGTGCCCAGACCCTGAGTGCAAGCCTCCACATGGGCAAAACATAGAAATGGTGGGAGAGAGTGGCCTCGGGAACCAGCTGGCCTTGTCTCCCAATCACTTACTTCAGAGAAGGGAGTATTGGGGCGGTGGCTGACCTGCCCAAAGTGACACTGTGAATTGACAGCTTATCCGTCCTTTCCTCTGAAAAGCACCTCTCTCTCTCTCTCTCTGTGTGTGTGTGTGTGTGTGTGTGTGTGTGTATGTGTAGGAGCGGGGTGGGCAGGGTGACATTTGCGGTGTGTATGCTTTTGGGGAAAGAGTCACTTTTCTTCTATTAGGAACATTTGCCCAGAGACAGGTGGCTGCTGAAAATCCTGCCTTGTGTGTCCCGTTGGGGTGGAGAGAAGTGGTTTTCTTCCTCCTCCAGATTTCCAAATTAGATTATGGGCCGGAGTCACTGTGAAGCTGCATTAAAGAGTGTCCTGGGCCACGGCAGTGGAGGGGAAGGGCAGGGCAGGCCCAGGAGGAACACCAGGCTAGCCACCCATGTGGAGAGTCTGACTGCAGAAGTCACCGGGTGGGAAAAGGACTTGGCAGTGGGGAGGCTCCCTGAGGAGAGGGGGCAGAGGAGAATGCCCACAGTATCGTGGGAGGCTCAGAGTTTAGGCCACAGGCTGGGGGAGGTAGCACCCGCCTGCCCTCCTGGCTTCTCTGGCTTCTGAGGAGGTGGAGTGGAGATGAAGATCTCATTCTGGGGCCAGCTGGTGTGTGTGTGTGTGTGTGTGTGTGTGTGTGTGTGTGTGTGTGTGTGACTCTACCTGGAAAACAAGCTCAAGAAGCCTGGTGCCGGTGGCCAGGCCAGGCAGGAAAGCCCATGGGACTCCAAAAAGCTGAAAGTGGAACTGCGACTCCAGTGTTAGGTAAAATGCTAGCTGTGGGCAAAGAAGTTAAGGGACAGTGTTCAGGGCCCTGAGTGCAAGCCCAGTAGTGGTATACACACACACACACACACACACACACACACACACACACAAGGATTGGGGATGTGGATGAAGCAGTAGTTTCTTCTTAGCAATTGTGTAATTATGAGGTCCTGAGTTCAAACTGGGCTACAGAGGGAGAGGGTGGGAAGAAGGCAGGCAAGGTTGGAGGTGGGTTGAGAGCCAGAAAGAGAGAGTGAAAAGAGCCTGTGAGAGTTCACGCCTGCACTGGTGTGCTAAGCCTCAGGTTGGCTGTAGTGGCTCATACTTGTAATCCTAGCACTTGGGAGACGGAGGCAGGATTTCCACATCTGCCAAACCCCATCCTAAAAGCAAAATAAAACACAAACCAGGTCTTGGATTGAGATGAAAGTTCAGTTGTTAACTGGATCTGAACCCCAGCACTGAAAAATCCTTTTCTTAGATCCTCTTTGCTGGGTTAAGGTTGGCCCATCAGTTCATATTAGACAGCCTTTCCTTTGTCAGTAAGTATTGGGTTATCAGCTGTACATTGTAACACTGCTTTCTGGAGATTAAATGAGGGAATGAGTGTTTTCCACCACAGTGGGCACAAAGCAGGTGTTCCAGATGTTTAAGGCTCTTTTCTAGTCAGGTTTGCTGAACAGCTGCGCGGCATGCGTAAGGACAGGTTGTGTATCTGTGTTTGACTCTCCACCTGGGCCTGTGTTTCTGTGTCTGTGTCTCTGAGAATAAAAATAAATACACAAATGAGTTTATTTTTGTGTTAGTATTGGGGCTTGAACTCAGGGGCCTTGCACTCTTGCTTGGTTGATTCACTCAAAGCTGGCATTTTACTGCATGAGCCATGCCTCTACTTTCTTTTCTTTCTTTCTCTCTCTCTCTCTTCTTGCTGGTTAATTGGAGGTAAGAATCTCTCAGATTTATTTGTCCAGGCTGGCTTTGAACCTTGATCCTCTTATCTCAGCCTCTTGAGGAGCTAGGATTTATAGGCATGAGTCCCTGATGCCTGGCCTTGCCCTGGTTATTTTTGAGACATGTTACCTAGGCACCTTCTGGAACTATGACGATCCGCCTATCTTAGGCTTTTGGTGTAGCTTTGGTGACAGATGGGTGCAGCCAGGCCCAGCTTCTTCCATTGAGATGGAGTCTCACAAACTTTTCTACCTGGGCTAGCCTTGAACCTTGATCTTTCACATCTCAGCCTAACATGTTGCTAGGATGATGGGTGTGCACCCCCATACCCAGCTATGCCTGTGGAGACAGAATCTCTTGGACTTTTCTGCCCTGGCTTAGCCTGGGTGAACCTTGATCCTTCTGTTCTCAGACTCTTAAGTAGCTAGCCCTTGGTGTTTATATACTGGAATTGGGCACTGTGGATTTTGTCTTTAAGTCCTTGCACAACTCTGTGTATGTGTGTGTGTGTGTGTGTGTGTGTGTGTGTGTGTGTATCCATCACAAGCCCAGTATGATCAGGATGGGGAAATTTCCCAGTGCACAAAATCCCTGGGCCTGGATTTCCTCTAAGGTCTCTCAGTGTCCTGTCCTCCTCTCCTACCTGCTCAGGCCTCCTGCAGTCCCTGGAGCCCTTGCTAATTACCCTCTGCCCGCCTTCCTTCCCTCCCCTCTGGAGTACATGGGCCAGCGTGGGAAAGCGGCTGTGGCAGGCCCTGGCCCATTTGCATTCATGTTTGCATCTCATTTGCATTGTCTATACAGATCCTGCTCTCTGTTCTGCAGTTTTTCAAGGTAAAATGTAGTTGCTCTTCTTGAAGGTCATTATAGTAAGGCTTTTTTTTTTTATTCCCCCTATTTCTTTATTCATTGTGTTTCAGACCTCCCTCCCAGAAATGAGAGAACTAGCAAGAGAGAAAGCTGGGAAATCCTTGCTCCCCCCACCACCCCCCTTCAACGCTTCCAGTCTGCAGAGCAGAAGGCCTGGCTTGGGGGTGGGGGGTAGGAGACTTGGACACCCCCCTGCCCCCTAAAAAGCAGAAACAAGAGATCGTCTCATCCTGGGGTAGATGTTCTGCACTCATTCCGAGGATCCACCAGGGTTAAAGAGCACCAGCGTGGGTATGACGCCTGCATCTCCAACCCCCTTGACTTAAGACTGTAGGGGGAAAATGATGGGCCCTGGGGAAGTTTCAGCCTGCTGCGTGTCCCCACTGGCCAGCCACAGGAATCACAGGGGACCTTCTACTAGCACAGAATGAATACTTATTAATTCTTTTCTCTTTCTTCTCCTCCCTCCCTCCCTCCCTCCCTCCCTGCCTCCCTTCCTTCTGTTCCTTGGGCTTGAACTCAGGGCTAGCTTCCTACCACTTGAGCCACACCTCCACTTCTGCCTTTTTTGCTGATTGATTGGAGATGAAAGTCTCATAGACTTTTCTGCCTGGGCTGGCTTTGAGCCTGGACCCTCAGATCTCAGCCACCTGAGTAGCTGGGATTACAGGCGTTGATTACAGCCCCACTAGGGTACAGTTTGAACGAGAGGTGAGGGAGGGTCTGTATAAAAAAGAGAACCTGTAACTCACCACGGGGAGGAGGAGAGGAACGCTAATGTCCAGGGAACATAGCTTCCTGCCTCAGTTTCCACACCTGTGCAGGGTGTGTGTGTGTGTGTGTGTGTGTGTGTGTGTGTGTCTCGGCAGCGCGAGTTAAGTGAGTTAAGCCATGTGATGGGTGTAGATATGGCATGGTGCCTGGAACTGTTCATGTCGCCGCATCTCAGGTGATAAGCTGCTGCCTGGGGTGGGGGGTGGATGCTGGCTTCCCTCCGCTGGCGGGGAGGGGGGGCGGCTTCCCTCCAGCCCTCAGCTCCTCATTAAGAGAGGACACACAGCCTACGCTTGTTGTGTGTCCCTTCTCCTGGAGCCGTGGGTCCGACTCCCACAGGAGAGCACAGGAGAGCTGGGAGCAGAATTTGGGGTTGGGAAGCTGGCGCTTCTGCAGATGGCTGGGCAGGTGCTGCGGGCCCGGCTGGGGGCCCGGCTGGGGAGGGGGTGGCCCACTCGGAAGGCTCGGCTGGAGGACTGAGTCCCTGCGCTGTTTCTCCTCAGGCGGGGCACCGCGGGTTCTCATCAGTAGGCCCTGAGACTCCCTTCAACCATTGGGATGCGATTATTTACTATCTATCACCAGAGATTTTTGTGGCTGTTAATTTACCGCTGCGGCAAAGCCCTGGGACCTGAATCCCAGTAGCCCTCCGTATAGATATTGCATCTAATCAATCCTCTATTACTATGCAAATACTTCCTATAGGCTACTGATGTCTTTTCCTTTCAAACACTTAATACATAATTAATGACACTTCGAATGCCAAAGAAGACACCAACCCAGCCAAGCTTCCTGCTGTGATTTATGTCCATCTGGAGACTGGTTTCGCCTGGCCCTTGTCATTCAGGAGTGAGAGCTGAGCTCAGATCAGGGAAGGCAGCCTGTGCTCCGTAGTGGACTGGACAGGACAGTGGTTAGGTGGGGGGTGGGGTGGGGGGGTGGGGAGGTCTTTTCACCACTTAGGAAGAGGCTTTTTTTTTATGGTGCCACTCCTGGGGCTTGAACTCAAGTCTAGGGTTCAGTCTCCTAGCCTTTTCAGTCAAGACTGGCGCTCTGCCACTTGAGCTACATCTCCACTTCCATATCTTTGGTGGTTAACTGGAGAAAAAAAGTCTCAAGAGACTTTTCTACCTGGGCTGGCTTCCAACCATGATCTTCAGATCTCAGCCTTCTAAGCAGCTGGTGCAAGCCACCAGCACCTGACTGAGGAGTCACCTGCTCCACAGGTGAGGCCACCTAAGTCTCACCCAAAGTCACAGTTAGGCCTCTCAAAAGAGGGCCTGGGGAGTAGCAGCCACAGTCACCCCTCTTTCTAGCCTGGGTCAGGCCTGGAAAGCAAGGCTTTCTGGTGTCCTTCCTTGTTCTGTTCCTTAACCAATGAATGAATGAATCCATTTATTTATGACAAGATCTTGCTAGGTAGCCTAGGCTGGCCTGTCACTTAGGATCCTCCTTGCTTCTGCCTCCCAATTTCTGGGATTCCTGGCGTGCACTACCATGCTCGCTTTGTATTTGGTCAGCCGATCGGTTTGGAGCTGATGGCTTTGGCAGTTCAATGGTGGTCTCTACTGGGGACAAGATGTTGGACCCCTGTGTTGCCAAGGTATCCACCTGCTCTGGGCAGACTGGGTACCATGAAAAGCCTCTTCTCGTGACCCACCCTACCCCGTTCTCCCCATGGGGCCCACCTGGAAGTCTCTATGGGTGCAGCACAGGCTTTGCTGAGAGCACAGAGCTTCCCTTTGCCTCCCCACCCTGCCCCTCCCATGAATAGGGGGTAGGTTTGGCCTTTGCCAGCACACAAGGGCTTCTGGGAATGAGGCTGTCATTTCTCCCATGCACTCGGGTGGCCTGCCCCTCCCTTCTGCAAGACTCAGACTGGCTGAGCCTCCCTTCTCTTCTCCTATCCCCCCCCCCCCACTAACTTCTCCCACACCCCTGACCCACTCCACCCCTCAGGAAGAGAGCTGGAGGCAAAGGATCTTGGTTGGAGGCTAGCCTTCCAAAGAGAATTTTTAAATGTGTATACGCCTGTACTGGGGCTTGAACTCAGGGGTGTTCTACCACTTGAGCCACAGCTCTGCTTCCAGCTTTTTTGGTGGTTAATTGGAGACAAGAGTCTCATGGACTTTACCTGCCCCGGCTGGATGGAACTGAAAGCCTCAGAATTCAGCTCTCTCCAGTGTTGCTTTTTTTATTTTTCTTGTGGTTGGTTGTAGGTTTGAACTCAGTACCTGGGCACTGTCTCTGAGCCTCTTTGTGTTCAAGACTAGCTTTCTATCCCTTGAGCCACAGCGCCACTTCCAGTTTTTGAGTGGTTCATTGGAAATAATAGTCTCACAGGGACTTTTCTGCCCCGGGGCTGGCTTCGAACCATGATCCTCAGATGTCAGCCTCCTGAGAGTAGCTAGGATTACAGGTGTGAGCCGCCGGTGCCTGGCCAAGTGTTACTTTTTTTTTAATGATGTGTGAGCTGACCTAAGGCTTGAGTCTTCCTCCGTGTGTTGTGCTGTGTGGTTGGGGATGACAGGCATGCACCTCTGCGGCCGTCCATGGGTCTCGACTCCATCCATCGCGAGACTCCCTCCGCATGCCCGGCTGAGCTGGATGTGATGACGCCCCAGTCTCTGGCTCTCAAGTAGCTAGGGATTATGGACGGGAGCCACCGTGCTCAGCCCTCCGAAGGACCTGTCTGAGTGCAAACCAGACCGCGTCCTCGCTCTGTCCGAAACCGTTTTGAACCCTGGTGGTCTTCGCAAGTGATCAGTACAGTTGCCACTCCCCATAATCCACCTTCCGCTTTGGCGTCGGTGACTTCAGGCCGCTGAGGCCAGCCTTTCTCGGGCTGGTGTGAGGTTTCCCCTGGTACGAAGCGACGCATCAGTGCAGGTGTGCGCATGCGCTCACGCGTGCATGAGCGTGTGGGGGTGTGGGCACACGCTAGAACTGAGGCTTGAACTCAGAGCCTCACCCTGTCACTTGGCTTTTTCGCTCAAGGCTAGCACTCTACCGCTTGAACCACAGCTCCACTTCAGACTTTTTTTTTGGTGGTTAATTGGAGTCTCAGGACTTTTCCTGCCGGAGCTGGCTTCCAACCACGTCCTCAGATCTCGGCCTTCTGAGCAGCTAGGATTTCAGGCCTGAGCCGCTAGGGTCCACCCAGCCTCATCTTGCTGTCCTCATTTGAAGTCTTACAACTTCAAACCTTCCCGGAGCTTGGGTGAAGCAGGGAGGAGTCAGGCCGGGATTAATAGCCATCCCTACGCAATGTGTCCCAGTCAGTTTGGGCGGGGGGACGCTGTTTGTGTGGTGGCTCTGTGGAGGTGGAGACGGAGGGGAGCGCTGGAGAAAGGACAGTGAGATGACGCCACCGGATCCTGCCCGCCCCGGAGGTGGGAAGGGTGGAGAGGACCTGGTTCCGGGCCAAGAATTGCTCTGGGGCTCCCCACTGGGGGCGCGGCGTCCTTCTGCGTAATTTCCATCTTTAATTTCTCAGCGCTTTATGAACAGGGAGTAAATCAGGATTCCGCACCGACTGCTTCATGTACAGGATTAATAAACTGGAGATTTATGGGGCCGTGGCAGAGCCCGGCACACACACTGGGAATGGAGATAGAAAGGAGACTCGGTTGCAGAAGCTCCGGGACCTTCCTTCCCTCCGCTGGGGGTGGCAGTGGGGGACTCTGCCAGCCTCCTTGCCCTGGAGTTGGGGGTCAGGGACTCAGAGATGGGGTGGCCCCAGGCCTGGCCCAGGCTCCCCCACCCTTAGGTTAATAATCTCCAGGGTAACGGACAGATGTAAACTCTGGCGGGGGGGGGGGGGGTTGGATTAAATGAACTCGTTTTGAATTTAGAGACTAAAGTTGAAACTTTAAAATTGCTTTGCTGGTACCAGGGCTTGAACTTTGGGCCTTATGCTGTCATTCACAGCTGACGCTCTACCTCTTGAACCATGCCTCCAGCCCCAAAGCTTACATTCTTGTGTGTGTGTGTGTGTGTGTGTGCGTGCACGTGTGTGTGCATGTATGCTCTCACTGGGACTTGAACTCAGGGCCTTGTACCCTGGCTTGGCTTTCTCCACTCAAGGCTAGCGTTCTTCCTCTTGAACTACACCTCTGCTCCTGGTGTTCTGGTGGTTTATTGGAGATCAGAGTCCCATGGACTTTCCTGCCCAGGCTGGCTTTGAACCGTGATCCTCAGATCTCACCTGGTAAGTCTCTGACTTGATCCCCTCCATTGAGATATGTCTCGGCATGGGTCCCCACCCTGTTGCTGAGGGTTCTCCACGCCTCCATGCCTTGCTAGCCCTTCTCCTCTGCGCAGCCCTGCCTGTCCCTCCGCCTTCTCCATGGCAGAGATTTGGTGACTTGGTGCCTTGGCCTTGGCAGGGACCGAAGCTGCCACATCTTCAGTTGTCTTAGCAGCAGATAATTTCAGTCCCAGCCTGTGACTCCATGTTGGGCTGCCCAGTGCAGTGGTGACTGCAGACGCATTTGGCTTGAAAATTGCTTCAAAAACACATCACCCAGTGGGGGTTTTCACATCAAAATGTGTATTTCCAGTGCTTGGGTTTTTTTTATTTTTTAATTTTATTTTTTGGTCATGGGGCTTGAACTCGGGGCCTGAGTCCTGTCCCAGAGCTTTTTCACTCAAGGCTAGTGCCCTACCACTTGGAGTCACAGCTTCATTTCTGGTTTTCTGACGGTTCATTGGAAATAAGTCTCATGGACTTTTCTGCCTGGGCTGGTTTTGAACTGTGATCCTCATATCTCAGGCTCCTGAGTAGCTAGGATTACAGGTTTGAGCCACCGGTGCCAGGCTCCAGTGTTCTTTGCGTGGCTCAAAGGTCTACGACTCTAGACTTGAGCATTCTGGCTCAGCAGTGGCTGGGGCCACTAAGTGTGACCTCGTTCAGCTGGCTCCTGGCATGTCCAGGTTGTGGTGGCCCATGGGGTGTCGGGTCCCTGGCTGTTCCTGGCCTGGCCAGGGACATTTTTCTTTTCGTATACTGGTTCTGGGGCTTGAATTCAGGGCTTGAGTGCTATGTCCCTGAGCCTTTGGATCAAAGCTGATGCTCTACCACTTGAGCCACAGCTCTACTTCCAACTTTTTGGTAGTTCACTGGAGATGAGAGTATCGTAGATTTTCCTGCCAGGGCTAGCTTCAAACGGAGCCACCAGCTCCTAGCTCCTTTGCACATTTGAAATAGTGGATTTTGCTAAACGCTGGTGCCTCACGTCTGTAATCCTAGTTTTGTGGGAGGCTGAGATCTGAGGATCTCAGTTCGAAGCCAGCCTGGACAGGAAAGTCTGTGAGACTTTTGCTTCCAATGAACCACTGTAAAGCTGGAAGTTGGATCTGTGTGGCTCATGCGGTAGAGAGCTAGCCTTGAGCACACAAGCTCAAGGACAGTACCCAGGCCCTGAGTCTAAGCCCCCAAACTGGCAGGTGTGTGTGTGTGCTCGCGCTTACACACACAAACACACACACACACACACACACACTAGATTTCAAGAAGTGATGATGAAAAAGTGAGTGGGTAAATGAGTGAGATAGCCTACCAAGTACCAAGCACCAAGACTGCCAGTGGTGATAAGACTTAGTCCTCGCCCTCAGGTTGCTCACACATAGCCCAGGGCAAGAGATGGGTGCCGCTGAGGAAGCTGCTAGCAGCTCAGGCAGGAGAGAGATTATGATTGGCCAAGGGTGATGATGGGCTGCATCTGATTGGTGGCCAGGAAGGAAGGCTTCCTGGAGGTGGAGGCGTTTGAATTGGGTCTTCAAGGGAGATGGGGCAAAGTTGGGCTGCCCAGAAACCGTTGGTGGGGAAGAGAAGACATGGTGGAAAGCAGCATGAAGTATTTGGGGGGGGGGCAGGAAGGAAGCGGGCAGGCAAGGGGGGGGAGGCGGGCATCTGGAGGCTGGCCCTGGGCCTCGGGGAGGCGTCTTGTGGCTGCGGGCTGCAGGGGAAAGCTCATGGCGGCTTTAAATTTGCCGTTGGAATGGCTGCGTGTCCTCCAGGGCGTCTCTCAGAATTGCTGAAGCCGCTCAGTGGTGCCGGCAGGGCTTTTTATGTTTTAGTAATTACCCTGTCACCTACCAAAAAATGATTTCATCTCGGCCAGAAGGAAGGAAGGGTTTCGGTGGTGTTGAAAACGGCTGCCGAGTGAGCGCAAGCAGCCTAATTGGGATCCATAAATCCACTTTTTAACAAGCACAATTAGGAATACTTACGGCAGGCCAGCTTGAGGAAATGGGGGGGGGGGGGAGCACAGGGAGCCCGGCAGCTTTTATGTGGCTTTAGTTAATGGGGTTGAAGTCGTGGTTTGATCCTGGCTTCTCAATTAGTCGCGAGGGGGAGCGAGGCTCAACTTAAAAGGAAGGAAGCACCTCACCCCCAAAGTTTCTTTCTGGGGAAGGTCGCTCGTGGAAAAGGGTGCATTTCTAGATTGTTCTTTTGTGTGTGGGGGGGGGATGGCAAATCCCGTCAATATGGGGAGAGAGCCCCACAAATCAGACTGAGAATTTTGGATGGCTGCCAAAGCAGGAAGATTCTATCTGCCCCCCTACTTTGTCTTTGCTGGTACCCAGGTCACTTGCTGGCTGTGTACCCCACCAAATGTGGGGGCTTCAGGGCAGTGAGAGTGGGAGCAGCTGTTGATGGAAGGGGAGGCCTTGTGGCTAGAACCATCTAGAAAACTTGCAGAGGTGAGGCAGGCCCGGCTGGGGCTGGAAGGATGGGCAGGATTTGGGGGTGCCGAGGCCGGAAGGGAGTGCTAGGTGGCCTGCACCCCCTAATTTAACAGCCCTTCCCCAGGATGCACTGCAGCCGGGGCTGAGCTGGGATGGCGTTCTACCCCTGAACCACTCCTCCACTCCTAGCTTTCGGCGTCTTCATCGGAGATAAGAGTCTCACACATGTTCTTGCCCAGGCTGGCTTTGAACTGTGATCCTCAAATCTCAGGCTCCCCAGTGGCTAGGATTACAGGCAGGAGCCACCAGTCCGTCTGGCTTTCACGGAGGTTTTAATTGGCATTTCCCTCGTGGCTCACGAGATTAAATGTGTTTTCCCATGCTTTTCTGCCATCTGCACCTCCTCGTCGGTGAAGTGTCAGTTCAAGTGTTTCCTCCATGTTTTAATTGAATTGTTGAGTGCAGGCGCTCTCTCCACGATCTGAATACGAGCTCTCTGTCGGATTGTGAGATTTGTCAATATTTTCTCCCATTCCGTGGCTTATCTCCCGCCCACTTCTCTTAACTGAGTCTTTTGCGCAGCTCTTAATGTTCATAAGGCCTAATGTATTGATTCTCTTTATGAATTGTGAATTTGGTGTCACGTCTGAGAACTCTTTGCCCTGGGAGATCTCCTAGGTTTTCTTTTTAAAAGGTTTCTGGTTTTAGATTTAAATGTACCCATTTAGAATTTTAAATACGTCTAGCCAACTCTATGTATCTTTCTCTCTCTTTGTGCGCCTATCTGTCTCTGCTTCTGTATGTGGATGAGGTTTCACTGTGGAATTCATTTGTTAGAAAGGCTTTCTTTCCTCTCCTCCTAGACTTCTTTTTTTTTTTTTGTTTTAAATACATTTTTGTTTGTTTGTTTTGCTTGCAGTGGTACTGGGACTTGAACTCGGTGTCTGCGCTCCCACTTGGCTTTTTTTTTTAAACTCAACAGTGGTACTCTACCACTTAAACCAAACTTCACTTCCATTTTGTCTTAGATTTTTTTTTTTCCTTTTTGAGGCGTGGACTTGCTCTGTAGCCTGAGCTAGCTTTGAGCTCACCAGCCTCCACAGTGCTGGGATTACAGACATGGACCCCTAAAGCTGGCTTACCTCTGGAAACATTCCACATGGCAGGGCAAGTGGACACTTCCAGCTGGTTTCGTGGCCAGGTACTGAAAGGTACTGAAGGCAAGGGGTGGCTTGAAGTCACTGCTGTGAATTACCAACAGGAGCTCTGGCATCTGGGTTTCCACGGTTAAGGATACCCCCATTTTAAGGATGAAAGCACCGAGGCCAATTTAAAATGACAACACACCCAAGGTTCATACTAGTGCCCCCTTGTAGTTTTTTGGTTTTTTTTTGGCCAGTCCTGGGCTTGGACTCAGGGCCTGAGCACTGTCCCTGGCTTCTTTTTGCTTAAGGCTAGCACTCTACCACTTGAGCCACGGTGCCACTTCTGGCCGTTTTCTGTATATGTGATGCTGGGGACTTGAACCCAGGGCTTCACATATGGGAGGCAAGGACTCTTGCCACTAGGCCATATTCCCAGCTCCCTTAGGGCCCCCTTTTATAAAGCTGGTAAGCAAGTAACCAAAACACAAAGCTACACCTTTTTTTGGGGGGTGCCTGTCCTGGGGCTTGAACTCAGGGCTTGGGTGCTATCCCTGAGCTTTCTTGCCCAAGTCTATACTAACTTGAGCCACACCTGCACTTCTGGTTTTTTGATGGTTAATTGGAGGTAAGAGTCTCATGGACTTTCCTGCCCAGGCTGGCTTAGAACTAGGATGCTCAGCTCTCAGCCTCCTGAGTAGCTAGGATGACAGGCGTGAGCCACCAGCACCCGGCTTCAAAGCCCCACATTTGGTAGTAGAACCCTGAACCCCTTCACATTTCCCCACCCTCCTCAGTCTCCTTGAGGCAGGGCAGGAGTGGTCGGTTTTGCCTGGGGAGCCGGTTCAGGCATAGACTCCAGGGACCCCTCTTTCCTGGCTTTCAGAGCACCGTCTCCCCTGGAGTATCGCGATAGCCCAGGGCTCTGCCTTAGCCGAGCTGAGTGTGCTCCCCACATTGCTGTGGCCCTCCAAAAGCAGCAGGCTTTTAGCTTAATTGAGCTGAGCATCTTAAAATGGCAACTCATCAGTCAGCGTTGAGTGTGTTCCTCACTTTGAATGTATTTGCCTCTGGGGATTAACCAGCTCATAATGAATGCTGGGTAGTTCCCATCCTCTCCCCAGTTTTAGAGTTTTGGGGACACCTACATGAGTGGTGGTCAGCTGTGACAGTCAGGTGAGGACAGTGAAGGTGTCCCTTCCCAAGTCACATGGCAAATACCAGCACGAAGAAATGCCCCCTTCTGAGAAAGGACACCGGTTACATATGCCAAAAGATGGCCAGAGAGCAGCAGTGGGCTTTGACTCCTGGCACTGAACTGCCCACAAGGTAACAGTGAAAGCTAAGACAGAAGCTGGGCTAGTCAGGAGGCTGAGCTCTGAAGCTCATGGTTCAAAGCCAGCCTGGGCAGGAAAACCTATGAGACTCCAAACCAATGAACTACCAAAAAGCCCCAAGTAGAGCTGTGGCTCAAGTGATAGAGCCCCACCCTTCAGCAAAAGAAACTTAAGGATAGCACCCAGGCCCTGAGTTCAAGGCCCAGGACTGGCATACAAATAAAAAGAATTGACATAGAGGAGAGGAGGTAGGCAGAGACCTGAATATAGCCTTTATCTCAGTTATGGTGTTTCTAGAAGGTTCCTTGGGGAAGGGCAGAGTAGGAGGCCTGAGTCCTCTGGGCCAGGGACTGGCTGTGTAGACAAAAGAATGCCGTTCCTTCTCTCCAGGTCTGACGTGAGAAACTGGGCCAGAAAGTTTCTCAAATCATGTGGCACCTGCCACCCCAGGCCTCAAGACCTCTCCTTTCTTCTGCACAGATTCCCTAAGCAGAATCTCTGCCCTGGTGATGGAACATGCGGGAAAAGAACAGTGTTGGCCTGCTGACTTTCTCTTCATAGAAATTCCAGGTTCCAGGCCCCAGGTGGCTGGCCTTTATTCCTTTCCTCTAACACATCCTGTGCAGGGAGGCAGGGGACAGGGGGCAGGGGGCAGGGGTCAAGTGTCAAGTGGCAGGGGGCAGGGGGCAGAGGGCTGGTCCCCAGACACAGGCCTCAGCTTGGTCTGCATGAGACAGAGCTGGATTCGTCCTTTGTGCTTCTTTTCCTTTTCCCTGGGCAGGCTGATTCCCTGAATCAGGAGAGAGTGTGAGGTGGGCGTGTGTCTGTCTGCCTCTCAGCACATTGCCCCTGGCTGAGCCTGGGGGTAGGGGGTGGGGGCTGTGGAGGAGTCTGAGCAATCTGGATCAGCCCTGTCCTGTAGGAAGATTTGGGAGACCTTCTGCACACAGACACTACAAGAGGGAAGACACTGAAATGGGGCCCAGGGAGAAGATGGAACAGCAAAGGGCTCAGCCAGTGGAGCTCAGGGGTCTCTCTCTCTCTTTCTCTCCCCCACCCCCACCCCCGGGTAGTTGAAGAGAATAACTTGGGAATGAGTGTCACCATTCTGAAGAAAGATCTGAGTAGCCCGCCTTCAACACCAACCCCCTCCTTCTCCCCTTCCCAACTTTCTCAGTCTGGAGCCACATGGGTTTCTAGGACACAAAATCGAGCCTTTTTTCCTTTCCTCTGTGTGCGTGTGTGTGTGTGTGTGTGTGCACATGTGTGCGTGCATGCGCACGTGGGTGCACATGCCAGTAGTGGAGTTTGAACTCAGGGCCTCACATTCTTGTTTGACTTTTGCCACTCAGGGCTGCTGTTGTACCGCAGCTCCACTTCCAGCTTTTGGCAGGTTAACTGGAGATAAGAGTCTCATGGGCTTTTCTGACTGGGCAGCTTTGATCCACGATCCTCATATCTCAGCCTCCTGAGCAGCTAGGATTATAGGGGGGACCCACCTGCTCCCGGCTTCTTGATCTCCTTTTGCGGGGCAGTAGCATGTCCTTAAACACGAAAGGAATCCTGTGAGGGTGTCCCAGTTCCTGCCCTGGCCCCCTGCCCCCCTTGACAAATGACAATACTGAGAAGATCTGGAATCTTCTCCTTCAAAAATATCTCCTGGCCAGCATCTACCACCTTCAGCTTGGCACTAGTGGGAATTCCAGTTTCCATCCCATGGCTTTGGAGAGATGTTTGTGGCAGAATCCATGAGTCTCCACATTCTCAAAGGTATTTATTTTTTCTTCAGCCTGAGCTCCTGTTTGGCTGTGAATGCATCTGTGTCATCAGAGTCACTGTCTCCTTGCTCTGGGTGGTGGTTATTGTGTAATTCCCTTTAATTCATCTGGGGCAGGGGTGGGGGAAGCTGCTTTTTAAAGACTCTCTCTGCAGTTCCAAGATGTATCTCTAGCCAGACCAGTCAATTACAGGAACCATTCGCTGGAAATTTCCAATGGGAGCCATTCCCAGGTTCTTGTCAAGTTCCTTCTAGGGAAGGAAGGGCGGCAGGTTGTGTGGCTGAGCCCCGTGTCTGGTGTAAAATTGCTTTTCCCACACCTCTGACCAGGCTAGATCTGCCCACAGCTGTCACTTCTGCTGCCCCCATGATTTCACCTTGAACCTGGGCTGATGTCTCACAAATAGCGGGCTTGGGGGAATTCTTTAGGCTGACAGAGTGCTGGGCATGCCGTATACCTCATTTGCCTATTGGTCACTTCCAGATGTGTTCTGTACAGCCCTGCCTGAATTGAATCAGCTCAGGTATTTTTGTGAGTTTATCTGATAAGGAAATGACAAGATGTATACATTAAGCCAGGTGCCTGGTGACTCTCGCCTGTAATCATAGCTACTCAAGAGGCTGAGATCTGAGTGAGGATCACAGTTCGAAGCCAGCCAGATAGGAACCCCCATGAAATGCTTATCTTCAATTAACCACCAAAAAGCCAGAAGTGGAGTTGTTGCTCAAGTGGTAGAGTGCTAGCCTTGGGCAAAAAAAAAAAAAAAAATGCTCAGGAACAGTGCTGAGTTCAAACCCCAGGACTGCCACAAAAAAAAAAAAAAGGTGTAAATTAAAGCAGAGGTGTGCTCTGTATAATATAGAGGTTTCAAGGGTTCAAGTGGCCCCTCTGGGGCATCCATTTGTTCCTGCCCCCCATGGGCTTTACATGGCCTCCCCACTGCCCTCTTTACCAAGCTCCAGGGGAAGGAGGGAAGAATGCAAGCAGATAAAGTAAAAAAGCAGAGGATTCGAATGGAGGTTAAGCTCTTTGGTTTTCTTTTATTTCATTTTGTGCCATTGCTAGGGCTTGAATTCAGGGTCTGGGCACTGTCCCTGAGATTTTGTGCTCAAGGCTAGTGCTCTGCCACTTTGAGCCACAGCTCGGCTTCCAGTTTTTTGGTGGTTAATTGGAGATGAGTCGCATGGACTTTCCTGCTGGGGCAGACTTTGAACCTTGATCTTCAGGTTTGAGCCTCCTTATTAGCTAGGATTAGAGGTGTGAACCATCAGCTTCCAGTCGAAAGCATGCAGTTTCTGCATCAAGAGTAACAGTCATTATTTGGTGTGATTTTTGCACCTTTGCCTGTAATTCAGTCAGCTCCTGCATTATCGTGGCAGTTTATCTGGTAAGAAAAAGACTCACACATTGCTCCCACCATGACAAGATCTTGGACTGGGAGCTGCCGAGCCATCAGCCAATTTAACCTTTTCTCTTTGTAAGTTAGCTGCCTCAGGTGTTTCTCTGCAGTTCCGGGGAAACTGACTAATACAGACAGGGCCTCCATGATATGGAGATGCTGTCTCCTTAGCTCTAAGCAGAGAGAAGAGAGAGCTAAACTGAATTTCTTCCATGTGGCACTGTCCAACATTCTAGCCGCATGTGGGTATGTATACGATGTCTAATGAAAAAAGAAATCAAGTAGAAAGATGAGTTCTTGGGTGGTAATCTGATATGACATGCAGATCTTCGCAGGAAGTGGATGCGGCTTCATGACTGTCGGATACAATTGGGCGTCAGAGCAGACACTTGCCAGGGACAGAGAAGGAGGACATTATGTGGTAACAGGATCAGACTCCCCCGCCCCCCCACGAAAATGCGCCATCCCAAATAGCTGTGCAGTACACAGCAGAGCTACAAACGCTTAAAGTACAATTCCGTCATTTGATCACACGAGCCACACTTGCTTCAAGGCCACGTGCAGGCCTGTGGACAGCAGCCCTGGAGACATCTCCAGCATCGCAGAAAGTCTTACGGGACAGTGAACTTGACCTCTGGAAGGTCACCGGCAGAGACATGATTGTTTTGTTCAGTGCTGTGTCTCCTCATCTGTAGACTCCCTGGGCGCAAAGTAGGTGTTTGCAGAGTTCCAGGCCTGGGTTGGGGGAGGCGGGGATGGAGAACCCGCCTTTCTGTTCAACTTTAGATGGGTCGTTTCCCTCCCTTTTTGTTCTGTCTCTCCATCCATAAATGAAGGGTTGGCATGTTCTTGGAGATTGCTTTCAGCCTTAATGAGCTGTGGTCCTAAGCATCCAGTTGGCTGATTTTGTGTCTTTTACTGTCGAGGGGCCAGAGGCTGCGAGGAAGTAGCAAGCATGATACTTTTCAATTTTTTTTTTTTTTGGTGTTGGTACTGGGCTTGAACTTGGGGACTCTTGCTCTCACTTGGCTTTTTCACTCAATGCTGGAGCTTTACTACTAGAGCCACATACGCCTCTAGTTCTAGAAGGTTCCACCCGCCCCCATGGTTAATTAGGGATCGCTTGGATTTCTTAATTAGATCTCTAATTCGGTTTCTTAATTAGATTTCTAATTGAATCTCTTAGAGTCTCTTGGATTTATGTGCCCAGGCTGGCTTTGCACTGTGATCCTCAAATCCCAGCCTCCTGAGTAGCTAGGATTACCGGTGTGAGCCTTGGGGTACCCAGTGGTTTTATTTTATTTTATTTTGTTTTTTTTAACATCCACCTTTGTTTAGATACACATAATTGTGAGTGTAGTTATAAAATCTTAGCAAACTCATTAATTAGATCTAATCTAGGATTGCCAAGGGACATTTGCATAAGTCTTTTGAAGTAAGTGAAGGAAGTTAATGTTTTTAAATTCACAAGCTTGTTGGAAAATGGTTAAGACTGTAAAGGAAAGGTACAGAAACCTTGGTTAAGATTTGAAACATTCTACCAAAATTGAGAGACAAAGGCCAAAAAGACAAATCACTCAAAAAGCAACACTTAGAAACCGTTTGGTGTAAACCAACTGTACAACTCTTGGGGGGGAGAGGGAAAGGGGGAGGGAGGAGGGGGTAAATGAGGAAGGAGGTAACAAGTAGAAAAAGAAATGTACTCACTGCCTTTCATATGAATTTATAACCCCTCTGTATCATACTTTGACAATAAAAAAATTGAAAGAAAAAAAAGATTTGAAACATTATAAAGCTAGACATAGCAGAAAGTAACATAATATCCATATAATAAATGCTACTTGTTCTGTTAAAAAAGCCAGAATATAGAAATAAATGTCAGGAAACTGCAGTCAATGAGATGCAATGACATTTAATGACAATTAACATAATTTTTTTTCTTTTTGTTTTTGTGCTAATGGGGTTTGAACTCTGGACCTTGTGCTTGCTGCACAGGTGTTCTAGGACGTGGGCCACTCTCCCAGCCTTTTTTGCATTTGTTATTTGTTTCAGATAAGGTCTTGTGCTGTCCTGGAACTGTAATCCGTCTACCTATGTAGCTGGGATTGGGGGTCTGAGCCACAATGCCCAGCTTGTTTGCTGAGATGGGGGTCTTGCTAACTTGGTGCTCAAGGCTGGCTTTGAACTGAAACCCTCTGGATTTCGAATTCCCTGTGTGGCTAAGATGCCAGCCACGAGCCTCTGCGGTCCTTTATTTGGCTGTGATTTCCCTATCTTGCCAATGCTGCTATCAAATCTCCAAGACTGGAAAGTCAGCGGAGGCAGCGGAAAGGCTCACCCTATTCCCAGAGAGGTGCATGAGTTTTTCTGGATCTTTTCTCTCTGGTCTGGATGGAGGCACACTGCTGGGATGTTGGACTTGCCTCTGGCCACTGGTATTCCCTACCCCTGGCTGGCCTCCAGGGACAGGCCTGCTGTGGAGATGGCTAGTTTGTGGGTGAAGGCCAGGCAGGGGGTGGAGGGGCGCTGCCAGGGGGATTGGAAGGAAGAACATTCCTTCTTTTGCTCAAGACTAGCACTCTACCACTTGAGCCACAGCACCACCTCTGGCTTTTTCTGTTTCTGTGGTACTGAGGAATCGAACCCAGGGCTTCGTGCATGCTAGGCAAGCACTCTACCGCTAAGCCACCTTCCCAGCTCCCAAGACAGAGAGTCTTGAGTGCCATTCTTCTAAGAGTGCACTGCTTTGCTTTTCTTGTGCTGGTACTAGGACTGGCCACTCATGCCCAGGGGGTCTTCTAGCCTAAGTGTGGTGAGGGAGTGAGACCCTGGGTTCCTACAGAAAGTGCCCCCTGTCCCCCCCCCCCATATCTCCAGTTACCTCATTCCTGTAGGACAAAGAGTCCCTGATTACCCCCTAGAGAGATCTGTGGGAGGAAAACAATGTAAGCAAGTAGGATCAATAAGTCTGCTCACATCTCAGAACAAGCTGTACATGGAGAAATAAAAAGAAGAAGATCTGTTTGGTTCAGTTTCTTTTTTGTAAATATAAAAGTACAACTTGCTCTTTGTAGAAAATGCAGAAAAACCCTCTGGAAACACAAGCTAGGAAACTGGAGTCCGCCACTGAGTCTTTCCATCAGGGTTCGGCTGAGGGCCAGACCCAAGCGATCTCCTGAACCACTGGCTGGATTTGTAGTAGTGAATCGGGCAGAGAGGCCTCTAAGACCATTGAGGAATTTCTGTCCAGGCTCGTTCTCTGTGGACATTTGCATATATATATATATTCATAACTGCAATTTTATTGCATAGAGGTTTTTCAGGATATTTATATTTGATCTCTGGCTCGAGAACTGCTTTGTGTTCTTAGAAGTTTTGAGAGAGAGAGAGAGAGAGAGAGAGAGAGAGAGAGAGAGAGAGTATGTGTGTTGGTCCTGAGGCTTGAAATCAGGGGCCTAGGTGCTATCCCTGAGCTTTTCTGCTCAAGGCTGGCACTCTACCAGTTGAGCCACAGCTCTACCTCCAGATTTTTTATGGTTAACTGGGAATAAGAATCTCATGGACTTTCCTGCCAGGACTGGCTTTGAACAGTAATTCTCAGATCTCAGCCTCCTGAGTAGCTAGGATTACAGTGCCTGGCTTTGCTTGGATTTTTCTACTCAAGGTTGGTGCTCTACCACTTGAGCCACAACTCTACTTCCAGCTTTTTGTTGGTTAATTAAAGATTAGAATCTCGTGGACTTTTCTGTGTCATCTGGCTTGGAACCTCAATCTTCAGATCCCAGCCTTCCGAGGAGCTAGAATTACAGGCATGAGCCACCAGCAGTTGGCTACCTCCATGTGTTTTTGATTCTTCATTGTTCCTCATGGAAAAGGTTTTTCTTTCTTTCTTTTGTTGGTCTGGAACCAGGACTCAAAGTGGTATCTGACATTTTTACTCTTTGGCTGACAATCTACCACTTGAGCCATGCCTCCAAGCACTTGATTAAAGTTTTGAGCTTTACTCTACCTATGTAAGTTTATTAATAAAGAATATACACACTTGAGGGATAATGACACGTACAATATTATGTCATAAAAAAGAATATGCATGTGCTACTTGCCAATACACACTAAGGATTTAGTAAGGTTATTACTATGCTCTTGTTGCACAAAATCATCTACTACGGCTGGGAATGTGGCTTAGTGGCAGAGTGCTTGCCTACCATGCATGAATCCCTGCGTTCGATTCCTCAGAATCACATAAACAGAAAAAGCCAGAAGTGGGGCTGGGACTATGGCATAGTGGTAAAGTGCTTGCCTCATATACATGAAGCCCTGGGTTTGATTCCTCACCACCACATATATAGAAAAAGCTGGAAGTGGTGCTGTGGCTCAAGTGGTAGAACACTAGCTTTGAGCAAAAAAAAAAAGCTCAGGAACAGAGCCCAGGCTCTGAGTTCAAGCTCCAGGACTGGAAAAAAAAAAAAGAAAAAAGAACACAAACCTGCAAGGAGTTGAGCAGCTGTGTAGATGGTCAGAGAAACCCGGAGCTCAGGAAGAAAGGAAATGAGTAGGAAGGACCGTGGATAGCTGGGGCCTGAACTCAGGGCCTGGCGCTGTTCCTTTGCTTGGCTCTGTTTCTCAAGTGCAGATGAGATTTCAAAGAGAAGCCCACATACTCCCATCATGTGACATCGATCTATGGTAAGAGACTATTTTTTTTTTCCCCTTCTGCTTTTATCAGGAAAAAAAAAATGGTGGGTCGTTTTCATGCTCCTCAGAAGTTCTTCGCTGGTTTTGATTAATTTAACGTTGGAAAAAGTATTTCCATTATTTCTTGATAGATGTCGGGGGTTCTTTAGGCAAGATTTCTTGAAGCCTGGAGGCTGGGCTGAGGTGGGGGTTCGGGGGAGAATTAATTAAAGGGGCCCTGATTAGAGGAAGTGTTGACGTCCTGCTAGGATGTGAGACTCCAAGCACCCTGCCAGGACAGAGCCAGGCACAAAGGGATATGGAGACTTCACAGATGTGGCTGCGATCTTAGAAACAGCTCTGAGAGACCATGGCCCAAAAGGTAGAAGAAAAAATTTACATTCCATGAATCATCCGTCTATTGAGATGTCATAAAGTGTTGGATTGTCACATCCCATGAATTCGAGATTTTTACCAGTAATGGGATTTGTAACAATTTTCAGGGTACAGGAATCGGGAAGCACCCATGCGCTCTGGGGAGACGAAGGGAGACTAAGGAGCAGCGGGGTGGGGAGTCTCCCCTACATCAGAACTCAGTTGCAGATGGGAAGGATATCTGGGATCTCTAGGGAAGCCACGGAGCGGTTTCAGATTTATTTATTTAGTAAGACTTGAACTCAGCTTTGAGCTGCTAACCTCAGGTTTGAGCCTCTGGAGTAGCCATGATCACGGGTGTGAGCCCCTGAGTCCCATTATTTATTTCTGGTTCCTGCTTGGCTCTTCTCTCCTTTCTTTTTCTCTCCGTCCCTCTTTCCCTCCCTCCCTTCCTCCCTTCCTTCCTCCTGCTCTTCTTCCCTCTCTCTCCCTCTTTCTTCCTCTCTCTCCCCCTCCCTTCCTGCCTCCTTCCTTCCTTCTTTTTTCTTTCTGGCACTGGGGCTCAGGCTCGCCATCTGATGCTTTCTGCTCATCAGCAAGTATCCTACCGCCTAATCTATGCTTCCAACCCCTTGCTTGGCTTGTATTGCCAGCCAATAGCTTTGAGCCATGCTGAGGTTTGTGGGATGTGGAGGTTCCATGGCTGAGACACTAGGCTTGGGCATTTCAGGCCAGCCTGGGCCACCACAGCAAGAGCTAATCTCAGAAAAGCAACAAAACAACCACCCATGTCCTTATTGAGGTTGGATTGTAACTGCAGTCTGTGCAGCTTTAGAAGTTGTGCGTGCCTGTGCTTGGGCTTGAACTCAGAGCCTTGTACTCTTGCTAGCCCTCTACTACTTGGACCCTGAGTCCAGTCCTGCATTTTCATAGTTGATTGGGGATTTTCTGCCTGGGCTAGCTTTACCCTTCAGTCCTCTCACCTCAGCCTCCTGAGTAGTTAGGAGGACAGGCATGAGCCCCTAGTGGTTGGCAAGGGGCCTGGGATTTTTCACCAGCTTTCTGCCCCTCGGAGCCATCTGTCCACTGAGAACCTACCAAGTGTCAGGCATTCGGTCCCCAGCCCTGCCATCCTCTCCCACTCAGCAGAATCAGGATTACAACCCAGGTCTGCTGGGCTCTGGCATCCCTTCATCCTGGTAGCTTTCCTGAAGAATGATCCAGCAGAACTGGAAAGGGTTGGGGAAAGGAGCTGCAGGCCTGGGTTTTTGCTATTTTATTTTTTGCTGGTCTTGGTGTTTGAACTCAGGGTCTGGGCGCTGTCCTTGAGCTTTTGTGCTCAAGGCTAGCGCTCTATCACTTGGTCCACACTCCTCTTCTGGCTTTTTTGATAGCTAATTGGAGGTAAGATTCCAATGGACTTGACTTTCCTGGGCAGGCCTTGAACAGAGATCCTCAACTCTCATCCTCCTGAATAGCTTGGATTACAGGCATGAGCTACTAGTGTCTGGGTTTACTGTTTATCGGCATTTGACCTTGAACCTAGACTTTCGTGAGCCTGTCCGTGTGCTTGTGGCTGCCCAGGAAGTATGATGCCCACATTGATTATTTGCTTGGACTTCCACTTCCGGCTTTCACTGGTGCCTCTGTCCACCTCTCCCAGCTCCCACCCCAACGGGCAGTGGGATTTGAAGCATGGTGACGCTTGACCTCTGCCCCTCTTAGTGCTAGCAGCCTCCATTAAATCTCTGTGCCTCCGAGAGCAGGTTGACTGTCTCCCTCAGCAGAGCCAGGCAGTAATTAGGTTAAATAACCTAAAGGTAACTTTTAATTTGTAAATAGTTTGCATTTGCATTTGTGCAATCGTCCTTTCCTCTCTCTCTCTCTCTCCTCCTCCTCTTCTCCCAACCCCTGCTGCCTCCTTTGGATGATTTTGTGTATTTATTTGAAAGTTGCGTATTGTTTTCTTTCCTGGAGAACCTATTTGTGCTGATTGGCGGCCCGCCAGCTCCACCAAGAATAATTGCCGAGTGTGAGGTGAGGGGAAGGAGGCAGACATGCTAACTGGGTAGTCTGCAGGGCAGCTTGGCCGGCCCCCAGCCTCCTGTGGGAAAGACGATGAAGGCACTGCCCGTGCTGGGTGCTTGTTGCTAATGGGCTTGGAGTTGGGGACCGAGTGAGCTTGAGGCTCTCAGCTTCTACCTCCAGCCCAGAGGAAGCTTAGTGACTGCTGGGCCATTTCCAGGGCTGCCCCCGCACAGGCTTAGCATGGGACACCTCCCTAACCCCCGTCTGTGCACACAGGGGCACAGGGATGTGGGCAGAGAACTTGGGGACCTGTTCCCCTTTTGTCTTTTTAAAACTCGTATTGTCGAAGAGATTTACTATATATATTTGAATCTTAGCCAGTCAGTGGAGACGTAGGGAAGTTACTAAAACAATATGAAGAGCTCCGATCTCTTGTTATAAGCATGGGCAGATACTGGGGCTTGAACTCAGGGCCTGTTCTTGCTCACAGTGGGTGCTCTACCACTTGAGTTACAGCTATACTTCAGTGTTTTGCTGGTTAATTAGAGATAAGAGGCCCATGGATTTGTCTGTCCAGGCTGACTCTGAACCTGGATCCTCAGATCTCAGCCTCCCGAGTAGCTAGGATTACAGATATGAGCCATAATATGTGGCCTTTTATCACCTTTTCTACCCCTCACCGCACCCCCCCCCCCATACACATCTCTGTGCAGTGATGTTTCCACGAGAAGCCAGGATTCCCTACCGCTCACCCCAATTTGGCAACCTCTGCAACAATTTTGTCACAACCGTCTGAAGTGGGCTAGGAGATAATGGATTGGACTTAGCATCCTACTAATAGAATGACCCCCAACGTGGCATTCTGCCCCCCCAAATGTCAGTGTGCTCAGAGTTAGGGACAAGAACCTGCAGGGCAGTGGATGGCGTCTGGGTTCTGGATTGCTGAATGGAACCTCACTACCTCAAACAATGTTTTGTCGTTCCACCCCCCCACTTTTGGGGCTTGAACTCAGAGCTTGGGCACTGTCCCTGAGCTCTTTTGCTCAAGGCTAGCACTCTACCACTTTGAGCCACAGTACCACTTCTGGTTTTTTGGTGATTCATTGGAGATCAGAAGGTCACAGACTTAACTTCCCCAGGCTGGCTTTGAACTGTGACCCTCAGATCTCAGCCTCCTGAGTAGCTAGGATTACAGGCCTGAGCCACCAGTAGCCAGTTGAGAAACGCATTTGCTTCCTCCAGAAAGTCCTCGGTAACCTTCACTTGAGAATGGTCTCCAAACATAACTATTTTAGGATTTGGGTTGAGAAGGAAGGAAACAAATGCTTATCCTTTACTCTCTGGAGGTGGGGGGTGAGGGTTTTCATGGCATTCCATTCTCCCTTGCTCCCTGGGAGACAGAATGTAATGGGTAGGTTTGTGAAGAGAGGAAACAGGCTCAGAGAGGTTAAAACTCAGCTCAAATCACACAGCTAGGAGGTAGCAGAGTGAGAATTAACATGCAGAGGAAGGCCAGGGGCTGGTAGGTCATGCCTCTGGAGGCTGAGATCTGAGGATCATGGTTCAAAGCCAGCCCAGGCAGGAAAGTCTGTGAGATTTATTTTCTCTTCAATGAACCATCAAAAAGCTGGTGAGTGGAGCTGTGGCTCAAGTGGTAGCCTTGAACAACAACAACAAAATAAATCATATGAGGGTAAGAGGTCCTGAGTTCAAGCCCCAGTGCTGGTGTAAAATAAAACAAAAAAAAAGGGTGGATGGGATTTACTTAGAGCGGGTGCTGCCTCGTCTTTAAGCTCTGGCTTAGTCATCACTTGCTCTGTGACCTGGGCAAGCTTCCTAACCTCTCTCTGTCCCAATTTCCATTTTGGTAAAAGGCTGATAATCATGTCTTAGAAACGGTCACTTAGCGATGTCACTAGTTCAGTGAGGTACTGGCCCGGCCTGCCTGGGGCCACAGGGACAGGTGACCTGGTGCTGGAGAGAGCAGAGCTCTTACTAGGTGGCTGGGGGGGGGGTGGTGCCTTCCCTCAGGGGTGTCCTCCCTGATGCCTACCGGATGTGGAGCTAGCCTGTCCCCTGCCCCTCACCCTCCTGTTGACCTCGAAGTCTTCATAGAATGGCAGCAGCTCCTTCAATGGGAAGCAGGGAGGGGCATCCACAACTCCACCGCCCTGGGCTTCTGGTCCTGCCCTCCCCCCATGAGATGGGGCGTTCCAGGGCCAGGACAGAGGTGTTGGGAGTTCCTCGGCCGTGGCCTGCATCTTGGGCACCTCTTCCTTTCTTTTCTTGTTCTTTCTCTCTTTCCTGCCTTCCTTCTTTCCTTCCCACCTTCCTCCCTTCCTTTCTGCAAGTTCTGGGCCTGGATGCTGTCCCTGAGCCTTTTTCGATCAAGGCTTTTTGTTCTACCACTTGAGCCACAGCACCACTTCTGGCTTTGGCTTGTTGGTGGCTCTTTGGAGATTAGAATCTCATGGGCTTTCCTGTTCTGGCCTGCTTTGAATCACAGATTTTGGCCTGAGTACCTAGAGTTATAGGTATGAACCACTGGTGCTCAGTCTGTTTCTCTTCCTTTCCTCCCTCCCTCTCTCTCTCCTTCCCTCCCCCTCCTTTCCTCCTTCCTTCCCCCTCTCTCTTTCTCTCTTTTTCTTTCCTTTCTCTCTCCCTCTCCCTGCTATCTTCTTTCTTTCTTTCTTTCATTCCCTCCCTCCCTCCTTCCTTCTTTCCCTCTCTCTCTTTCCTTTCTTTCTCCCTCTCACTGTCTCTTTCTTCTTTCTTTTCTTTCCCTCCTTCCTTCCTTCTTTTCCTCCCTCCTTTCCTCCCTCCCTCCCTCCCTCCCTCCCTCCCTCCCTCTCTCCCTCCTTCCCATCCTTCTTTCCTGCAGGTACTGGGGCTTTCACACATAGCCCTATGCCCTTACTTGGCTTTTTTGCTCCAAGCTGGTTCTCTTATCACTTGAGTCACACCCCCATGTTTGGCTTTGTACTAGTTCACTGGAGATAAGAGTCTCATAGGGCTGGGGAGATAGCCTAGTGGCAAGAGTGCCTGCCTCGGATACACGAGGCCCTAGGTTCGATTCCCCAGCACCACATATACAGAAAAACGGCCAGAAGGGGCGCTGTGGCTCAAGTGGCAGAGTGCTAGCCTTGAGCGGGAAGAAGCCAGGGACAGTGCTCAGGCCCTGAGTCCAAGGCCCAGGACTGGCCAAAAAAAAAAAAAAAAAAAAAAAAAAAGAGTCTCATGGACTTTCCTGCCTGGGCTGGTTCTGCACTTCACTCCTTAGATCTCAGCCTCCTGAATAGCTAGGGCTACAGGTGGCAGTCACTGGCCCACATTGTTCATTTCTACATCACCCCGGGGCCTCAGAGCAAAAGCCTATGAAGAAGAGCCCAGATGACTGATCGCCTCTACTCCCCTAGGTCGCTGCCGAAGGGGTGCTGCCTCAGCCGGGTCAGGCAGGCAGAGATGGTCCTGGGCACCAGGCAGAAAGAAGGCACTATGGCTGCATGCCTGCCGGCAGCCCTGCCTCCTTCATTCCTGCTCTACCACTTTGAGCCACAGCTCTACTTCCAGTTTTCCAGTGGCTTCATTGGAGATAAGAGTCTTATGGACTCTGGCTGGCTTTTGAACCATGATCCTCAGATCTCAGCCTCCTGAGCCGCCAGGATTACAGAGTGAGCCACCGGTGCCCAGCACATTGCCCAGTTTGTATGCTGTCTTACTCAGAGCATAGCCAATGTCCTTTGCCCAACTCGGGGTCAGGGGTGTTAGGTCCCTCTGTCACCAATAGCCTCCTCCCTGAAGGCTAAACCTGAGCCTCCATCTTTCTCCCAGACCCAGGTGGCTTGTAGCTGTAACTCCTATAGTATCTTTTAGCAAATGGAAAGGCCTCGGGGAATTACAGAGTCCCCAGCTGACAGGCAGCAGAATAGTTAGGTTTTGCTTTGAATGAAGTTTTTGGCTGACACTGGATGGTCTGAAATCCTTTGATTGTCAGAATCCCTGGGCCCTTCCTTTTCCCTCTGGGCTCATGAAGTGCCTCTGCTTCTGGAAGTTTGAGCCTTGTGAATTAGATACCAGCTGTTCTGGGGAGCCCAGGCCGCCTCCAGTCTGCAGACCTATTTAAAAGCCGCAGTCTGCAAAGTCCTCAGACAGAGTGACAGTTCCCACTCCTGTGTCATCATTTATAGATCAGCTAATGATTTCCCTGCTGGCTGAGGGACAGTTCTGCTCTCCAGAGAGTCGGTCAGCTTGTGGAATACTGCTGACCATCCCTCTGGCGTGGGCCCCGAGGATCAAGTGCCTTGACCTCCTCCTCCTCCTGCCTCCCCTCCTCACCCCAGCACCTCCAATGGACGGAGCAAAGTCACTGCCTTCAAAGGAATCCTCAGGCCTTGCCTTTGGTCCTGAAGTCACAGTATTGTGGCTAGGTGCCAGTGGCTCACTCCTGTCATCCTAGCCAGTCAGGAGGCTGAGATCTAAGGATGGTAGTCTGAAGCCAGTAAAGTCTGTAAGACTCTGATCTCCAATTAACCACCCCCAAACCGGAAGTGGAGCTGTGGTTCTAGTGGTAGAGCACTAGCCTTAAAGAAAAGCGAAGGGATAGCACCCTAGTCATGAGTTCAAGTCCCTGTAGTGACACCAAACATAAAAATAAACCCAGTGCTGCTGGACCCCTGCCTGCATATGCTGGCTGTCCTTAGAGGGGGGCCTCCTTGCAGAAGAGATACAGATCAGGAGGTCAGCCTCTGACTTTCCTGTGAAATCCAGCAGCTACAAATGAGACTGTACCATAAGGACTGTACATGACTATGCTGGTTTGGAGGAGCTTAGGGTCATACCAGGGGTCTGATGGGTTGCCCAAGATAACATTCTTCTAGAACTTTCTCATTGGAAATGTTCCTTACAGAGGTAAGCCAAAGGATGGGAGGTGGGATAGTCCCTGAGTCCTTGTGAATTTGGCTCAGCTCCTAGTTTCCTGAGCTGAGGACCATCAAACCAAGCCAGGCTCTTTCCCCAGTGTTTGCTGTAAATCAAATTTTAATTAAGAAAAATGGGTTTACGCTTGTGGCTCCCAAGGGCTCTCCATGTACTGTGGCCAGGTTTCCACTGGTGCGTTTAGGGGAGGGAGAGTAGCATGGTGTCTAATGGAGTTAACACATGAACCACTGATTGTGTGTGTGTGCGTGAGTGCGTGTGCATGTGTGTGTTCACATGCATGCATGTATGTATGCACCACCAGTACTTGGGTTTTGAATTGAGAGCCTAGGCCCCCTGTCCCTTAGCTTTTTTTGCTAAAGGCTGATGTTCTCTGGTTTCCTTTTATTTGGTGATTAATTGGAGATAGCTTTGAATTGTGATCTTAAGATCTCATCTTCCTGAGTAGCTAGGACTATAGGTGTGAGCCACCAGGTACTTGGCTAAGTGTATTTTATTTTATTTATTTATTTTGCCAGACCTGGGGCTTGGAACATGGCCTGGGCACTATCCCTGGCTTCTTTTTGCTTAAGGCTGCACTCTACTTCTTGAGCCACAGCGCCACTTCTGGCCTTTTCTGTTTATGTGGTGCTGAGGAGTGGAACCCAGGGCTTCATGCATGCTAGACCAATAAGCCACATTCCCAGCCCCTAAAGTGTATTTTAAAGCATACTTGTCTGCAAACCTCCTTGGCCTGTAAAGCATTTTGCAAGTCTGGCTGGAGAAATTAGATTCCTAGCTTGGGTCCACAGTGAACTGCTGAACACATTGTATCTAATTTGTTGCTAAGTAATATGTTACTTTGTTTCTAAATCATGAGTTTTGTTCAGATAAAAATCTTACCCTTTTAGGAAAGGAGCAAACTCCATAAATGAGGTTACTTTAGCAACATTTACATGTTGAAGAGATTCTGAAAGAATCACAAAGAAAAAAACAACCTGGCAACTTTTTTCTTTGCTTAAGTTAACACAGTAAATGTGCCAGCTAGGAGAAGGGAAATGGCAGGAGCTAGTTTGCCAAAGCCTAAGGGTCACCAACAAAGCCACAGTGCAGGGGCTGGGACCTAGAGGCCCTCCAAGGCCAGCTTCTTGTACTGTATTTAAGTTCAGAGAAAGGACGTAATTAAATTGAGGCTGTAGAGCTAGACAACTTAACTAGGAGCCCCTCATGCTACACGCTGCAGAATTTAATTTTCCAAATAAACTCAGTGTGGCTTTGATGCTGAGGGAGGATCAATAGAATGGAAATTGCTTGCAGTTTCTCCTAAAGTGTTCCGGTGGATGGCTGCTCTCCATTCCCCTCCCCCCCCTCCTTTTTTTTTTCTGCCAGAGAGAGCCTTGTATTCATTCCAGGCACATATTGTTGGAGGAAACAGGGGGAAAAAATAAGACAATTGTAAAAACAACAACAAAACCCCCAAAACTAAAATAAAGCAAAGTACAAGCTCTATTCAGGAGGGGGTCAGATTGTGTCCTGCTATAAAAGTGGGCTCCTAGGTCCCTGCAGAAGAGGAGCACCCCATTCTATCCCCAGGGCCTGGGGAAGTACAGGACAGATGTACTTGCCTTGCTCTGTGGATTTTTTTGGGGGGGTGCCAATCCTGGGACTTGAATTCAGGGCCTGGGTGCTATCTATGAGCTTTTGTGCTCAAGGCTAGCACTTTGCCACTGGAACCTCACCTCCATTTGCAGCTGTTTGGTGCAAGAGTCTCATAAACTTTCCTGCCTGGGGTTGACTCCAAACCGTGATCCTCAGAGCTCAGCCTCCTGAGTGGCTAATTGCAGGTGTGAGCCACAGGCACCCAGCTAGATGATGATGGACCACTTTCCCAAAGGAGACGATCCAGAAAGTTCCCAAACCTCAGGTCCCCTGCCTCCCGATGGCCTCTGGGCTCCTGGGGAATATTCTAGCTGCTTTGTATTCTCTCAGAACAGTGGAATTGGGGTGGGAAAGCTTGCTAACACTGGTTAACTGCTGGTCCTTCGGGGGCTCAGATTGCAGAAGAGACTAAAACTTAACCAGCTGAGTTTTACTGTGGACTTTCTACTGGGATGCTGATTTTGTATGGTCAAAGCTCCTGTCTGGTGTTTTTGTTCCTTTGGGAAGACACCAAGGAGCTGATTCTGATAGGGAAGAAGGGAATCTTGGGAGGAATTTCCTGAATAACAGTCCTCCCCACCCCCACCCCCTGCGCCTTGGGAACCTTGCCTGGTATAACACTGAAGGTCCATCTGAGAGCCGAAAAGTAGCATGATCCACATTTCTCCATTAGGCACAGTTTGTGGGTGAGAAAGGGTGCAGATAGAGCACAGAGATGAATTAAATTCAGTCTTCAATCTCAAGGAGTGTTGTAGATCAAAGTTGGGTGCCAATGGCTCATACCTGTAATCCTAGCTCTTAAGGAAGCTGAGATCTAAAGATTGTGGTTTGAAACCAGCCCAGACAGGAAAGACTCTGAGACAATGACCTCCAGTCAGTTACCAAAAAAAAATCCAGTAGTGGCTCAAGTGGTAGAGCGCTCGTCTTAAGCACAAAACCTCAGGGACAGTGCCCAGGTCCCAGAGTTCAAGCCAAAAAGTAGTATGTTGGTCTATTATGTACACACATTACTTTCATTTCCCACAGGGTACATGGGCTCCTGAATCTTACGTTGATCACTGCTCTGTTATTGAGATAAATACCTGAGGAAAAAACATCTCAAAGGAAGAAGGGTCTCTTTGGACTTGTGATTTCAGAGATTTCCGTCCATAGTGAGCTGGTTGCATGGCTTTCAAGCCTGAGGCTAGGCAGAACATCCTGGTGGAAGGTTGTGTTGGAGAAGGGCTGTTCAACTCAAAGTTGTAGCCTGGTAACAGTGAAGTAGAGGAATTGTCCCTAATTTGTGTCAGTAAACCCTCACATAAAGCCAGATTCTGGTTCCTCAGGAAGCTGAGGTCTGAAGATCAAAGTTCAAAGTCAGCCAGGGCAGGAAAAGACTCTTAGCTCCAATTAACCACCAAAAAAAAAAAAAACAAAGCCAGAAGTGACTGGGTGCTGGTGGCTCACACCTGTAATCCTAGCTACTCAGAAGGCTGAGATCTGAGGATCATAGTTCAAAGCCAATCTGGGCAGGAAGATCCATGAGACTCGCATCTCCAATTAACCACCAGAAAACAGGAATTGGTGCTGTGGCTCAAAATGGTAGAACTCAGGGACAGTGCCCAGGCCAGGAGTTCAGGCACCTCGACCAACAAGCAAAAATTAAAAAAAAAAAATTAAGAAGCCAGAAATGGAGGTGTGTCTCAAGTGGTAAGGCACTAGCCTTGAGAAAAAGCATCCCAGGAACAGCACCTAGACCCCGAGTTCAAGCGCCAGTACTGGCACCCCACCCCCACCCCAATCAAGTGATATATGCATTCCTAGATGGGTTAATCTATTGAGGAACTCATTGGCCCAAAGTCCCATCAACTGGCTAGCACAGCTTTGACACAGGAGTCCTTAGCACTTCTGGAGCGAAACAGGGAGATTTCCTCTGTTCTCACCTTCTTCTGTATTCCCCCATGTTTTTCTCCTGGCTTAAGCTGGTCCAGGGACATGGTGGAAAAGCAGGGTGACCAGAGGCTGAGAGAGAGAGAGAGAGAGAGAGAGAGAGAGAGAGAGAGAGAGAGTGTGTGTGTGTGTGTGTGTGTGTGTTGAGGGGAAGGTGACAAGCCGCTTGTTCTGCATTCTCGTCTCCTCTCTTTCCTCTTGTGGAAGAGGCTCTAGTCACCAGTACCACCCCCACACTTACATCCGGGGCTTTGATGGTTCATGAGACTGACAGATTGACCCTGGTTGGACATATCCCAAGAGTGAAAGTTCTGGAAAATTAATTAGTGGCAGTAGACATTGACTACCCAGAGGCTGTGGGAATTTATGGGGGTTTTGTTTCCTTTTTGTCATGAAATAAGTTATCAGCATGTGTGCTGATTGATTTCCTGCTAAATTCTCCCCTGTTTGAAACAAAAAGAACCCAGCTCTCTTGAGCTGGGAGCCCCCTGAAGCATTCCAGTGAACCCCCAACCCCTGACCGCTCTCAGTATCGGCATGGCTACTCTCCCCTGCTTCTGACTGACTTCCAGACCTACAAGGGGGCTGGGAAATTTAAGAAGGTGAAGCTTTTCCAGTATGTATGTACAGAGGGGTCACCAGAGATAAAGGGAGCCCTTCCATTCTGATGGCCCTGACCAGACCAGATGGCAAGGTCTTTTTGACCTTGACCTTGCTTTCCTGATAGCGGAGGGGGCCATTCTCCCTCAGAGGCAGCAGGAGGAGCTTCGGGTGCTTGAATCAGAATCCCAGCCCTGTGCCAGGCGTCGTGACACACACCTAGCATCCTAGCTACTCAGGAGGCTGAGATCTGAAGATGTAAGATTAAAGGCAGAAATGGCCACGTGATCCTTATCTCCAAGGAAGCCAGAAACAAGCTGAAAGTGGTGGTATGGATCAAGTGGCAGAGCACCGGCCTTGAGTGAAAAAGCTATTTCATAGTGCCTAGGCCCTGAGTTCAAGAAACACACACACACACACACACACACACACACACATGCACACACACTCTGAAAGAATCCGCTGCTTGGTGAGTGGGCAGAGTGTGAACAGGCCGCACCCTGCACTGTTTTGATAGGTAGAGGACACGGAGGCTGCGTGCTACATTGACCAAGATGGGATTGGACAGCCGTTCAGTGGCCACTTAATCTGACCTCTTTGGTCCCAGAGGGAGATTCTGTCCCCAGAGAAATGCCCGTAAAATGGAAGCTAAATTGGGGCCCAGATCGGGGCAGGCAGGGCTCCCTGCAATGATTTTTTTTTTTTTTGAGCCGATGATATTTACAGGACTTCAGGGGAGGTGAAATTGGAAAAACAAAAACACTGCTGTTGCTAATTTAAAAGGTGCTATTGCCTTCCTGCATCCCAGCCCCTGGAAATTGATGAGAGGCCTTATTGAATCTGTGATACAGGCGGAGAAACATTACTGTGCATATTTAGCAAAGACAAGAGTGATTACGAAATACAGGATGCAAGTAAGAGGAGACCATCACCACAGAATTAGATACAGAAAAATGCTGTGGAAAAACAATTATTGTCTATATGTTACAGGCATAACATATGATAAGTTTACTACTTTTAAAAGATTCTTGAGGGGCTGGGAATGTGGCATAGCAGTAGACTGCTTGCCTAGCAGGCATGAAGGCCTGGGTTCGATTCCTCAGCACCACATACACAGAAAAAGCCGGAAGTGGTGCTGTGGCTCAAGTGGTAAGAGTGTGTTAGCCTTGAGAGGAAAAAGCTAAGGGACAGCGCCCAGGTCCTGAGTTCAAGCCTCAGGACCAGCATATGCATGGGTGTGCATGTGCATGCATGAGCGCACACACACACACACACACACACACACACACACACACACACACACACACACCTTCCTGTAATGTTCTGGGTAATCCATTTAGCTGTCTGGTTAGGTAGGTAAGAAGACATTTTCTTAGCCTTCCACGCCTTGTAGACGTCCCCCAGCTATTCTAGGAATGGAATGATCTCTGTGAAGGTGAGGACTTTGTGAAGTGGTGAGGACTTTGAAGTGATCTCTTGGGTATTCTGAGTTTCCTTTGGTTGTGCTAGCAAAAGTCTCCCAGATTCAGAATGTTCTCTGTGTTTTTCTTTTCCCTCCATTTAGCTGTGACATGGTGGGTGTAGCCAGGGGCAGATCAAATGGGGGACGGGACATATGAGGAGGTGACTTTTCTTATTGTCCAGAACAACCTCTTTCTCCCTGGTGCTGGTGATTTCTGGCACCATTGTGTCCTTTCTATGCTCTGGGGGACACTGAAGTGACCCGAATCCCTGTCTCACTTGGGGCTAGGCGCCTTCTAAAATCCCTTGGAGTTTTCCCAGAGCAGTGGGATGGAGAAAATGGGCTTTCACCATGAGAGAGCAATAGAGGACAGAAACTTAGCTTCCAGGCAGCTCTTTCCTGTGTTTCTCTCTCTCTCTCTCTTCCTTTCTTTATTTCCTTCTTTCCTTCCTTCCTTCCTTCCTTCCTTCCTTCCTTCCTTCCTTCCTTCCTTCCTTCCTTCCTTCCTTCCTTCCTTCTTTCCTTCTGCAGATCCTGGGACTTGAACTCAGGACCTGGGCACTGTCCTTGAGCTTCTGAGGCTCAAGGCCAGCACTCCACCAACTTGAGCCACAGCACTACTTCCGGCTTTTTGTTAGTAGTTTATAGGAGATTAGAGTCTCAAGAACTTTCCTGCCTCAGCTGGCTTGGAACCATGATCCTCAGATCTCAGGCTCCTGGCTTCCTAGGATTGCAGGTGCGAGCCACGAGGGCGTGAAGAAGATGTCATGGCTGTGCCAGTCGTGGTGTCGACGACGGCGGCGGCGAGTCCGTGTCCTGTGCCACCACCGTGCACTGCAGGGCCGGTGTGACAGGATCTGAGGCTTCAGTTTTATTGCTCTGATCACTTTAAAGAGCCACCACCGAGGGCTACAGCTTGAAAGAAGGTGGCCTCCGGGAGGGAGGAGGGGGGCAGGGGGAGAGGCCTCATCTGCAGGATTGGGGCCTTTGTCTCCCTTTGAGCAGCTCCTCCCACAGCTCTGGGGCCCAGGAGGGGGGCAAGGCTTCCAGTCCTGCGCAGGTGGAGGGGCCAAGCCAGCTGAGGCAGGAAAGTTCTTGAGGCTTTGTGGGGTTATGCGCTTCCAGAGTGCAGGGCCTGGGCCTAAGATGACTCTTGTCCTTCTCCCTGAAAAAGCAGCCACTTGAGCCAGCTCCGCCCTTCACAGCATGGGGGGGTGGGGTGGGGTGGGGAACGCTCTGGAGTTATGTCTCCCAACTCCCAAGCCAAAGGTCCCCACATATAAGGCCTCAGTTCACCAGGTAAACCCCTTTCTCCTCCCTCCTCTCCTCTCCCCTCTCCCTTTCCTTCCCTTCTATTTTTTCTCCTCTTCTTCCTTTTGTTTTTGTGCCAGTCAAGCCCCAGGATCTGGATACTGTCCCTTAGCTTTTTCATTCAAGGCTGTCCCTCTACCACTTCCAGCTTTTTGCTGGTTCACTGGAGATAAGAGTCTCATGGACTTGCCCGCCTGAGCTGGCTTTGGACTGCGATCCTCCCATCTCAGCCTCCTGAGTAGCTAGGATGACAGGCGTGAGCCACCCGTGCCCAGCTTACCCTTGGGGTTTTTTCCTGGGTTGCCAGTCTTTGTGGAATCACTGAGACCACGTCAGGAGGGGATGCCAAGGACAGACACGAAGCCCTGAGTGGGATGACCTGCCCGGCAGCAGGGAGATGAAACATGAGAGCCAGGGTCTCAGGCCACAGGGGAGGATGTTGTGTTCTATGCCCAGAGAGAAGCCTCAAGCCATCCCAAGAATGTGGGCTGGGAGGTTGGTTTGTGAGAAACTGCCATCACCAGATGTCTGCAGAACTGTCCAGGGCTCTCTCTGCTGAGTGATGGCTCCGTGAGTCTGGGGGCTTGGGCCTGACAGGTCTTGAGTTATCCTAGTAGTCCCGATGGCCTCTTCCTGAGGACTGGGAGAGGGGGAGAGGGCAGGGCAGGGAGTGGTTCAGGAATGAGATAATCTTTCCTTGTGTAGGATTTCACAAAATCCTTTTGGTAGAGAATTTAGGACCCCAAAAGCACTGATTCAGTTGGGATTTGCTTGTGACCTAACACTTGGCCTGTTCAATAGGAGGGAGCCGTATGTTGGCTCTAGGAAAACAAACAAACAAAAAGTCCCACCAGGTACTAGTCACTCACGCCTAGCTGCTCAGGAGGCTGAGATCTGAGGATCACAGTTCAAAGCCAGCCCAGGCAGGAAAGTCTGTTGAGATTCTTATCTCCAATGAACCACTAGAAAACTGCAAGGGGCGCTGTGGTTCAAAGTGGTAGAGCACTAGCTTTGAGCAAAAGAGTTCAGGGACAGCGCCCAGGCTATGAGTTCAAGCCCCATGACCACCAAAACAAACACGTATCCCAGGTCACAGAGCAGGCTTCAGGCAGACACCCTAATATCTGGAAGATGCGCTGCAGAGGGAGCAAGCGGTTGAGGCACCCCGATTGGTCGCTGGGCAGAGTGAGTTCTCTGAGCCCCAAGGGCACCTGGTCGGTGAGTCATGTCTGTGGTTAGGTAGTTATACACGCAAGATCTGGAGCCAGCCCTGCCATGACCTGGTGTGATGCTGGTCAAGCGCCATGTCCCCTGGGACACAGGTGGCACACTGGAGCTAGGCTATTTGAAAGGAGTTGGATAAAGAGATGGTTAAAAAGGTATGGCAGAGGGTAAGGGGAGCACATAGGGGGCTGCCTTCAGTCCTGAGCTGAAAGGGTAGAAGAAGGAGCATTAGAAAAGAAAAGGACAGGGCTGGGAATGTGGCCTAGCGGCAGCGTGCTTGCCTAGTATACATGAAGCCCTGGGTTTGATTCCTCAGCACCACATATATAGAAAAGGCCAGAAGTGGTACTGTGGCTCAAGTGGTCAAGTGCTAGCCTTGAGCAAAAAAGAAGCCAGGGACAGTGCTCAGGCCTTGAGTTCGAGCCCAGGACTGGCAAAAAGAAAAGAAAAGGACAAGCCAGGTGCCACAAGAGTGCCTGTAATCCCAGCTACTCAGGAGGCTGAGATCTGAGGATCAGAGTTCAAAGCCAGCCTGGGCAGGAAAGTCTGTGAGACGCTTCAATGCAATTAACCACCAAAAAGCCAGAAGTGGAGCAGTGGTTCAGCTAGTAGAGCACTAGCCTTGAGCAGAAGGAGCTCACAGATAGTGTTCAAACCTTGAGTTCAAGCTCCAGGACTGCCACACACAAAACAGAGCATTGCCAGCCCACAGTGGCCCCTCCAAGCAAAGCTAGTGCACCAATCAGCCAGCCTCACTGCTCCCCTCTGGCTGAACGCAGACAGCATCAGAGGACCAGCCTGCCCCTTCTGCTGTCTGCACTGATCTGCACCCAGGTGGTAAGATGGGAGACGGCATCATGGAGTCCCCAAACCAGTGGACCAGGTGTCTGTCCAGTCCCAGGCTGGCAGGGCCAGGCAGGCCTTCTTTGATTTCCTGCTTGGTGTCCTGGGTGTCTCTGATTAGAGGTGGTGGTCATTCTCCCTCATGGGCAACTTGTGAGTCCAGTGCAGTCCTGGAGGACGGTGAGGGCCGTGTCTCTCCCTCACCATGCGGTCCACCCCTGCCATCCGTCACTCTGCCAGCCGCGTGCAGTAATGATAGATTAGTGTGCATTAGGCCTCCCATCCTGCAGGCCTAAAAGCCAGGGCCTTAACCAATCAGTGTGGGGTGCGGCAGGGGTGAGGGAAGTGGGGTTCACACGGGGAGCTGGAGGGACTGGGGAATTAATAAGCACTTGGAGACAGCCGGGATATTGAACTCATTCCTTAAATCAATCCTTAACCAAGAAGGATGAGGGAATGAAATTTTGGACAATTAGTGGGTAATGATGATCTTGTGAGGAAAGCTATCGATGGAGCAGGGTGGGGAGAACTGGAGAAACTCAGATGGCTGCTGAGGGGGGTGGGGGAAGGAGATGTATGTGTGTGTGCGTGTGCGCGTGCGTGCACACTCATGTACAGGTGTGTGTTGTTTTTTGTTTTTGTTTTTGCCAGTCCTGGGGCTGAACTCAGGGCCTGAGCACTGTCCCTGGCTTCCTTTTTGCTCAAGGCTAGCACTCTACCACTTGAGCCACAGCACCACTTCTGGCCGTTTTCTCTATATGTGGTACTGGGGACTTGAACACGGGGCTTCATGTATGGGAGGCAAGCATCAGCCCCTCACGTACAGGTTAATTGGAGACAAGAGTCTCTGAGTTTTGTCTGCCTGGGCTAGCTTCAAACTGCAGTCAGCAGATCTCAGCCTCCTGAGATTATAGAGGTGGGCCACTGGCTCCTTTCCTTCCCTCCCTCCCTAGTCCCTCTTCTCCCTTCCCCCTCTCTCCTTCGTTCCTTTGCTTCCCCTCCCTTTCTCTTTGTGCTGGTATTGAGGCTTGGATTTTATATATATTTTACGTAGAATATCCACAACAGGGCAAGCCAATAACTGCTCTAAAAAACTCCTGTAAGCCTATCATATGCAGTATAGATTTTTGGTATTGTGGCTTGGAAGGCAGGGCCCCCTGCTCTTGTATGGCTTTTTTGCTTATGGTTGGTACTCTGCCACTTGAACCACACCTCTAGCCCCCACTTCAGTTTTTTGTTTTTTTTTCACTTCAGTTCTTTTTTTGGTAAGTTGTAGGGCTTGAACTCAGAGCCTGGCCACTGTCCCTGAGCTCTTTTGCTCAAGGTTAGCACTCTACCACTTTCAGCCACAGTGCCATTTCTGGTTTTCTGGTGGTTAATTGGACATAAGAGTCTCACAGACTTTCCTGCCCAGGCTGGCTTTGAACCATGATCCTCAGCTCTCGGCCTCCTGAGTAGCTAGGATGACAGTCCTGAGCCACCAGTACCTGGCTCCCACCGCATTTCTTGACTCCCCACTGCTCCCTTATCCCCGCTGAGTTGTTCCTTTGATTGTGGCCGGCACACTGCTGTGTCTTAATGCAGCTTTCCTTTTCCTTTTCTGGCAGACAAGGAAAGGAGCCATTTGTAATTTAAAATGACAACTTCACTTTCTTTCTGGATTTGTTGGGGATGGGCAGACGATCTAGTAGCAAATTTCCATTTGACGACCCCAAATACATGGAGCCTAAGATGTGTGTGATGGGGAGGGGGCACAGGGAGCTTGGCTGCAGATGGGCTAATGGCAGGAACTGGTGGGGTGCAGCTCACGCAGGGAGCGGGGGGGGGGGGGTTGCCACCTGTCACATCCCCGTGGCCTATGGCTAGGGAGATACCAGGCGGCCCCTGCGGAGCCCAGGAATCTGTGTGGGGTCGGGATGGAACTCTGCTGGCCTCCAATGCTGTTTTAATGTGAATCTCAACCTGAAAGGACATAGAATGGGCCAGGAGGCTTCCGATAAGGAAGCAAGGACGGGGCCTCTTTGAAAGTTTTCCCAAAGGAGCTGTCAGTGCCGGCTGAGGCCACCGCGATTTACTTTAGCTATTACTATGGGTGAATAATTACAGGCAAGGTAGTTGAACGGTGGGTTCACAGCAGGTTAATTGGGAATAATGGGTTTCATTCCCAACCGTGAAAAATGATATTTCACAGAATGAGAGAGAGAGAGAGACTGACTCTGCTGTCGTGCCTGAGAGCCAGGGCCGGTCTCTTCATGGTGCACGGGGCCCCGGCTGGCCATAGCCAGGCCCTTGCAGGACAGCCATCGGGACTGGGTCTTTGTTAGGCGGGGGATGGTGTAGTCAGGTGGCTCATTTATGCCACTTGCCCTCCCTGAAGCCAGGCTGGGCAGCCTGGCCTGGGAGTCTTCCAGAAACATTCATTGGGTAAGGCGTGATGGGCAAGGGGGGAGAAGAAGACGCCCCCCCTTAGTGCCGTAGGTCCTCTCCAAGGTGTATGGGGTGAGCGTGCACAGGAACTGTGGCATAGCCCTGCAGACTTACAATACCAGCCACATATGTAAGTCATGTGTCACCAGCCACAAATGCAAGCCACGTGTCACTTTAAAGTTTCGAATAGATACATTAAAACAACAACAACAAAAAAGAAAAAGTCGAAGCTTGGTACCGGTGGCTCCTACCTGTCATCCTCACCATACAGGAGGCTGAGGTCTGAGGATCGTGGTTTGAAGCCAATCTGGGCAGGAAAGTCCTGCGAGACTCTTATCTCCAACTCACCAGCAAAATGGAAAAAAAAAAAAAAAGTTCGAAAGTGGAACTGTGGCTCAAGTGGTAGAGTGTTAAAAAAAAAAAAAAAAGTTAAGAGAGAGTGCCCAGGCCCTGAGTTCAAACCCCAGGACTGGCACTAAATTGAATAAATAAATGTTAGAGAAGCTAGGTCTGTGTGCAGTGGTTGTTGCCTGTAATCCCAGCCAGGTGGGAAGCCAGAAGTAGGAGCGTAATAGTCTAGGCTAGCTGTAGACAGAAATCCTATCACTCAAATATCAAATTTCCAAAGGTCTGGAGGTGTGGCGTAAGTGATAGAACCCCTGTCTAGGAGATACAAGGTGCTGAGTTCAAGCTCTAGTACTGCTACCTTTCCCCCTAAATGCTGTTCGTCTGCAAGAAGTTTTTAATTAGTTGTGTGGCTTGAACTCATGGCCTGAGAGCTGTCCCTGAGCTCTTTAGCTCAAGGCTAGCGCTCTGCCACTTTGAGCCACAGCGCCACTTCTGGTTTTCTAGTGGTTCATTGGAGATACAAGTCTCACGGACTTTCCTACCCTGGCTGGCTTTGAACGGCAATCCTCAGATCTCAGATCTCCTCAGTAGCTAGGATGGCAGGCATGAGCCATCGGCACCTGGCTAAATTTCCATTTTTAATATGATATCTTGTTTTGCTCAGTACATCAAAGATGAAGGGACAGAGGAGGCGCTCTAGAACATTAAGGGTTTCTTTCGCTGTGTCTTAGGGCCTGATATCCTTGCCCCTGCCCGTGGTAGGAGTCATGAACCTGTTTGCCCCTCTAGAACCTCCAGCTCCTCTGTGACTCTGTTCACTGGAGCCACATGGCCGAGAAGGTGTCGGGTTTTATAAATCGTGGGGGACACTCGGCTCTACGCGCTTCTCCCTCCGGCAGGAGACCAGAGCGTGTCCCGATTGAGACTAAGTGGAGATGGGGATCGAGCTGGCGAAACCACCCATCCCCCAACCCCCCTTTTGTTTAAGAGCAGACACTGGACACGGAGGTTTCGGGGAGCTGTGTGGTGGACTTCTGTTTATTTAGGGGGAGGGCAATTGCATTTATTACAGTGATGACGGCGGGAAGGAGAGGGACTTGGGGCGCCTAACTAGGTACTAGCAATTGGCTGACGAGCTGCTCATCATAGTGATGTCACAGAACTTCCTCTATGGGCGGAGATCATGGCCCACAGAACCGCCTCCCCTGGGCTCGGCTGGCGCCATGGTGGCACACGTGCTTACAGATGGAGGGTAGGAGTGGATAACAGCCAAGCAGCCCCAGGGCAGGAGAAGGAGCCTGTCTCTTAGGTATAGCCAGACTCCGACAAGAAGGGACCAGAGCATTGACTGTGGCTGCTTAGGGCTGTGTCCAGTTCCGGGTTGCATTAAGAAGGGTAAGATCACACCTTCTTTAGGTACACATTTATCCAGGCGGCCTTTTATCAGTGGCATGCCAGGCAGTAGGATTCTGACAGGATGAGGAAACAACTTGGGGGAAACAACTTGAATGATAAGGAGCCAGGCATCGGTGGACCCGGGAAAGTTTTGCAAGCTGAGTGGGAAGCATGCGCAAAGGTCCTGAGATGGAAATGGCCGCACGTGGAAGGCCTTCTTGGCTTTTATTTCATGTGAATGGAAGACACTGGGAAGTTGGCTGTCCAGCAGTGTCTTCGGCAATGTCCTACAAGGACGGGGGATACGATGCTATCCCAGCTAACACCAAGGATGATCCCTGGGGTCTGGGTTCAGCCAAGGGCCTTGCTGGGGCCCTGCAGAGTTCACCTGGCAGGGCACCTCACATCTGGTACAGTTGTGTGAGGGAACATCATCCTGGGATCCCCTTCTTGATGTTTGGTCTTGAGACCAACCTCCCCCGCCCCCCACCCCGGCCTACTCTGCAGGCAGGCTCAGTCCCAACCCAGGAAACAAAACCAACGTTGTTTCTAACATGAAGGGGTCCTGGTTTGCAAGGCTGAGCCTGGCATGCTCAGAGAGGGAGCTCAGCGCCCCTGGCAGCCCCCCACCTGCCGAGATACACTCGCCACGCTGCATCTCCCCCCGCAGGTGCCCTCCCCGGTGGCCCCGGCTGTGGGCGCCATGGCTCCTTTCCGGCAGGAGCAGATGGCCTTGAGTTTCAAGAGCAGCTCCAGTTTCAAGTAGTCCCTTTGGTAACCAGATAAATACACTGCTCTTTAGCTAAGAATTGCAGAACGCTCGATGAGGAGCCACTCAAATTCTGTCCATCTCCAAAGCTCCGGGCGCTCCCCCCAAAAGAAGGGTGGCCATTATTTCAAAGGACTGGCGCAGAAATGAAGCTGGGGTCTGGGTGGACCCTGGAAGAGCCCTGGATAGAGACTGTTCTCTGTCTAAAACCCACCAAGTTCCCAGGAGACATGGCCGGCCGGTGCATCTGCATAACGAAGGCTTTGAGAAATGGAACACTTGGCCAGGGATCTTGGCAGGACAGAGGTGGAAGCTTGAATCTGAGCCTGGGGCCCCTAACTCTTTGCTCTTCGTGTTGTGTGCGTGCGTGCATGTGTGAATATGTACACATGTGTGTTAATACTGGGATCTGATAGTAGGACCTGGGCGATGTCCCTGAGCTTCTTTGCTAAAGGCTAGTGTCCATGACTTCTGGCTTTTTGTTGCTTCATTGGAGTGAAGAGTCTCATGGACTTTCCTGCCCAGGCTGGCTTTGAACCCCCATTCTTCAGATCTCAGCCTCCTGAGTAGCTAGGATTACAGGTGTGAGCCACTGGTGCCTGGCTCAGAGCGACATTTGAAATATGAGTGACTTTTGTGCATCGACAAGGAATCTTTGGGCTCTGCCACCACGCGCACCGTCAGCGCATTTGTACGTCTGTCACACCAGCCAGCAGCATCTCATCAGCCCCGTGGACGGGCTGCTTTCCCCTAGAATAGATCCACACAATTCAGAGGTGCGTCAGCGGCAGGTACATCCGGAGATTAATTTACAATCAAATCCTCTTCCCACATTCTGATTGCCAACTACCCGTAGAGCTGGGCGTCTATGCACAACCTCCCATCATTCTTTTCTTTAACATTAAGAAATAAATAAACTTCCATACGTTGCAGCAATCGTTTCACCTTGGCTTTAGAAATGAGCCCCCAAAGGGTCAAGGGCTGCTGGCCCGTCCATTTCCTGGGCTTAGCTGGAGTGGAGAGAAGCAGACTGGCCCTGGCTTGTCAGCTTTGCCTAGACAATTCTATAAGTTTCTTTGTTATGCAGGTTGCTGTGTAGTCTAAATATATTTATCTTCCTCCGTCAGGCATCTGGGAGGGTGGGTGCCTGCGGGGGGGAGGGGCTGCAGTCTTACTCTTGTACCTACGACAGCGTAGGAGACTGACACGAAGGCAGCGGGTGGAGGCTGGGCACTGGTGCCTCATGCCTGTCATCCTAGCTACTCAGGAAAGCCTTGGAGACTCGTATCTCCAATGGATCACCCAAAAGCCAGAAGTAGAGGGTGTGGCTCAAGTGGTAGAGTACCAGCCTTGAGCAAAAAAAAAAAAAAAAAAAAGGTAAGGGACAGTGCCAAGGCCCTCAGTTCACACACACACACACACACACACACACACACACACACTCATGGGGCACAAAGCCTTATACCCAACTGTGGCTCAAGCCCTGCCCTGAGAGGTGACTTCCTGTGTGACCAGCTGCAAGCCCGAGGTGGCCTCTGGGCCCTGTGGGTGGGGACTAGCAGCGGTTAGGACACCGGAAATGTGAGAGGATGGGGGCGGGCCCGGCTCTTGTACTTCCTTACTTAATTTGACCAATTAAAGCAGAGTGGGTTTTTCTCTCCTCTGAAAGGAGGAATACCTTCCTCCTGCCAGTTGTGAACCAGAAAGTGTAGAGGCTGGATGGTCCCTTGGAACAGAAGAAGGAGGGAGGAGGGGCGAGGGATGAGGGAGGAGAGAGGAGGGAGAGGGAGGCCGGCCAAGCTGGCTCTAGAGAGGTCGATGTGTATGTATGTGTCTCGTGCCATATGGTATGGGAATACAGCCTGTTTGCTAGTAGCCTGTCTGTGGACCCATTTATTCCCCTCTAAGGACTGAGATGCAGGGCTGGGAACGTGGCTTAGTGGTAGAGTGCTTGCCTAGCATGCATGAAACCCTGGGTTCGATTCCTCAGTACCATATACACAGAAACAGCCAGAAATGGTGCTGTGGTTCAAGTGGTAGAGTGCTAGCCTTGAGCAAAAAGAAGCTCAGGGACAGTGCCTAGGCCCTTAGTTCTGGCAAAATAAATAAAGAGAAAGAAGGAAGGAAGGAAGGAAGGAAGGAAGGAAGGAAGGAAGGCAGGCTATGGGATTCATTGGTCCTTTCCACAAATGGAGGTGTGTGTGTGTGTGTGTGTGTGTGTGAGAGAGAGAGAGAGTGTGTGTGTTTGTGTGTGTGTGTGTGTGTGTGTGTGTGTGTATACTGGGCTTGAACTCAGGGTCTCTAGCTCTTGCTTGGCCTTTTCCCCTCAAGGCTTGTGTTCTACTGCTTGAGTCAAGCCACAGCTCTGCCTCTGGCTATTTACTGGTTAATTGGAGATAAGACTGTCATAGATTTTCCTATCTGGGCTGGCTTTGAACCTCAGTCCTTAGATCTCAGCTTCCTGTGTAGCTAGGATTACAAGCTTGAGCCACCTGTGCCTGGTCACAGGCATCCTGAGGCTCCGGGTCTCTCCCGTTGGGCTGGTGAGGAAGGAAGAGCTGAGTTGGCCCCCCTGCCACCCTGGCCTTTGTGGGACTGCCCCCACCACAGGGCACCAGGAGCCACTGGAGCTGTGACTCTAGTGACTCAGTCTTGAGAGGAAGAGTTAAGGGAGAGTGCCTAGGCCTTGAGTTCAGTACCGGTGCGCACGCACCTACATTTTAATTGTCATCCCAGCACTCATTTGGGGGGTACACCCATCTGCCCGGGCACTCAAGAGTGTTTATCAAAGCCAGGAGCCAGGTGCTCACCCCTGCAATCCTGGCTCTCTGGTTTGAAGCCAGCCCAGGCAGAGACATCCATGAGATGCCTATCGGCAATGGATCAGCAATACAAGTGGACCTGTGGCCAAGTGGTGGAGCACCAGCTCTGAGTGAAAAAGTCAAGCAAACAAGACCCCGAGTTCAAGCCCCAGTGCCAACCTTAAAAATAAAATAAAAAAACCCAACAGCAGTGCCAGGCCTGTGAGCCTGGGCCCTTCATGGGGGTTTAGAGCCTGGGTGGGAATCAAGGCAGGAAAGGTGGGGTGTGGCCCAGCTCCCACGAGAGGACTGAGGACGGGGAGGGAGGGCTGGACGCAGGAGGAGGATCCGGGGCGACTGACTGACAGCACCCCAGGCAGGGCAGTGGTGGGGTGATGTAAGAGCCCCGAGGGTTGCTGTGGGGGGGGGGGCTCAGGAGTCCCGCACCCCACTCACTGCTGTCCCCTGCACTGACCCCTGCTGCCAACCATGTCCTGTGCATCCACAGGCACCCCAGGAACAGGGGGGAACCCCCACCTGTGTGGGAAAGGCCCAGACAGAAGCAGGGTTGTGTCAACCACGCCGCTGGACTGAGGAGGGGGCTCTGAAGAGGGTGAACCCCACCCTGCAAATGGTTGGGGGGGGAGAACTCCAGGCAGGAGCCCTTCCTCCCCCTATAAATCAGGGCCCATTCTGGGGTTCTGAGTAACCAGGCTGTAGAATAGCTTCTCTTTCCTCCACCTCAGAAGGTGGTGCTATTTGAGCTGGAAGTGGGGGACCTGGGGGGCATGCCAGCTCCCCTCTCCACCAAGAAACCCTTCACACCCTCTTTCTCTGTGGAAAACTCTGTGCTCCTTTTTCCCTCTGTCCTTCCATACTTTCCCCCAGTGGCAGACCCATTGTGTTCTGGGACCCAGCCCTGCCTAGTCTGGACTGGAGCAGGTGACATGCAGGTACTGCTGAGCTGGCACCCCTGGGGTACCAATCCAGGAGGCCGTGGGGGGCCACTGAGCCTGGGGCAGTGGGAGAGGGAAGGCCATGGGGAACCCTGGCACCCCCCGGGCCTGTCTCTCAATGCCCGTGATTGCCTTCCGTTGCCAGCCTAGTGCTGATGAGCTCTCGGGCGGTGGGGGGTGGGAGGCGGCCAGGCCTGCTCCTTCCCCAGAGCCTGCTGGCACCCCTTGCTTCCCAGGAGAAGGGGAAGCGGGCTGACCCCCTCCCCCACCCCCAGCTGCAGGAGACCAGCTCAACCCGAGCAAATGGCCTGTACTCCAGGGCCCTGGTATTTGCTGTAGGATGTAGGGAATCAAGGGAAACTGAGGACCCCTCCAAAAATGAGGGGCCTGGGGGTTTCTCTCACTGCATCAAAATTCAGGGACTGACAGGATACGGATGGACGTGGCGGGGACTCTACTGGGCTGAGCTAGCTACCGTCACATGCCAAGAAACAAGGCTCCATAATGGATGTGGTGGTAGATGCCTGTGATCTTAGCTAGTGAAGGTAGAGACGGGAGGATCAAGATGGAAGGCCTACTCCAGGCAAAGTTAACTTGAGACCTTATCTGAAAAAGGAACTTAAAGCCAAAGATGTGAGGTCAGGGGTTCAATTCCCAGTATTTCAAGGAAGGGAGGGAGGCAGGGAGGGAGGGAAGAAAGAAGGAAGGACCGTCAGACAAGGGACGTGCAGCGACCTGCTGTTGGGCTCCAGGGTCCTGACCCCCATCCCAGGCCTGTGCTGTGTCAGCATCTGTTCTGGATCCCACAGGTGGGGGAGGGGCTCCCTATCCTTAGTGTCACCACAATTGGAGGGACCCTGTCCCAGCTCCGGGGCTCCTCAAACAGTATTAATTATTCTCCAAGGATGTCTTCCTTCCGAGTAGTTCCCTTTCTCTGGTAATTAACATTACATGTCATTAACAGTCAGGGAACATGGTCTGATCAAAGGCAGTATAATTCGTAGCAAGATTCAGAGGAACAGCATCATATTTGTTAATTATGTTATTGATTCTTATGGGTTTAGATTGCCCTAATTATTCTCCAATCCCAAGTGGACTGCTGCCACGCCTGCCAGGCTAGCTTTGAACCACCGCTCTCCCTCTGGGTGGCGCAGCCCCCTGCTCCATCAGTTCTACTGTAGCTTGTGAAGGAATTGGGGGGGGGGGTCTGTGTCTCCCCCAGGCCACATGAAAGCAGAGCCACTGGGATCCTGGGCTCCTCTCCAGCTCCCATGAGTCAAGGAGTAAGTGTAATGGGGCGCTTTAATTAGCCGGATGGTGTTAATTGGGGGGCTCAGCAGGCGCTTCCTTCTGAAGTGCAGGGCTGGGCCAGGCCGGGAGCATTTGGGTGACCTCCCCATGGGCTCCGGGCTGCTGCCGTGTGGGCCGGTGGCATCATGGCGAACAAAATAAAATAACACACCAATGCTGCGTCTTCATCTGCTCCCTGCGTGGGCCGGCTCCCGCCTTCTTGTTGAATCTCCTAATTAACCTTTCGTCCTCGCGTGACAGCCCACTTCCCACTCGGCAAGTCTCTGAGCCCCAGTGGGTTGCCTCCGAGGGGTCGCTGGCTGCAAGGAGCGTTGGGGAAGTGGGGAGACGAAACCACCCTGATGGTTAAACCATCGCTGCCCTGGGCGGGGTTGAGGGAGAACCCCAGCTCATCCTGCCCTCCCCCCTACAGCCCTCCCCCCGCCCCCACAGTAGAGGTTGTTAAGTGTTCCTCCACTTTGCAGATGGGGAAACCGAGGACCGAGCAAGCAAGTGATTGTCAAGGTTGAATGGCAAGGGAGAATCCAAAACCAAGCATAGCTAGCTGGGCTGTGTTGGGGGCCTGCTGGGCTCTGAGGGCTTTCCTCGGTGACCTTCAGGGACACCTCACTGCTGGGTTTATGATGCCACTGGATGACCAGGTTGGAAACAAGGACTGAAAGAGGGGAGAGGGAGGGAGAGAGGGGCTCCATCTTGGCCTGGCCTGGCACTCTTGCGTGCCTTTTATTGTTTTGCTTTTTGGTGCTCTTTTCTTCCCTTTTAAAAAAAAATTTTGGTCTTGGGGCTTGAACTCAAGGCCTGGGTGCTTCTCCTTGAATTTTCTATGCTCCTGGCTAGTGCTCTTCCACTTGAGTCACAGCTCTCCTTCCATCTTTCTGGTGGTTAATGGGAGATCAGAGTCTCACAGACTCTCCTGCCCTGGCTGACTTTTAACCGCAGATCTTCAGCTCTCCTGGGGAGTTAGGATTACAGGCGTGAGCCACGGTGCCCAGCTGTGTGCTTGCCTTCTCTGCTCAGTTTTCTTCTAGCATCTCATACAGCGCTAACACCCTGGTCCAGGAACCAATCACTATTCAGTGTCTTGGGGGAGGGGAGAGGTGGGACAGATGGTTCTCATCTTGAGCGGCCTTTACTCTAACCAGGGATGGCACCCTCAGACGGGACATTTGTGGAAAGAGACCATCCAAGGCTGTTCGAGTGGTGGCGGGGGAGGAGGGAGGGAAAGGAGCAGGACGCGGTGACTCGGTGCGTACCGGGTGCTGCTCAGACCCTAGCGTGGGTATGGGGCTGGGAATTTGAGCCCAGAGCAACACGATGCCCCAGGCTCCTGGAGGCAGACCCTCCATCGTGCTGCTCCAGTCAGCCCCATTGAATCCCTTCGCTCTGTGAGTCTGAAATGGTGGACATTCTGGGGCCACTGCAAAGGAGCCTGGGAATGGCTACCGTCCAGAGAATTCTAAACTGAGACCCGGAGGTTTCCACACAAATGATGGTAGCTCATAAATAAGATCAGCTCATACTCCATTTTTAGGGAACTTGTTGAAGGTTTTTCCCTCCACTCATGCTCTCTCTTCTTTCCTCTTCATTGTGCCCATCCACTCAGGGAATTCCTGCCAGCGTCTTTGTATAACATGCAGCTGCGCACATGGCCACACACACACACACACACATACACACACACGCGCACACACACAGAGGCAATTGTGAGCTTTGTAAAAGTAGGATTATTCACCTGGTACTGGTGACGAATGCTTGCAGTCCTAACTACTCAGGAGGATGAGATCTGAGGATCACAGTTCAAAGCCAGCCTGGGTAGGAGGGTCCTGGAGACTTTTACCTCCAGTGAATCAGCAAAATGATTAGGGGAAGGGCAAAGCATTTGTTTCTGGAAGGAGCCTGTTGGAGACCCTGGGCTGGGCCGCACGGAAGGTGCTAGTTGGAATGGAGACTATGTTAGAATTTAGGATCATGGCCAAGTTGAAGCCAGGTTGATGTGGGCTGCGGAGGGCCAAGTTTGACTGGGGACATAGAAAATACCTGAGGGTTGGGTCTCAGTGACAGCCAAAGAGACTCGTGGGCGGGAGGCATGAGGACCTCCAACCACCCCCAACCAGGAAGGGTGCCCACGTGATGCCCGCTTGGGGAAGGAGTGGGGTGAGTGTTCAGGAGGGCAGGGCACTCCATAGGAAGATGCCCAATGGTAGAATGGCATGGGGCCAAGGCCTGGGCTTGGGGCTGCCCCCCCCCCCACCTTCCAGCTACTCAGAATGCGCCTCCTAGCAGCAGATGCTGGGTCTGCACAGAGATGGGAAGGAAGGACCAGGCCCCTGTGGGAGAGTGCGGAAGCTGAGCCCCAAGGACCATGTGACAGAGTCCCCGAAGTCAGACTGAAGAGCAGGCCGGGTCTTACTGGAGATGAAAGACAACCTGTTGTTTGACAAGGGATGTACTCATTCCCTTACATATGTAACTGTAACCCCTCTGGACATCACCTTGACAATAAAATTAAATTAAAAAAAAAAGAAAGACAATCTGTTGTAGGATTTACCAGGAGTAGGAAGACTTGAATTAAAAGTGGTCACTTGTCCAGTGATGGTGGCTTTGAACCTCCATCCTCAGATCTCAGCCTCCTGAGCCAGCCCAGGCAAGAAAGTCTGTGAGACTCTTTTTATCTCCAATTAACCAGAAAAGAAAAAAAAAAAAGCTAGAAGTAGAGCTGTGGCTCAAGAGAGAGTGTTAGCCTTGAACACAAGAGCTCAGGGACAGTGGTCCTTAGTGCAAGCCTCAGTACTGGCACACACACACACACACACACACACACACACATACACACAGAGTCACTTGTGTACTCTTGTCTGAAAGAAATGTGGGCTTTTTCCTGCAAAGCATTGAGGAAGGCTATCTTCCCCTCAATGCCTTAGACAGAGCTAGCCAGAGCTTTAGCAGCCTGCTTTCTGGAGGTGAAATTGTACACACACACACACACACACACACACACACACACACACACAATTTTGTATACTCAGGTTATGTTTACTTGCATTGTCTTTTTGATCTTTATAACCACCCTAAAAGTCGATCAAAGTACCAAAGTTATGCCAATTTCCCCAAATTGCTCAGCAAGTTTTAAAAAAACAACAACAAACAACCCAAACAGCCAGGCTATAATGGCTCATGTTTGTAATCATAGCTACTCAGGAGGATATAAGATATAAGAATCCATGTTTGAAGCCAGCTGGGGGCAGAAAAGTCCTTAAGACTCTTATTTCCAGTTAACCAGCAAAAAAAAAAGCCATAGGTGGAGTTGTGGCTCAAATGGTAGAGCACCAGTCTTGAGTAAGAATGTAAGACCCTGAGTTCAAGTCCCAGTACCAGCAGAACAAAACAAACAAAATAGAAATGAGAGCAAGGGGGTGCTTTCCAGCGGCTAGAAAGAAGGGAACGAGGGAGCCCCAGAGATACTCAATAAATGATAGCCAGCTCTATTGGATGAGTTCCTAGAAGATAGGTTAGCGTGTATAATTATCTCCTCCTCCGATTTCTACCATGGATATCATTGTCATTCCCGCGCTCGGGTGAGGAAACGGAGCCTGTGAGAGACGAGCCGTCGTGAGCTGAGCTGGTGTTCCATTCAAACCAGCCGGGACTGCGGAGCGCATCTTCGAACCAAGCAGCACAGCTCTCTGCACATGGGAATCGCCCAGGTGGAAAGATTCCCCACCTTCTAGCCACACAGCGAGGGGAGCTTTGCTTTCCCTTCCTTCCCAGCCACGATTCTGTGGCCAGGCACCCCCCCCCCGTCCCCCGCCAGGCAGACAGGGTGTGCGAAGGAGGGAGCACCCACACACTGGACCTAGTTTGTATCTGCGTTCCCCCTCCCTCCTCCACACACACACACACACACACGCACACACACACACGTGCGCGCGCGCGCGCACACACACACACACACACACACACGGCTCCGCGGGCAGCGTCTCCAGTTCAGCACCTGCAATAGCTAATTACCAACATCCTGGCCGCCACCAGCTCCTTACTGTGTCATGCCACCGGGAAGATTTATGGCCACTTTGCAAGTGTTGAAATGAGACAGAACTCAATATTGAATTTTTTTTTCCCTCTGCTTTTCCCTCTGGGATGTTAAGGCCTATGAGATCAGCTTTCCCCCATTAGCATATTTCTAAGGAGGGCTTGGTAGGGCGAATGTCACATTGGAGTAAAGTTCAAGTTTTCATTAGAAGAGGGAGTAGAAGCTGAGGTGCTAGCCACTCAGGCGGCTGAGATGGTGGTTCGAGACCACCGTTTCCAATGAACCAGCAAAAAGCCGGAAAGCGGAGCTGTGCCTCAAGTGGTAGAGTGCTTTGAGCAGAAAAGCTCCGGGACAGGGCCCAGGTCTTGAGTTCAAACCCCACGACCGGCGCACACACACAGAAAAGGGGTGGGACAGAGGGCCTCCTGTGGGGACCCTGGGATTCTGAGGCCGTCTGTCCTTGGCTCTCGCCTCTGTCCTCTCGGTGGTGGGGTGTAGTTCCTTCTAACGCTGCTTTCTGCTGTGGGGCTGGCTCAGGGGAGCACAGAACACAGGCCCCATCCCGCACGCTTAGCAGGCCTGAAGGCCTGCCCACGCCAAGCAGCCGCAGTCCCCACCTCTGCAGGGGAAGACTCGAGAGACCCACTCAAACTCGGTGGGGAAGGGAGGTATCCCTTTGTATGTGTGTGTGGATGGGGGGGTGGGGTGGGGTGGACTTGGGCTTGAACTCAGGGCCTGGGCCCTGTCCCTTTGCTTTTGTGCTCAAGGCTAAGTGCCAGTTTGAGCCACAGCTCCACTTCTGCTCTGTTTTTGCTGGCTAGTTGCAGATGGAGTCTTGCAGGTTTTTCTGTCCAGGCTGGCTTTGAACTGTGATCCCCAGATCTCAACCTTCTGAGTAGCTGGGTAGCTGAGTAGCTGCGTGAGCCACCACACCGGGCTCTGGGGGGGGGGGGTCTCTCTCTGAACTGCTTCTCTCAGCGCTGGTCTGGGCACTGAGCTCCGGACATCCTCGGAGGCCCTGAACAGCCTTGTCAGCAGGCTCTGTCCTCTCAAGGCGGCTCCCTCCACAGCTGTGTCCAGCCAGCAGTCCTCTTCCCCCATTTACACACCACACCACATACACACGCAGCTCTACCATTTGGCTTTAGTGATTGCTCCGCGGTGGGTGAAATTGGCTTGAAATAAATGTCTCCTTTGCCTTCCCTTGGGCGATTTTATCCTCATCTGCACTCTGTAGAATGATCCAGAGGCTGGCGGGCGCGGACTGTCTAGCTCTGTCCTCTTTGATGCAGAGATGTTTTCATGGCCACTGCTGAGCAGAGATGTCCTGAGCCATGTGGACGGGCCCGGGCCCTCCACGACTTGCCTGGGGACCTGGCGCAGCATCTTGGGGCTCTGCGAGCCGAGTTTAAGGCTAAAAAGGGCTAGGAGGGCTCTTGCTTTGTAAGGGATCTGAGTATTTTCTTGCTGGGACCCAGAGTCCAGCATGGCTCATCATAGAAATGTACTAGCCCTCTAAAAATTTTTTATTGTTATTATAAAGGTGTGATGTACAGAGGTTAGAATTATATAAGCCAGGTAAAGAGCACATTTCTTTCTGTGTGTGTGTGTGTGTGTGTGTGTGTGTGTGTGTGTGTGTGTGTGTGTGAGAGAGAGAGAGAGAGAGAGAGAGAGATAGAGAGAGAGAGAGAGAGAGAGAGTATCCTGGGGCTTGAACTCAGGGCCAGGGCTCTGTCCCTGAGCTCCTTTAGCTCAAGGCTGGCACTCTACCACTTGAGCCACAGCTCCACTTCTGGCTTTTTCTGAGTAGTTTATTGGAGGTAAGAGTCTCACGACTTTCCTGTGTGGGCTGGCTTCAAACCACAATCCTCAGATCTCAGCCTTCTGAGTAACTAGGATTACAGGCACTCAGCTGAGTGCATTTCTTTTTGGATAATATCACCCCTTCCTTCATATTCTGGTTTTTCCATGGCCCTTTTATAATGAAATAAATTCCATCCTCTGACTGCAGGGGACAGACCAGGGACTATGCACTTAATTATTGAATGTTAGGTTCATTTTTCTTGATCTCTGGCTAGTTATTTGCCCCTGGCCTTCAGGAAGTGGCCCATTAGTCCCCCCAGCCTAACTTCTCAGAGCTCACTTGAAGTCCTCAAGACGGGCACCAGTGGCTCATGCTTAGAAACCTTAGCTACTCGGGAGGCTCCGATCTGAGAGAGGATCAAGGTTCAAAGCCAGTCAGGGCAGGACAGTTTGTAAGACTCTTATCTCCAATAAACCACCCAAAACCAGAAGTGGAGGCATGGCTCAAGTGGTAGAACACCAGCCTTGAGCCAAAAAGCTTAGGAACAATGCCCAGGTCCTGAGTTCAAGAAGCTCCAGGACCAATGCACGCACGCGCACGCGCACCCCCCCCCCCCCACAATGATTGGAGGGAAGCATACAGGCAGGATGAAATTCGTTAACCTGGTCCAAGAGGTGTAGCGTCCTCAGCCCTGCAGGACTGTGCTCAGACGGTCACCGTGCCCACTTCCTGCAGCCTCTCTGTTTCTTGAGGTCAGAGCCACAGGGACCTTGGAGACCTTCTAGTACTTTCTTAGTCAGGTTGGAGATTTTGTTGCCCTTCAGATCCAGGTTCTCTGCCACGTGGGAATCTTCGTGATACCAGTACAGCGCCCTTCACTGGAGTAGGATATAGGCACTGGATCACTTCCTGGCTTTTGGGGTTCAGGAAAGGGGCCTGGCTGGCAGACTTCCTCTTAGCTACCCTGGGACAGTGCAGCTTCAAGGAAGCCTCGAAGCTGATTGAAGCTGACCCGAGCTTGTTCCCTGAGGCTTTTTCTCTCCCCCTCAGACTTTTCTGTTTTCTCACGGTGGCACTGTCTTTCATCTGCTGCTCAGATCTTGTGAACTTGATGAAGCTCCGGATGGAGCTTCCCACAGCTACCCCAGTGCACACACGTGCACATGCGTGCATGCATATACAACGTGTGCATGTGTACATGGTGTGTGCACGCATGTACAATGTGTGCATGTGTGTATACACCAGCACACAGGGGCCTCTGAGCCCCAGAGGGCAGAGACCTATCTGGGAGCAGAGTGATGGACAAACAAGTAGGAAGTCCTGAGATTTTTATGGGGTCCTCCAGTCCTACCTATGAACCTCCATTTCTTCCCTCACAAATGGAGAACATGGCACCCACCTCCTGGAGTTATGGGAGGGTTGGGTGGGATGGGCCAACCCAGGAGCCCCACCCACTGCAGGCCTGTGGGTTACCCTCTGCCCTCCTGGACCCCTGGAGTTCCCTGAGATGCCAGGTGCCTGTGGTAAGGATGTTAGTGCAGTAGCCAGTGCCCACGTGGACTGGCAGCCGGGCTTCCTAGCCATCGGTGCGAACCTAGGGCAAGTGCCTGCTCTCCAGGCCTGGCTGGCACCTACCCCAGTTCCTTTGTCCTTTTTCTTCCCTCTCAGCACTAAGATCTGTGTCCGAGGCCTGTGGGGAATTCACAACTCTGGCCTGCCTCTTGCTCTCCCAACTCCACTGAGTCCCCCATTGTGTTCCTGACAAACTCAGACATCGGTGGGCATGCCACAGAATTAGACTGTGGGGGAAGGAAGGTTTAGACTTGGAGGAAGTTCCCTTTTCTATCTGCTGGTGATGCGGTGTTTCAAGGTTAGTGTCTCCTGGGCCAGGCCTGTCTGGGGAGGAGCTGGAATCTGGTAAGAAGCTGGCAGGAGAAGTGGGAGGCATGGCTCAGTGGGTAGAGCACCAGCCAGTGAGTGAAAGCATCAGGTACTGAGTCTGAGTCCCAGTCTCAGCCCTAAAGAAGAAAAACAGAATCACTGGCAAGAAACCGGAAGCTCTTGAGGAATGGGTGATTCAAATCACTGAATTTCCTATGGTGCTGGAAGTTACACTTAACGGAACTTCCCATGAGATTAAATCCCTTTGGATTTATTATGACATTAGAACCATTATGCCTAAAGGACTTAGGAGTGGGCTTGAGGCGGGGAAAGAATTAAGCTAATGAATGGTCAGCATAGAAAGCCAGCCTTGGAGAGAGAAAGAATGGCTCTTGCTGGCTTTCGGGGTGCAGGTGCACTGGTGAGATTCACCTGGCTCTCGTAGGCATGGCCAGCTACTCTGCCCCCCCCCACCTTTGGTTAATTGAAGGTTCTGGTTACCTGGGGGTGGACGTGTCGTTTTCTCTGAATCCAGGTACTCAGGATGGCTAGTGCCTTGCTGGGCCCAACTAGGAATATGGCTCCACCCCACCCTCGACCTGCCACGCCTCTTGCCCGCCTCCAAGTGCTTCCCTGGGCTCTGTGCCACATAGCAGTCAAAAGGAGCTCTCCTGACATACTTAGCTTTTTAACTTAGCACAACGTACGTAGATACCCCAGACAAAACAGAATTGATTTATAATCCTCTTAATGGAATCACAAGCTTTTGTTGCTTCAGGAGTAGATCATTACCTCTACCACCTTTTGGACATTTTCTCTCTCTCTCTCTCTCTCTCTCTCTGTGTCTCTGTCTCTGTCTCTCTCTCTCTCATCCTCACTGTGGTCTAATATATATATATAAAATATGTATATTATATATACATATATATGATGTTTCATTTCAGACTTTTCTCATAACCCACTAAATGCCAGGCGTTTCTCTTCAGACATTTAATTTATAGTGTGTTTGTTCAGGCTCTCTTCATTAATTAATGTTCTTCCTGGGCCCTGTGACAGGGGCTTTGTGTAATGCTCTCTTACTGTAAGCAGGTGCTTTTATCCTTAATGAACAATTTCCTGGAAAATACTGAAATAAACAACGAATAATCCAGCCAGGAAACACAATCTGGGACTTGTGTGCTATCAGGTGAATTAAACCTGGGGACGAGACTGAATGGTCTCGTGACACTGTTTTAGGGGGTCTCTTCTTGAGGAGGTCCCTCTAAAGCTAAGGCAGGAAGTTCTAGAAGGTCGGCCAGCTGCTTTGTTCCTCCTGGAAACCCGAGTTTGGCGCAGTGGTTTGATCACAAACGCTTGCAGCTGGAGAGAAGGCTGCAGGCGTGGCCTAGGCCAGAAACTCGGCCAAATTGGCCGTGGGTCCAGACTCAGTATCATCGCTGGCTCCCAGTGCGGGTCAGCAGGGCCTGGCCCGGGCAAACAGCAATCTCATTGAGATTCTTCTGCAGTCCTGTTGGCTCCCTCTGCCAGACTTGCCCCAGTCTAGGAAGGCAGCCCAGCTCAGGCCCCAGCCCCTCAGCCACTAGTTCTTCCCATGTACCCCCCCCCCCCAGAGTATTTGTACTGCCCTTGTCCCCTGATCTAGGGCAGCGTGCAGCTGGGCACTGGTGCTCACACCTGTAACCCTAGCTGCTCAGGAGGCTGAGATCTGAGGATCACAATTGGAAGCCAGCCTGGTCAGGAAATTCACAAGACTTCTATTTCCAGTTAATCAGCAAAAAGTAGAGATGTGGTTCAAATGGGGGGTGGGAGTGGGGATGAGCAGAAAAGCTAAGATACAGTGCCCAGGCCCTAGGTTCAAGCACGCACAGACACAGACACAGACACAAAATGGATGCCCAACCCAGGGAGGCTGAGAACTTACCTCATGCTCTACTGCTCAAAGGCTCCTGTCACAGTCCTCTTCCCTTTCCTTCCTCCCTCCCTCCCTCTCTCCCTCCCTCTCTCCCTCCCTTTTTCTTTCTTTCCTCCTTCCCTTTTTGGATCATATTAGAGTTTGCTATGCAAGCACTCTGTCATTTGAGCCACATGCCAACCTCTTCTTTGCTTTAATTATTTTTCAGTTATGGTCTCAATTTTTCCCTCCTAGGAGATACTTTTATCCTCTATAGCTGGGATTGCACACCTGAACCACCACGCTTGACTTGTTTTATTGAGGTAAGGTCTTACTAGCTTCCTGCCAAGGCTGGCCTTGAACCTTGAATCTCCCTCCCATCTTCTGTGTGAGGATTATAGGCATGAGCCACCACGCCCAACTCACAGCCTTATTTCTTTACCTTCTTGTGATCCTGTGAGTCCATTTTTGTTGTTGTTGTTTTTGCCAGTTCTAGAGCTTGAACTCAGGGCCCAAGCGCTGTCCCTGAGTGTCTTTTTGCTCAAGGCTAGCACTCTACCACTTGAGCCACAGCACCACTTCCGGCTTTTTCTGTGTACGTGGTGCTGAGGAATCGAACCCAGGGCTTCATGCGTGCTAGGGCAAGCACTCTACCCCTAATCCACATTCTTGGCATTCCCATATTCCAGTTGAGGAAGCCGGGCCTCTCAAGATGAAGCTACCTGCTCAAGGTGACAGTTGGTAGGAAACAGAGCTGGTTTGGGTGCAGTGTTGGCCTGGCTCCTGAGCAGAGGCCCGGGTGAGCCTGGAGAGAGGTAAAGTGACCAGCGGGGCCAGACTGGCCAGGCTCCGAGCCAGAATTCATCAGTGTCACACACAAAGGACCACAAGAAATGGCTTTAAAAACCCGAACACCTGATTCATTTATTAGAGCGAATAGAGCTGACAACAGCCCACATTATCCACTCCTTTTTCTGTGTGGGAAGATCATTCTGGGCTTTTGGAAATGACACAATGTTGTTCATCACAGGGCAGATAGCCTGCCAGCACGGACATATGCCATCCAATTTCAGGGCCAGGTGTCCCCCAGCTGGGGCGTCAAGGAGCTCCACAGTGGCTGGTGCCACGGGGGGGGGGGGTGGCAGGTTCAGGGCTGGGGCCCTGTCTAAACCCCTGTGCTTTGGGGAAAGGCGGTCCCGTGTCAGATCCATTCTCTGTGAGCTCACATCCACACTCAGTGCTTGATACACATGTGATCGCTTTTGTGCTGCTTTGTGAGCTGCGGCTTGGATGTAGTTAGACATCAGGGTCATCTTTCCATGCCAAGGGAGCATGTATGTAGAGGTTTTTGGTGGTGTGTGTGTGTGTGTGAGTACTGGGTTTGAATTCTAGGGTTTGTGTTCTTGCTTAGCTTACTTCCTCTAGTACTTTACCACTTGAGCCTAATCTCCTCTTAGTTTTTTGCTGGCTGTTTTGCTGGGGCACTCTACCACTTGAACCACACGTCTAGTCTGGCTTTTTGCTGGATGCTTTGGAAATCAAATCGAATGGCTTTTATGCCCAGCGGGCCTCAAACTTCAATTCTCAGGTTGCAGCCTCCTGAGTAGCAAGGATTACAGGCATAAGCCACTAGCACTTAGTTTTTATTTTGTTTTATTTATTTGTGGTTTTTTTTGGTTTTTGGTTTTTTTTTTGGCCAGTCCTGGGGCTTGGACTCAGGGCCTGAGCACTGTCCCTGGCTTCTTCTTGCTCAAGGCTAGCACTCTACCACTTGAGCCACAGAGCCACTTCTGGCTATTTTCTGTATATGTGGTGCTGGGGAATCGAACCCAGGGCCTCATGTATACGAGGCAAGCACTCTTGCCACTAGGCCATATCCCCAGCCCGTTTTATTTATTTGTTTTGCTAGTCCTGGGGCATGAATTCAGGGCCTAGGTGCTGTTCCTCTTTGTGCTCAAAGCTAGTGCTCTACCACTTGAGCCACAGCACCACTTCTGGCATTTCTAAGTTTATTGGGCTGGCTTAGGTTGGTGATCCTCAGATCTCAGCCTCCTGAGTAGATAGGATTACAGGGGTGAGCCACTAGCGCCTGGTGGCATTTAGCATTTATGTGTGTCATTTTATATGTCTCATTTGCTGACTGAATTGCTGATAATACTGACTGTAAGAAAAAGCTTCCCTCTGGCTTTTTTTTTTTTTTTTTTGCCAGTTCTGGGGCTTGAACTCAGGGCCTGGGCACTGTCCCTGGCTTCTTTTTTGCTCAAGGCTAGCACTCTACCACTTGAGCCACAGCGCCACTTCTGGCTTTTGAGAGGTTCATTGGAGGTAAGAGTCTCAATAATTTGTCTGCCCAAGCTGGCTTTCAACTTCAGTCTTCAGATCTCAGTCTCCTGAGTTCCTAACACTGCAAGTGTGAGCCACTGGCACCTAGAGAGAACTGTGTCATCCTCCCTCCCTCCCTCCTTCCTTCTTTTTCTTTAATATATATTTAAAATTATAAAGGTGATGTACAGAGGGGTTACAGTTTCATGAGTCAGGTAGAGTACATTTCGTTTTGGACAGTGGGCAGTATTGAGAACAGTCCCCAGGAGCCGTTGGGGGCCTGGGGGAACAGCGTACTTATTGAGAGTTTGTGAGTAGAGCCGGGATGGATGCTGGGACATGAGGGCCTGGTGGCTGGGGGCCGGGAGGGGAGCTGGGTGCGGTGGTAGTGCCGTGGTTGGGGCAGTAGCGAGAGTCCAGGCTGATCTCTGGGCTTGGCCAGGCTGTAGGCATGCTCCTGATTTGCAAAGAAATAGAAAGCTGGGCTGGGAATATGGCCTAGTGGCAAGAGTGCTTGCCTTGTATACATGAAGCCCTGGGTTCGATTCCTCAGCACCACATATATAGAAAATGGCCAGAAGTGGCGCTGTGGCTCAAGTGGCAGAGTGCTAGCCTTGAGCGGGAAGAAGCCAGGGACAGTGCTCAGGCCCTGAGTCCAAGCCCCAGGACTGGCAAAAAAAAAAAAAAAAAAAGAAAGAAAAAGAAAAGAAATAGAAAGCTGAGGATAATTGCAGTGTGAGAAATGGAAGGACCTAACAACACTGATCACTTGGGGCCTCCGTCTTTGTCTTGGGCAGGGCCAGAGGCTGGAAGGCCCATGCTGTGTGCCCGGCTGCACAAAACAACAGCGCAGGAGGAGAACACTTGATTAGTTTGGTGGCTTCTCACGGCCGCAGGGGATGTCAGTCCTCTCTCGCCTGGCCGAGGTCAGGGCTACTTGCTTTCAGCGAGGGGAAGGGGACAGGAAGCCTGTGGATCCTGATTAATGTCACTGCAGACCTCCACAGGAGCTAGTCTCAAGATTTGTAGCCAGAAGCTTCCGGCAAGGGAAAGCAGGATTGATCAGAGGAAGGCATTTAGCTCATTCTGCGATTCCCCATGATTTAGTTCTTGGGGCAGGTACCTAGCCGCGTGCTAAGACTCTCTGCCTCACTTCTGCAGGGAGAGGAGCACTCTTACAGAGATTAAAAGCCATGGGTCTATTATTTACTTAAATATTTATTTAGGATTGGTACTAGGGCTTGAATGCAGGGCTTGGGTGCTGTCCTTTAGCTTTTTTTTTTTAATGGCATAAATGTGAAATGTATGTTGTTCTATTCTGAAGGAAAAACAATTTCCATTTTTTTAATCACAGGGTAGATCACACACAAAGAAAGTAGTATCTCTTGACCACACTTAAACATTACAACAAAGAATTTAATTTAAAATTAAGTATTTGTATTATTACTACAAAGGTGGTGTACAGAGGGGTTAAGTCAGGTAAATAGTACATTTATTATTATTATTATTATTTGCCAGTCCTGGGTGTGGGCACTGTCCCTGAGCTTTTTTTTTTTTTTTTTTTTAAGAAAATTTATTGTAAAGGTAACGAACTGGGGGATTATCGTTACATAAGTAAGGTAATGAGTACATTTCTTTTTGAGTGTCACCCCCTCCCTCATGTTTTCCCATTTATCCCTCCCTAGTCCCTTCCCCCGCTCCTTTAGCTTTTTGTTCAGGGCTGGGAACTCTGCCACTTGAGCCACATCTCCCCTTTCAGATTTTTGGTAGCTAATGGGCCATAAGAATCTCTGGGACTTTCCTGCCTGGGGTGGCTTTGAACTGTGACCCTCAGATCTCAACCTCCTTAAGTGAGTAGAATTCCAGACGTGAGCCACTGGCTCCTGGCTGGTGGATTTGTCTCTTAAAGTCCATCCCCCTCCATTCACCCCCTTTAAGTGGAGGGAGATCACAAAGCATGGGACATCAACCCAGTTTCTGGTGGGCCTGCAGGGTGGCGGCTGGAGCATGGTGCCAGGCGTGTGTTTCATCATTATGGGGCCGTCCCAGCTCCTCTTCTCATGGTGCACTAATCAGACCCAGGCCAGGCCGGAGAGCAGACAGGGGCTGGGGGCCGGCTGAGAGCAGCGGGCAGAAGGCCAGCTAGATTGAATGATAACCTTGGCATTGACCACACGGTGTGGAAACTTGGCTTTTCAGCTTATTCAGAAAAAAGTTAATCTGTTTGTGTGTGTGCTCTATAAATAGAATAGAAATTCTCTCTCTCTCTCTTCTCTCTCTCTCTGTCATGTGCTCTCGCTCACTCTCTCTCACTCTCTCTCTACATCTCCACCACCTATGTTCTGGGAGGGATGTGAGGCGTTTCTATGGTCAGCCTGGGTTTGGGGTTTGGTTCTGCTACTTTCTGAGCTGAGAAAACGTTTTTTGGTGTGTGTGTGTGTGTCTGTCCTGGGGCTTGAACTCAATCCTTGGGTGCTGTCCCTGAGCTTTTTTCTTCCTCAAGGCGAGTGCTCTACCACTTGAGCTCCACTTCCAGCTTTTTGATGTTTCATTGGAAATAAGAGTCTCATGGTCTTTCCTGCTTGGGTTGGCTTTGAACCGAGATCCTTAGATTTCAGCCTCCTGAGTAGCTAGGATTACAGGCGCCTGGCTGAGAGATGGTTTTGTAAGCTGTTCGTTCTATTACAGCATGAACTGTTGCCTGGGCTTTGGTGCTTACCCTTGCAAGCTCCTGGATCAGACACGCCTGGTCCTGCTAGGGTCCTGGTGGGGAAGTCAAGGCAAGAGGCTGTGGATTATGCTCAGGACCTCAGGTGCCCATTGTATCGAATGTCAAGAGGTTGGGGTCCATGTGACTCAATGTTACTATGGTCCCAATGACCTGTGAAGTGTGATTTGCTGTCAGGATGGGGTTTTGGTATCAGGTGAGGCTCAAGCAATGTCACTGATACCAGGGTGTGGGTTGGAGGAGGCTGGTGGTAGAGGTGACACCTAAGCTGGGTGCTGGTGGCTCACTCTTGTAATCCTAGCTACTCAGGAAGCTGAGTTCTAAGGATCATGGTTCAAAATCAGCCTGGGCACAAAAATCTGGGAGACTTTTATCTCCAGTGAGCCACCAAAAAAGCTAGAAGTGGCGCTGTGGCACAAGTGGTAGAGCCATACCCTTGAGCACAAAAAAGCACCCAGGACAGCACCCAGGGTCTTAGTTCAAGTCCCAGGACCCTCACCAAAAAAAAAAAAAAGTTGACAAATATGTTACTACAGTGAACGCAGAGATGGCGTGAGGGTGAAATGGGAGGATCCTAGCTGGAAGCCAGCCCAGGGCAGGAAAGACTGGTGCCAGGATATAAAAGTGACTTACAGGTCTCAACACCCGAGGGAAGTCGAGGCCACAGCAGGTGTTCATTCTATGAAAGCTATTTCCAGAGTAGTGGCATCCCTAGGGGCCACAAGTGTACCGACCTCTGCTCTCCTTCTCTGGCCCAGAGGCTGTGACCACTGTCACCCGTCGACATAGCACGCTTTCCACTTGGCCCCGTTCCCAGCATGCATTGTGAGCGGCCACTGCAAGATATCCCCATGGTTGTAGGGCAGGAAACTCTCACTACCACCACCACCACACCTGTCACCAGAGCAAGTGTGTGGAGAAAGGGTGCACAGAGAGCCGGTGCCAAACACAGCTCAGGTTGCCTGTGGACTCCAAGATTCCGGCATGGTGCCGAGGGATGACAGGTCCCAGGCAGAGGCCATCTGCTTGCCAGTCTGCCCTCTGCCTGAGCGCCGTGTGCATGCTGGCTACGGTGAGCAGTTGGTGGTTGGCCAGAAGTGCTGCTCCCTGGGAGACAGCTGGCTGCTGGAGCCCTAGGGGGGAGGCAGGGCAGGGGTCTCCTGAAGTTGCCACTCTCTTCAGAGTCTGCTTCACTGCGGTACTAGCCCCGGCCAGAGCAGCAGCTCCAAGCTAGAAAGAGGAACCTAGGGGCCGGGGATATGGCCTAGTGGCAAGAGTGCCTGCCTCGGATACACGAGGCCCTAGGTTCGATTCCCCAGCACCACATATACAGAAAACGGCCAGAAGCGGTGCTGTGGCTCAAGCGGCAGAGTGCTAGCCTTGAGCGGGAAGAAGCCAGGGACAGTGCTCAGGCCCTGAGTCCAAGCCCCAGGACTGGCAAAAAAAAAAAAACAAAGAAAGAGGAACCTTGTTTTGGGGAGAGGAGGGGATGCTGGTGGTATTGGAGCTTGAACTCAGGGCCTGGGTGCTTGTCGTCCTTTAGCAGTTTTTCTTAAGGCTCTACTACTTGAGTCATAGCTCTTCCTCCTCCTCTTCCTCCTCCTCCTCCTCCTCCTCCTCCTCCTCCTCCTCCTCCTCCTCCTCCTCCTCCTCCTCCTCCTCCTTTTGGTGGTTAATTAGAGATAAGAATCTCATAGACTCTCCTGCTCAAGTTCAGTTCCTCCCCCCCACCCCCCCCCCCCCGAGCTAAAATGAGCCACTAGTGCCTGGCTAGTCTTGTGAACTTTTATGTCCAGACTAGCCTTGAACTGGGATCCCCAATCACTGCCTTCAAGGTAGTGAGGATTACAGGCTTTGCTGACTGTGCTGAGCTCTACTGGCTGCTTTTAGCTTCCCGCCTGGATGACAGCCAAAGTGTGTTGTTTTTCTGCATCTCCACAGCATGAAGGGGCTCACACGGGGTGCCCCAGGAGTGTGCCTCTGATTAGTTCAGGCCACAGCATGTGTGAGGCCAGACTTGGGGTGGGTAAGACTCCCTCCCCTTCCACACTGCCTCCAATCACTGCTAGCCCCCAATCCATCTGCTTCCTTCTTCAGTTCCTCAAGTGTGTAGAGAGGGCACAAGATGAAGAACCAATAGTGGGCTTATTTATATGCTCCCTTCCTCTCAAATGGTTTGGGGGCATGTTCTCAATTCATTAGTATTATCATTATCATCGTTATTATTACTGTTGTTTTTGTGCCCATCCTGGGGCTTGAACTAGGGCTTGGGAGCTCATCCCTGAGCTTTTGTGCTCAAGGCTAGTGCTCTACCACTTGAGCCACAGCTCCACTTCCACTAGTTTTGGTAGTTAATTGGGAGATACACGTCTCACAGTCTTTCCTGCCCGGGCTGGCTTTGAACTGTGATCCTCAGCTCTCACCCTCCTGAGTAGCTAGGATGACAGGTGTGAGCCACCAGCTCTGGCTCTTCATTCATTATTGGTGCTTCAAATGAGAGGGCATCTGAGATGTTCACCTCTGTCACTCCTGATAGAGTCAGCCTAATAACCAGGTGGCAGGATTGATTTTTCCCTCCGTCATCTCATCAGCATATGTCTTTGGAACCCATCGGTTCAAGAGAGCTGGGAAGTCCCATTGAAGTGACTGGGTGGCAGATGTCACCCTAAGGTGGTCACACCTCCTTTCTGATTGCTCCTGTCTCTTCCCCGGTAAAGTGTCTCTGACAAGCTGAAATGGTTTTTTGTCTAAGATCAGTTTCTGAAAGGGCAGCCTGGGGCTCGACCCCACCTCGGGGTGCTTACGACTGTGTCAGAAAGAAAAAGTAAGCCTACTGGGAAGGTGTCATGTAAGATGTCTGCTACAGCGGCCCAGGACACATCCTGTGCGTCCAGCCCTTTGCCAGTCCTTGCAGTTGAGTCGAAGGTATTTGGCTGCTCAGAGCTGAACACAGAAGCGCAGGGAATGGCGCGAGCCAGGCTTCAGGCGGATAGGGAGCAGGAGTGGAGCCCTGGCTGGTAGAAAGGTGGTGTTGCCCGGTGCTGGTGGCATTTGCCTGTAAATCCTAGCAATTTAGGGCGTGAACGCTGAGGTTTGACCAAAGTTCAAAGCCAGTTTGGGCAGAAAAGCTGAACGTGGAGCTATGGTTCAAGTGGAAAAGCACCAGCCTTGAGCAAAAAAAAAATGTTAAGGGAGAGCCATCCAGGTCCCGAGTTCAAGCCCCAGGACTGACTTTTGGAGGGTTCATTGGAGATAAGAGTCTCATGGACTTTACTAAGTGGTCTGGCTTTGAATCATGATCTCAGATCCACTGGTGCTGGGCTCTGTTGCTCATTTCTAAGTGTGATGCTTGAGCACCCTGACTTGAACCTCTCCTTGGAGATGGGGGTGGCTTGCTGACTCTCCCCAAACTCCATGCCCTGCGGTGGGCATGCAGCTTCTCCTCTTCTTGTTTCTCCTCCCAGAGGAGAATGGAGTGATGTAATTACTCTGGGGACTTCACTGGTGAAGGGAAACTGAGGTCTGGGGCAGCGTGAGTCCAGGCAGGGCTGGGGGCCCAAGAGTGGCCATGCTTTCTGGGCTCTGTGTGTTGGGTAGGAACTCTAGAATCTTTCTTTTCGTGTGTGTGTGTGTGCGCGCGCGCGCGCGCGCGTGCGCACATGCACACCAGTCCTGGGACTTGAACTCAGGGCCTGGTACTGTCCTTGAGCTTTTTTTTTGCTAAGGCTAGCCCTCTACCATTCGAGCCACTGCTACCCTTCTGGAGTTTTGGATACTTCATTGGAAGTCAGAGTCTCACAGACTTTCTTGCCTGGGTTGGCTTCGAACCTTGATCCTTAGGTCTCAGCTTCCTGAGTAGCCAGGCTTACAGGTGTAAGCCACCAGTGTTAGAATCTTCTTTCTTTCTTTCTTTCTTTTTTTTTTGGCCAGACCTGGGCCTTGGACTCAGGGCCTGAGCACCATCCCTGGCTTCTTCCCGCTCAAGGCTAGCACTCTGCCACCTGAGCCACAGCGCCCCTTCTGGCTGTTTTCCATATATGTGGTGCTGGGGAATCGAACCGAGAGCTTCATGTGTAGGAGGCAAGCACTCTTGCCACTAGGCCATATTCCCAGCCCTAGATTCTTCTTTCTTAATGGGCTGTAGAATGCATCTGAAATGGGGCAAAATATGCATTTAGCTAGCTAATTTCCAGATTTCCAATAGCAAGTAAAACCTCATTAATCATGAGTTTAGCCCCCCCATGGTTATACAAAATTTGTGACAATTTGTCTCTGATAGAGCAGCTCAAGAAAGAGTTTAACAAGGAAATTACTGGGGTGGGGAGGAGAGCAATTTAACCTTGCCGTTAAAGTGGTGCAATGTGTCTGGGCTCTAGGCATGTGTGCACACGCATGCATGTAACCTGTGCGTGTACATGTATGTGTATGAGAAATACATGCCCTATTATCCATCCCCCCAACAATGTGAGTATGCCTTATTTGGGAACTCGGGGGTCAATGGTCTAGGTTACCCATTTCAAACCCAAGATCTCTTTCCAGTGTCAAACTATTATCTCCAACACCCCCGGCCCCAGCCCCCATACAGAGATGGTGCTGCTTAGTTCCTTGGCTAAAGAGATAAGCCATTCTGACTTCCCTAAAGCTTTCAAGTAAATTAAAATAGCATCTAGGTACACAGGCAAAATCAGCACCATCTGGGCGGGTCGTGGTGTGTGTACATTCATTCTGTAGATGGCGTAGGGACTCCTGGGTCCCCTAGAGGGACCCCCTCCCCCACCCCCCTGCCCCTTGCAAGGAAAGCAGCCTAGCAGATGGGAATGCTTGGATTTGACACAACTCTCTGTGTGTGTGTGTGTGCATGTGCGCGTGTGCGCATACAGGTGTACCAATAGTGGGGCTTGAATTCAAGACCTGGGTGCTGTCCCTTAGCTTTTTCACTCCATGCTGGCACTCTACTACATGAGTCACAGCTCTTCTTCTGGCTTTTTGGTGGTGAATTGCAGATAAGAGACTCACAGACTTTCCTTCCTGGGCTGTCTTTGCACCGGGACCCTTCGATCTCAGTCTCCTGAGTAGCTAGGATGATGGGTGTGAGCCACTGGTTCCTGGCTTAGAATTTGTTATCTGAGCTGGAACCACAGGATCCCAGAGCCCTCGGTCACTGCCACCCGAATGATGCTCTGTCCTCTTTGAGGAATCCTAGGTCAGCGATCCCCCATTTAGGGAATGAGGTTAGCATGGCTGTGTGCGCACTGTGCATCTACCACATGCTGGCACTTCAAGGAATTGCACCGGACCCGAGGAGCCCCTTCCTGAGCTGTCTCAGCCTCCCGTGCCATCGTGGGGATAGTACATGGTGACACGCGGTGGCTGCGACGTTCTGAGTGTGGGTGGTTGATATCCCGCGGGAGGCAGCAAAGGCAGGGGCTAGTTTGCCCGGCAGCTAGCAACCAGCACCGCCTGGAAGGGGCAGATGCCCTTCTACTGTTCTTTGTGGCAAGAGGGAGCAGGGAGAGGAAGTGCAAGGTCAGGCTTGTCAAGGATGGGGGAGCCAAACAGGGGAGGGCTCTGCTTTTTAAGGTAGCCAGATTCAGGGTTTCTGGGTTGAGGATAGACGCAGAGTCAGTGCTGGTCGCTCACGCCTGTAATCCTAGCTACTCTCAAGAGGTTCTGAGGATCAAGGCTGGAAGCCAGCCTGGACAGGAAAATCTCAAGAGACTGTGATTTCCAATTAGCAACAGGCTAATGGGAGCGTGCTAACCTTTTGGGCATAGAAGCTCAGGGACAGTGCCCCAGCCCTGACTGAGTTCAAGCCCTGGGGCTGGCACCAAATAAAAAAAGAGAAAAAGCAAAAGCAAGATGGGTTCAAACTCTCTGAAACTATAGCCAGATTTGTGCATGTGGACATTTTCTTAATAAGGAGAAGCTCTATGGCTTGTGGTAGATTTCAAAGTAGTCAAAATGCTTTGGGCATCCTTGGCCTAGAATTCCTGACCCCCTCCACCTCCCCCGTGACCCCCTACCCCTGACCCCTGACTCCTGACCCCCACGTCCTACTCAAGCTTTCTCCTGTGCAGTTAGTTACTCAGAACTGGTGAGCCAGCAGATGTAGAAGAGCAAATGTGTGTGTTCCATCTCGGGGATGGGAAACTTTGTGTGCTTAGTGAGCCTGCCTCGCCTTACCCCAGGACAGGCCTTAGCATCCAGTAGCTGCCTGGACACGGGTCTGGTCTGAGTAAGACACTGTCTTCTTTCTCCTTCTCTACAGGCCCTGATGGCGCGCCCTGTGGCCAGCCCGCTTGTTGTCTTTTTCCTGCCAATGGTCCTCATGCTGAACCCCGAGGACCCCAATGTGTGCAGCCACTGGGAAAGGTAAGCTGTGGGCCTCAAGCTAGGAATCCCTAAGGGAGCTTGCATGGGCGTGGCCCTCTGGGGACAGAAGCAGAGTCTGGAGAGGAAGTGGGTGGCCTGCAGGGGCAGCTTAGATGCTAGAGGACAGGGCCAGGCCAGGAGCACTCGTCTGAGATCTGCAGTTGTTTCTACTCATTGAACTTGACCTGTGCCTGTGATCGTGCTAGTAACTCGGCCTTGAACTCGGGGCCTGGGTACCGTCCCTTAGCTTTTTCACTCAAGGCTGGTGTTCTACTACTGGAGCCACAATTCTGTTTCTGCCTTTTTTGCTGCTTAATTGGAGATAAGAGTCTCACTGACTTTTTTTTTGGGGGGGGGTGGCTTGGATTGGATTTGAACCATGATTCTCAGCTCTCAGCTTCCTGAGGATTACAGACATGGAGCCGCAGATGCCTGGCAGCTCGCTACCCATTTTACAGATGAGGAAGTAGAGGCCCCGCTCACTGTCAGATGAGGAGCAGAGGACTCGGGTCTCAGCGGTGCTCTCTGATGCTGGGATGCTGGTCCCTCACGTCTGGGATGGGCATCCACGTGGCAGCTTGGCTGAGATGGAGGGTGGAGGAGGGCTCTCCTGCTTCTGATCTGCTAGGCACTGGGCCCTAATCAAGGAAGGGGTCGTTGAGGCCGCAGCGGAAGGAGAATTTCCTGCATTCTGGCTGCGGCACTACGTCCTGTGGGAGGAGACTGGTGAGGTCCTTGCAGCTGGTCTGACTTTGAAGCACAAGGTGAAAGTATTGATTTTTGGTGAGCAGTAAGACAGTGACCAGAGACCCAATCAGAATAAAAAAGGAAAAAAAAAAAAAAACCCAAACCAATCAAACCCTGGAATTGATTGGCTATGCTGACCAAGATGACTCTGCCACTTAGATGCTAATAAATCGAATGAATAAAATTAAGTGAAGCCTTGATGGGGGGCAGGGGGAGGGCAAGGGGGTAGTAGAGGAGGAAGGCAAGTGGGGTCATCATCTATCATGCCCAAGAGGGCGAGTGGCCATCCCCATGGCAGAGAAAATACCTCATCCAGTCAGGACTGGCTCTGGGGGGTGGCCTGGACTCTCAGTGAAATTGCCCCCACTGGTGTGGTCTTTAGTGATTTTTGTGTTTTCTGGTGCTGGACCCGGGGCTTGCACTCAGGGCTTGAACACTGTACCTGAGCTTTTGTGTTCTAGGCTAGTAGCTCTACCACTTGACTCGCAGCTCTATTTCTAGCTTTTTGGTAGTTCATTGGAGATAACAGTCTCATGGGCTTTGCTGCCTGAGCTGGCTTTGAATCTTGATCCTCAGATCTCAGCCTCCTGAGTAGCAAGGATTACAGGCGTGAACCACTGGCTTCCCCTTTAAGTCAACTTCACATACAAACTTGTCCAACATGAATAGGCGTGGGACCTAAAATATCGGGGGAGAGCTGATCCTTCTTGGGGGCTGAGGGCCCTCGGCGGGGATTGTGGTTGAGATAAGAGGACTGAGAATAAAAAGACAGTAAAACCAAGATCTAGGGTCCTCTGGGCACCCCCTGCCTCAGAGAGGCCCCCGGGAGGCTGACAGATACCAGCTTCCTCCTCTTGCCTGGCTCTTCTAAGGGAATCCCTCTGCAAGTTGCACAAAGATGGATCTAGCTTTCGCCATTCACTCCCCATTTCAGAGACCCCCCATAGGGCAGAGTTCCTGGATGGATTTGCGCCTCTATGGCAGGCTCCTTGTTAATGATCCCCTGCCACCATAAAACCCAGCGCAGCCCCTTTCCTGGGATGGCAGATTCATCGGCCCCTCATTAGCATGTTGGCAAATGCGCAGTGTTAACTCACCCAGCCGTGAAATCGGGGCGCAGGCTCCAGGTCACAGACTTGCAGTTGGCACAGGGCCCAGTTGGCAGACTGGCTCCACCCAGGGAATCCTGCAGAAATAGGACCCTCAGGAGCCCGCCATCCCGTCGATGGACTGCCTCCTTTTCTAGGCACCCACTGTCCTTGCCAGTGGTAGACGTGGAGACCGAACCCCCTCAGTGCCTAACAAAGATGGGGAGCCCATTCTGTACACCAATCTTGCTCTCCCCTCCTTCCTTCCCTCCTTTCCTTCTGTCCTCTTTCCCTCTGTCCCTACATGGTTGGGAGGAAAAATCATGCAGTGCCTAGATGGCAGGTGAGCCTTGACCTGTCATCGAGTCACAATGGCCAGCATCTATTAGACACCTACTGAATGCTGGATAAGCACTTGATATCAAGTGCACTCTTTGGTCTTGCCGCCACTCTGACAGGTGTCTTAATTCTTGTGATAGCCACGTGAATCACCGGTCTTTATCATAGGTCTGCATGCGAGGACATGGGGGCTTAGAAAAGTTAAATAGCACATTTTAAGCCAAGGTGCCAGTGGCTCACGCCTGTAATCCTGACTGTTCAGGAGAATGAGATCTGAGGATTGCAGTTTGAAGCCAGCCAGGGCAGGAGAGTCCATGAGACTCTTATCTCCAATGTACCAGCAAAAAGATGGAAGTAGAGCTGTGGCTCAAGTGGTAGAGCACCAGCCTTCAGCAAAAAAGCTAAGGGACAGTGCCCAGGCTCAAGTTCAAGCCCTAGTAGTCACACACACACACACACACACACACACACACCCAAGTTATGTTCATAAGAGACAGGCTTCAATGTTGGCCCTGTGCTTTTGTATCCCAGGGCCGGGGCACTCTGATGAGCAGGCTTTGGGGCCCTCTCTGTGCCTCTGGGGTTCATCTCTGGTGTGCTTATGAATGGAGGTACCCCCAGAACTCTCCATCCATCCTTAGTGTCTCAGACAGAATTCTTCAAAACTTGGGTCCCTGAGTACCACTGATGGGTGTCCAGCCTCCTGCTGGACTCCAGGCCTCTGACCTTAGAGACTTCAGAGCGCCAGTGTGGACCCATGCATGCGCAGCTGCCTTGCCATCGAACCAACCCGTTCTCCAGGCACAGCAGATGGGCTTTTACAGCCTGGACCAGGCCATCTGGCCTAGGTCAGCCAGACAGCCTCCAGGGGGAAATAGAGCCAACCAGAAAATGACTTTCTGAGCCCGCAGCTGAGGTGCTGTTGAGTGTGCATGAGGGGGGCAGTGAGGTGGGCATGGGGGTTCACTCCCTGCTTTAGCCGTGCCCAGGCCTCTGCCAGCGCCCACCACCCTGCCGGGAAGCAAGGGGAGGCCCACGCGGTCACAGCTGAGCTCTGCTTCCCCAAGGCTACTCCCGGCCCGGTCAGCTGCCCAGCCAAACGTAGGATGGTCATTGTCCTTTCTGGGTTGTGTTGTTTATTTATTTTTGAAACTTGGACTCAAATTTGGTAGCTGATGCTTTCGCTCCTTAGCTGGCACTCTACCACCTGAGCCATGCCTTCAACCCCTGAAAGGTTGATTATTATTTGTGATGGTTGGTTGTTTTTGTTTTTGGCAGTCCTGGGGCTTGAACTCAGGCATTGTTCCCTGCGCCTCTTTGTGCTCAGGGTTAGCGCTCTACCACTTGAGCTACAGATCCACTTCGGCTTTTTGTGAGTAGTTTATCAGAGATAAGAGTCTCATGGACTTCCTGGGCTGGCTTTGAACCACAACCCTCAGACCTCAGCCTCCTGAGTAGCTAGGATTACAGGTGTGAGCCACTGGTACCCAGCTTGGTTTTTGTTGTTGTTGTTGTTGTTTGCTTATTTGTTTGTTTTTTTAAGGTAATTACTCTTTCTACCAGGAGGTCTGGGGCACATCCTCCATGCACCCCAATTGTACTAAGAAGCAGAACAGACCAGAAGGTTCTGGGGTGAGCTTAGGGAAGTCATTTATTCTATCGGATGCTCCATTTCCTCCTTTATAGAGTGAAAATAATAATCCCAGGACTTTATGAGATGGGCTGCAAATTAAAAGGAGCTAGACAAGCTGAATAAACATTAACAGTTCTAGATAGCAGCTGTGTGAGCCGGGCAAGCTGCCTCTCTCCGCCTTGGGTTCTTCATTCTTCACCTATAAAATGGGACTGTGTGACTCCATTTGAAGACCGTTAAGATCCAAACAAACAAAGTGGTGTGCCGGTGGCCTATACCTGCCATCTCAGCTATTTGGGAGACCGAGGATGGGAAGACTTCAGTTCAAGGCCAGCCCTGGCAGAAAAATCTGCGAGACCCCCCCCCCCCCTTCTAAATCTATACTTGAGTGCAATGGCACATTTGGTGGCTGGGGTTGGGAGGATCATGGTTCTAAGACAGCCAGGGCAGAAGAGCCTTCAAGATGTCCTCTCAGTGGAGGGAAGCCGGACACGGTGACATTTCATCTCGGTGGAGGGGAAGCCGGACATGGTGACATGTGTCAGTCCCCTGAGCAACTAGGAAACGCTTAAAGTTGGCATACTTCTATTCAGGAAGTCAGACCCTATCCAAATTAACCAGCAAAAAAAATTGGGCTGGAGGCGTGGCTTTGTGGTAGAGTACCTGCCTCGGTTGCCCAGGTTGAGACCGTGAGTCCACTTCTGAGCAGCAGGGACTATAGGGGTGTACTGCTGTGCTGGGCTAACATGATATATTTTAAAACTTGCCGGCGGTACCTTCAGAACCTACCTTCAGAACCACACAGCGGAAGCTTAAATCCTCCTTTACTTCCTCTCTGATAAATGAAGTAGAATTTCAGAAAATTAGCAAGATAGTGTCCCGAGTCCAGCCTGGGGTCAGGAAGGTCTTGTGCTTGGGAGTGTGGGGGGGGGTGTCTAGGGCAGGAAGTGGGCATCGTGGAGGAGGAGGACAGAGCCTGGTCTCCGAGCTGTGTCCTGGACGAGACTGGAGGGGGTGGGGTGGGGGGAGGCATGTCCTGCTGACCAGCTTGGCCTGTCTGGTGCTGACCGTCATTTCCATCTCCTCTGGCCCTCAGCTACGCCGTGACGGTTCAGGAGTCCTACGCTCACCCCTTCGACCAGATCTACTACACGAGATGCACGGATATCCTCAACTGGTTCAAGTGCACGCGGCACCGGTCAGTACCTGTGTCTAAAGATGGGGTGGAGGGTGCCAGGCCCCGGTGGCACAGGCCTGGAGCTAGGATCTTTGGGGTATCCTCCCCAGGTGACAGACGGGGAGTTGGTGAATGAGTACCCCACCTTCCTCATCTTCAAGGTGAGGCATTTTTGTTTTGGGTGCCAGTTCTGGGGCTTGAACTCAGGGCCTGGGTGCTGTCCCAGTGCTTTTTCACTCAAGGCTGGCGCTCTGCCATTTCAGCCACAGCTCCACGTCCAGCTTTTTTATTTTTTTTTTCCTGGTGGTTAATTGGAGATAAGAGTCTCACATACTTTCCTGCCAGGCTGGTTTTGAACCATGATCCTGACATCTCAGCCTCCTGAGTAGCTAGAATTATAGGTGTACCTTGGTCTGCAGCGCTCCTGAAAATCATGACATATTGTCATGGGGGTGGGGGGAAGGAAGAGAGGATATATCTGGAGGGATGATCCTGGACAGGTCAGTGTGTATGTGTGTGTGTGTGTGTGTGTGTGTGTGTGTGTGTGTGTGTGTGTGTGTACATGTATGTGTATGCACATCCTGGTCCTATGGCTTGAACTCAGGTGCTGTCCTTGAGCTTTTTTGCTCAAGGCTGGTGCTCTACCACTTGAGCCACACCTCCCCTTCCAGCTTTTTGCTGGCTAATTGGAGATAAGAATCTCGACATTCCTGCCCAAGCTGGTTTCCAAATGTGATCCTCAGGTCTCAGCCTGGTGGGTAACTAGTATCCCAGGTGTGAGCCACCAGCACCCTGCTAACTTTCTCATTTGCCTTCTTGTTAACTCAGCCCATTCCTGGGGGCTCGGGTGGCATTCATGGTGGACCTCACAGTGGACAAGGAAAGTTTCTTGGATATTTTCTGCTGGCTATCTGTGAGACATTATCATAGCTATAATAGTGTACTTTAAAATTCTTGTCTGCTAATTCCAGCATCTGGCTCTTCTCATGGTGGGTCTTCATAGACTTCCTTTTTCTGTTGTATAGTTAATATTTTCCACTTTCTTCATGTATCTAGTAATTGGGGATTATATTCTAGACATTGTAATATGACGTATGTAGATATGGGATGCTGTCATGTTCCTCCAGAAATTAACTTGGCTAGACTCAAACTCCGATCTGAAGGTTTAGGAGTTTGTTTTTTTCAGCTGTAGCTGGTGGTCTTGGGATCTGCCCCTCAGGCATGTAATTCAGGGGCTTGGGGATTCAGCCGATTTTTTGAAGAATTTAGGGATTTCTCTTCATGGCTCTCTGCTTTTTTTAGATTTCCCTTTCTGTTTGACCATTACTGGGTCCAGCCTCGATTTTTCCCTTGTTTCTTCAAACCAGGATGCTTTGTTGTTGTTGTTGTTGTTGTTTAATTTTGGTGTGTGTGTGTGTGTGTGTGTGTGTGTGTGTGTGTGTGTGTTGCCATTACTGGGACTTGAACTTGGGACCTTGTGCTCTCACTTGGCTTTTTCACTCAAGGATGGTACTCTACAACTTGAGCCACAGCTCCACTTCAGGCCTTTGGCTTGTTAATTAAATTTAAGAATCTCCCAGACTTTTCTGTCTGGGCTGGCTTCGAACTGTGATTCTCAGATCTCAGCCTCCGGAATAACTAGGATTACAGATAGGAGCTACCAGCACCCAGCTTGCTTGTGTTTTCTCTGAATGGCACCCACCCAGGGCATTGTTGGGTGACTCTGCCAGGGCCATCCCCTTCTTTTAAATACTTACTTTTCCCTACTGCCTGCCCATGTTCATTCCTTCTCTACTGCCTGCAGGGAATTACTGTGTGTCTTTTGCTCTAGGTTTTCATAGTTGTTGGAAGAGCCACTCAGCCCTCATTTCATCTTCCTCTCTTCCTCTGGTACAGAGCAGAGGTAGGGCCAGAGATTCCCTTCTCCCCTCCTCCAATTTTGCCAGCATTACTTGCCTATGTCCCTGGCTAGAGACAGCAGAAAGAAGCATGAATGCTGCCAGGGATGGGTGGCTCATGCTGGTAGCCCTAGCTTCTCAGGGGGCTGAGTTCTGAGGATCATGGTATGAAGCCAGCCTGGGCAGGAAAGTCTTGTTCTGAGGGATGACTACATTGGATTTTTTTTTTTTTTTTTGGAGATGCGAGCTGCCGTCCATCACCCCCCGGACTGGGAGAGTGCACGGCTGCTTATTAAAATATGCTGTATTCCTGGAACATGAGTTATTTGACTAAATTATTGAGTCTGTGCCGCTTTCCTGATGACCCAGGGAGAGCATTGCTGACAACACCGCCATCCGTCAGCGGCTTCTTTCAGCATCTTCCATCCTAGAGCCCAGAGCCCCGCCCTGCCTCCTTCTGCTTCCTGTACTGGGGGCCTGGGGTGGGGAACAAGGCTGGGTGAGCCAGAACAGGTGTGTGTGTGTGTGTGTGTGTGTGTGTGTGTGTGTGTGTGTATGTGTGTGTGCCATCTCTCTCCTGAACGATGCTTGGGATGCCAAGCCCACCTCCCCTGTTGGAAAACATGGGGGTGGTCCTGCGTAGTGCAGACAATGAATGGGCTGATGACCTCTGCGTCAACTCCAGTCATTCTTCACCCGAGAGGTGACCAGATTCCTGAGCGCAGGAAATAGCCTCTCAGCCAGGCCAGCTTCCCTGCCATTATGGGCTTTTGATGAAGTAGAATGACCTTCCCTTTCGTGACAACTGCCACACATAGCACCGATTTCCCCAGGGGCCTGTGCTGTCATTTGTCATGAGGGTGTTGAGGATGGGGAGGTGGCTCCAGCCTGTGCAGGAGGGTCTGCCCGCCCCCCACCCCCACCCCCATGACCTTCTCTGGGAGGCAGGGAGAGGCCCTCGGGCCCCAAACTGCTCCAGTGAGGGGAAGGAAAGAGCTCTTGCCTTCAAGGCAGAGAGGATTTGGGGAGCATGCTGGCTCTCACCTGGAGTCCTGGCTTCTCAGGAGGCTGAGACCTGAGGATCGTGGTTCAAAACCAGCCTGGGCAGGAAAAGTCCTTGAGACTTGTATCTCCAGTTAAACCAGCAAAAAGCCAGAAGTGGAAGTATGGCTTAACTGGAAGAGAAGCAACCTTGAGTGGAAAAGTTAAGAGACAGGGCTCAGACCCTGAATTTAAGCCCCAGTAGCAGCACCAATACAAAACAAAGCAATACAATACAATAAAAAAAAAAATACAGGGGGCGAGGCAGGGATGTGGAGAAATAATATAAAATAAGAAAAAAAAACCTTTCAAAATGCAATAAAAGAATATGGAATCCACAGAGCATAACAGTGGAGATTTCTGGGAGAATTTTGTTTTTGTTGGTCGTGGGGCTTGAACTTGGGGTCTGGGCACTGTTTCTGAGCTCTTTTGCTCAAGCCTAGCACTCTACCACTTGAGCCACAGCGCCACTTCTGGTTTTCTGGTGGTCAATTGGAGACAGAGTCCCACAGACTTTCCTGCCTAGGCTGGCTTCCAACCACGATCCTCAGATCTCAGCCTCCTCAGTAGCTAGGATTACAGGAGTGAGTTACCAGTACCCGGCAGGAGCCACTATTTTCTGGTGGGCGGAAGATTAATCTAGGATCAAATTGATTCAGAGGTTCTTTTCCTGCCTCTGCACCCCATTTTCAAGGGGGCAGCCAAATGCCCCCAGACTGGAAATGGTGGCTAGGTGGGGAATGGTTGGGGGGTGGGCGTAGAGCTCTTTACCCCAAAACCTGGTCATTCTAAGGACCCACACTGAAGCCCGCAGCCAGCCCCCCTCCCCCCCCCACACACACACCATGTTACCCCAGCTGGAATCTCCCTGAACCCTTCTCCCTGTAGGAGACTGGAAGTCAGCAGATTTCTCAAACCCCATGTTGGGTAATACATTCTGTGTCACAGCGGCCCACATCGATTTTTCTTTATTGTGCTCCTCCAAATTCAAAGGCGCCATGCATTTTCAAGTAATTATTGAATGGCATCCTCGATAGAGCTTAACACAAATATCATTCTAAACGGGACGGATTGATTTTCCAATATTTTTCAAGTGCCTCTCTCCCTTGTGTCTGTAGGATCAGCTATAAGACAGCGTATCGGCGCGGGCTTCGGACCATGTACCGGCGGCGGTCCCAGTGCTGCCCCGGCTACTACGAGAATGGAGACTTCTGCATTCGTATGTAGGGGCTGTCCCATCACAGGGTGGGGGGAGGGAGGGGACAGTGAATGGGGTGTAAGTGACAGTGATGTCATCCAGGTCCCCCTGTCCAGCTTCGGCTCACCCCAGATGTCTCTGCTCTTCCTGTACTCAGATGGAATCATGGGTTTGGGGAGGGTGGGGGGTGGAGGTGCAGTTCAGGTGGTAGAGCATCAACCAGTGAGTTTGAGCTGGGTTTGGGACAAACATGTTAGCTGGGGCCTGGGGGTAAGATCAACCTCTCCTGTCAGCAGGATGGGTAGGTAGCAGCTGGGGTCCTAGGGCCTGATGGGGGTGGGGAGACTCAGATGCTTCTGGAGAGGACTGTAAGGATCCAGGAGGAGAGGAGGAGGCTGCACCACGTGCCTGGATTGGGGCTCACCCACTGGGGCTGCTCTGGCGGGCTTGGCGGGGTGGAGACAGAAGAAGGAAGGCAGGCTGCATTGCAGGATGATAAAACCACACTCCTTGCGCAGGGAATGTGCGGGGAGGGAGGTCCTGGTAGGCAGGTCCGTGAGGTTGGTAGCTGAGTTGCCGGTGGCTGTAGGTCCTGTAGTCAGGGGGAGTAGGGGTGAGTAGGGACAGGGGAAGGGAAGCAGTATGGTACAGCAGGAGGCACCTCGGGACCTGGCCTCGCTTGCATTGGGCCAGTCACTGTGCCTCTTGTGGAACTCCACCTTGGAGGCCCTATTGGAGCCTGAGAGATCCCACTCACAGCAGATAGATGGAATTAGGCCCATGGGGACTTTGCCATGGACATTTTGTTGTTGTTGTTTTTTAGGGGTGTGTGTGTGTGTGTGTGTGTGTGTTTGTGTGTGTGTGCTTGTGCCAGTACTCAGGCTTGGCCTCAGGGCCTGTGCACTGTCTGTGAGCTTTTTTTTTTTTTTTTTTTTTTTTGGCTTAAGCTTGCTCTATCACTTGAGCCACAGCTCCACTTTTGGCTTTTGGCTGGTTCACTGGAGATAAGATTCTCAAATCTCATGGACTTTCCTGCTGGGCTGGGTTTGAATTGGGATCCTCAGATCTCAGTCTCCTGAGTAGCTAGGATTACAGGTGTGAGATAGGAATGCCCAGCTAATAGTGATGGTTTGTAGGCAAAATATAAAGAAAATCACCTATCGCTAATCCCAAAGGCTGTGGGGTCTTGGGCAGGATGGGTCTTGGTCACTGAGTAGCTAGGATTACAAGGTTACAGGTAGACTCTGGGCACCAGGGATGGAAACAAGGCCAGCACTGAACTAGCTAGCTAGCTTGCTTGCTTGCTTGCTTCCTTCATTCCTTCCATTTTTTTTTCCTTTTGGTTGGTTGTAGGGTTTGAACTCAGGGCCTGGGTGCTCCCCTCGAGCTCTTTATGCTCAAGGCTATCAATCTACCACTTTGAGCCACAGCACCACTTCTGGTTTTCTGATGGTTAGAGATAAGAGTCTCACAGACTTTGCTGCCCTGGCTGGCTTTGAACTGCTATCCTCAGATCTCAGCCTCCTGAGTAGCTAGGATGACAGGCGTGAGCCACTGGCTCTTGGCGCTCAGTCATGGCTATTAATTGCTCGAAGATGTCCATGCATACTTTCCCTGGGAAAATGCACACCTGTGCATACGAGTCTACGCACAGGCCTGTGCACGCACGCGCAGAGTCCTCCGCACGCGATTTGTTTTCAGTGTGCTCGTGGAGATCTTGAAACTCTGACGAGGTCCTTGGGCCCTGGTGAGTAATTTGTGCCATATGCTGGTGTTGCCCAGTCAGCATATATTTACTGCTCCCTCTGTGCAAGACGTAGGAGAACGCGCATACAGGTGATAGATGTGGCCGCCCTGGGGAAGCCTGCAGACCAGTGAGGGAAGAGCTTTGCTGTGTAAAGCATGCTTAAACCAGAAACAGAAAGGGGTGTGTGTGTGTGTGTGTGTGTGTGTGTGTGTGTGCACATTTATGCATGCATTTCGACTTTAAAAGAGCTTTTTGATGGTACTGGGGTTTGAACTCAGGGCCTGAAGCTTGCTAGGCAGGTGCTCTACCACTTAAGCTATACCCCCAGCCCTAAAGTTCCTTTTCTTCTTTTTGTGCTGGAACTGGGGCTTGGACTCAAGGTGTAGGCGCTGTCCCTGAGCTTTTTGTTTGCTCAAGGCTAGCGCTCTACCACTTGAGTTATAGCTCCACCTCCAGCTTTTTGATGGTTAACTGTAGAGAAGAGTCTCTTAGATTTGTCTACCATGGTTAGCTTTGAACCTGGAGCCTCACATCTCAGCCTCCTGAGTAGCTAGGATTACAAACATGAGCCACTGGCACCCAGCTAATGATAGATTTTAAATGATGCTCCTGCCATAAAACTTATAGTTCACTTATTCATATTTATTGCGTATCTATGCCAGGCGCCCGTCTAGGAATAGAGGTACCATTTATGACCCTATCTAAGTTCTGGCCCTAAATATTGGTACACGTGCGCATGCACACACACACACATATACACACACGCACACACATATGCACGCACACACACACGTTAGGGGGCCTTGCAAGGGGGCCTCTGTGGGGACTGGGCCACTGTCTGAAACCCTGAGGCTCTTTTTCTGGGGAAGTGCTGAGCTCTGGGCTGTGGAGTGAGCAAAGTGGGTGGAAAGAGGATTCCTCAGGCTGTGCAGGCTGGTGCACCATCCTTGGCTCTGGCCTCTGTAGCAGAGATGATTCTAAAGAACCACCATTAGCGGGGCTGCGTGGTGGATGGGCACATCAGACCCCAAGTCACCACTAATGCTTGCTCTTTGATTAAGGGCTGCTGAGTGGCTCCAGAAGGGAGACAATGACGGCTGTGAGCCTCCCTCTGCCTCCTGCTGGCCCTTTCAATGTCTTTGAAGAGTGGTCTGTGAAAGGCCTTGATCAGCTGCCCTCCTTCCCCAGATGTGGGGGTGAGGCCTAGTTGGGAGAGCGGTGCCTTCATGCCCTGTGAACCAGGCATTGCCAGAACCCGTGGAGAGCCTGAGAGCCACGTTGCCTGTTATAGGCACACATCCCATTGTCTCCATTTTGTCTTTACCCTAGGGTAAGGAGAAAAATGCCCAACTTCCTGTTTGGCCAGGAAGTGAGAGGGCAGTGGGGGCTGGAGGTTCCCTGGGATGTTGGATTATGGGGAGGGGTGGGCAGGTGCGGGGTGGCAATCACTCAGCAAGGAGAATTTCCATGCTTGAACACATACATAGCCTTCTTCTACCCAGTCTAAACCCTAGCTGAGTCAGGTACTGTCAGTGGCTCACACTTGTAATCCTAGCTACTCAGGAGGCTGAGATCTGGGGATAGTAGGTCAAAGCCAACCTCGGCCTGAAAGTCTGTGAGATGCTATCTCTAGGTAACTGCTAAAAAGCAGAAGTCGAGGTGAGGCTTCAGTCGTAGAGTATCAGCCTTGAGCGATAAAGCTAAGGGATAGCACCAGGCCTCGAATTCAAGCTCCAGAACTGGCACCTTCAAAAAAAAAACAAGCCTTAGTGAACTGGAACCCCCGGTTCTCCCTGATCACCTGAGGAAGGGCAGTCCCGTACCAGGTCTGGCTGTGTGTACCTGTGTGTGGACATGGGATAGAGGTTCATCTGGGCACATAGGTCATGTCAGATTACATGAAGGCCAGTAGCATAGCTGCCCACTGCCTGTGTGACTTTGGGCAAATCACTAAGTGCCTCTGTGTATACGCAACTGTAAAATCGGGTAGCAGAAGCACCTCCCTGGCATTGGTGATGGTGATTGGTGCAGACTGAATGAGAGAACGAATGCAGGCGAAGAGCTCAGGGCCAGGCACGTGTGCCAGGTGGGCATTCAGAATCATGCCCCTGTCTCTGTAGCTACTGGTGCTGGCAGTGTAGCAGGAGCCCCTCTGCTCCCATGTGAAAGCTGCAAGTCGGGTGTACGTAAGCAGCCTGCCGTATTCAGCAAGCCTCCTCCAATTCAATGAGTTCACTGAATTATATCACCCAGGGAGCCAGGTTAGTTCCTTTGCTCCTGGGGAAGAAGAGCAAAGAGCACCAATCCATCTCCTTCCCCAGAATGAAGCTGGGTTGGCACCCTGGGCAAAGCCAGACCGGAGGAAAGCTGCCCCTCTGCTCACCTTTGCCCTGCTCTGAACAGAAAAGACAGGATAAACTCCCAAAGCAGAGGGACAGTGTTCCCAACCTTCCCTCCCTTTGGTGTGGCTCCGCGGAGGGGATCCAGGCTCTGGCCTCTGTTTATTCATAAGATTCCATCTGCCAAACAAACTGTGGGAACCTGATAGTAAATCAGCCTGATTTAGAGCTCTCTGTTTGTTTGCTCAGCTAAGCCTTTGGCAAGGTAAATGCATAAGCTGCAGAAATCTCTTTGAAACAGCCTTAAAAGTTCAAACGCCCTTCAGTCCTCTATCAAGGGTTCTCCAAATTATATGGACTAGATTAATATCTCTGTTCCATAAAACCATTGTGGTGCCTGCTCGGGGGCTTTGAGAACAGAATCGCCAAGATGGGGCTTTTGTCCTGGTGGTCTTGCCAGTACATCCGTAATGGAAGATTCCCCTTTAAAAGTGTGTCAGGTGGAAAGACCTCCTAATTTACTAAGTGGAAAGGCCTTTGTTAGGGAGAGGATGCTTTGTTCTGCCCGTCCCTTTTAATCTTGTTTCTGCACAATGGACTGGCAGAAAGCACTATCAGTGCATGGATACTGAAGAGGAAGCAAGCCCTCCTTCCCCCCGCCCCCCACCTCCCTCCTCCTCTTCATCTCCTGTTTTCCCTCTCCTGTCTATCTGGGTTCTAGGACTACATACAGGTCAGGGGCAAGCCCTAGAGCAAACCATGCAGCTTGGTACAAATCCCAACCCCCACCCCCCCACTCCCGTTTTTTGTTGTTTCCAATCAGGACACCTGTGTCAGAAAGCCCTGGAGGCTGGATTCAGGTTTGGGGCTATGTTCTCTGCCAGTTGCCAGATTGGTGTCTCGCCGAGGTCTTCAGCCCCCAAAGTCAAATGCCATCTGGTGCCTGTCATGAAAAGTTTGGGAGTGGGGTTGGGGAGGAACCTCGGTGGTTCTGCTCAGGAAGCTTCACCAATGTTTATCCTTGGAGATAAGCACTTGGTGCCAGGAGGAGCCATTTTTTTCCAGGTGTTTGTTTCCCTAGGATATGTATCTTTGTGTGTGTATGTGTGTGTGTGTGTGTGTGTGTGTGTGTGTGTGTGTTGCTCATGGGGCTTGAATTCAGGGCCTGGGCGCTGTCCTTGAGCTTCTTGCTCAAGGTAGTGCTCTGTTACTTTTGAGCCACAGCTCCTCTTCTGGCTTTCTGGTGGTTAATTAGAGATCAGAGTCTAGAGGACATTCTCTTCTGGGCTGGCATTGAGCTGCGATGCTCAGATCCAAGCCTCCTGAGTAGTGTGAGCTGCTGCTACCTAGAAATGTATCTTTTGTTTGTTTGTTTGTTTACCGGCCCTGGGGCTTGAACTCAGAGCCTGGGTGCTGTCCCTGAGCCTCTTTGTGTTTAAGGCTAGTGCTCTGCCACTTGAGCCATAGCTCCTCTTCTGGCTTTTTCTGAGTAGTTTATTGGTGATAGGAATAGGAGTCTCACAGACTTTGCTGCCCAGGCTGGCTTTGAATTGTGATCCTCAGATCTCAGCCTCCTGAGTAGCTGGGATTACAAGCGTGAGCCGCTGTGCTTGGCCAATGAACCTATCTATCTATCAATCAATCAATCTATCTATCTATCTCCTTTCTCAGTTTTTCAGAGCAACTAATTGTTGGGGGCTAGCAGGCAAAGTCAGATGGAGAAAGCGGCTCTTCTTTTTCTTGTGCTGACTGGTAGATACTGCAGCTTTTGAAGGAGTGCAAGGGTTAAAACAAAGAGAGTGCTTCTATGTTTGTAAACACACCGTTTCTAAATTCCTGGCTGCCGTTCACCATGCCTTATTTCCCCTGACCTATCCTGCCTCATTTTCTTCAAAAACAACTTTGGTCCCTTAATCTTAAGGGAAGTTAACGGGTGAAAGATCAGTTGTTTCCCCTCCTCTATCCTGCCTCAGTCCTGGGCCAGGTCTGGCCTTTGTGGGTCTGACGGTGCAGACTTTGGATTTTGAGGAGTGAGGGCTGCCGGCGTTCTCATGGAAAGGACTTGGCTTTTGTCTCTGGCACAGAGCCACCCCCTTTGGGCTTGCGGCCACCTGCGGTGCTGTCTGCTGCAAGCCCTGGGCTGGCTGAGGGAGCGGTTGTTCAGCATTCCTGTGGCCGCTGGTCTCATGGAACTGATGCAGGTTCCCCTTCTCCGGGCCTCTGTCTCTCATCTATAAGGGGAAAACCTTGGGTTCAGAAGTTCTGGGACGTAAGCCAGGTGTTCATGCCTGCATTGCACTAATCAGGAGGCTAAGACCTGAAGACCATGGTTTCCTGGGAAGGAAAGTCAGTGAGACTCTCATCTCCAATTAACCAGTTTAAAAAACAACAACAACAACAAAAAAAAAAACAACCGGAGTGGAGGTTGTGGATCAAGTGGTAGGGTACATTGCTTGAGCTAAAAAACAAACAAACAAACAAAAAACCCAAGGGGCAGCACCTAGGCCTGGAGTTCAAGCCCCCAGCCCTGGCACATATATACACAAGAAATGTTCTGGGAAATGCATTCAAAGTACAGCTCCACTGTTGAGGACCATGGTAAAGGTCACAAGAACCCAAGGTGAGTGGAACGGTTCCATGGAGAGCTGCCTCGTGGGTCTTGTAGAAGGAGTTGGAGGCGCCCAGAGATGCAGAGGGAGAGAAAGGAATCCAGAGGCAGAGAAGTGTGTGCATACATAGGTGACGTGCTTCTTTAGGTTTCCTGTAGGTGGCGCTGTGCAGATCTGTAGCATTTCTTCATTAAGTGTCCTGAGCTACTTCCGGGCCCCAATTCCAGAATGGAATCACAGTGCAGAGCCAACCCTGGGTGGGGAATCTTGTACGGTACACAGGCTGGCAGATCTGGAACAGATTCAAATGTCCACCCGCCAGGAGGGAGTGGAAGAGACTCTGTTTGTGTCAGATCCTCATGGAGTGGTAGGATTGTTTTGTGTTTGTTTGTTTGTGCCTGTCCTGGGGCTTGAACTCAGGGCCTGGGCACCATCCTTGAGTGCTTAATACTCAAGGCTAGTGCTCCACCACTTGAGCCACAGCTTCACTTCTGCCTTTTTTTTTTTTTTTGATAGTTCATTGGAGAGAAGAGTCTCACAGACTTTACCTGCCTGGGCTGGCTTTGAACCACAATCCTCAGCTCTCGGCCTCCTGAGTAGCTAGGATTACAGGCTTGAGCCACCAGCACCTGGCTGGGACACATTCTTATAAGCTCGTAGGACGAGATCATACAGATGTGTCACTGCTGGGAAGGAGGCAGTTGTGGGAAGGGTCCCTGAACAAGCAGAAGGTTGGAAGGCGGACCCCATGGGCTCCTCTCTGCCTTCCTAAAGAAATGCTCAGAATGGAGCAAATAAATAAGACGCGGCTTGTAAGCAGTGGGTGACCTGTGCCCTTGACTTCCCACTACAGGTCAGTATTTGGAGGGCTTTTCTTCATGCTATTGCCTTCAATGAAGAGGTGTGTATAAGACTTATCCATCTCGGGTTGGACTGGTGGTCCAGTTGGTAGAGTACCAGCCAGTGAGCAAAAGCATCAGGTACTGAGTTCAAGTCCTGTTCTTGAACCTGAAACAAAGCTTTGTTCCTCTCGCATCTGTCTGGGAACACACAAATCCCTGGGAAGGTAGGAATGTTGGGTGTGTCTGGCTGAACACGGAAGTCTGGCTAGCTCACTAGGCCCTGCCATGGCAGAAGGCAGAGCCAGCCAGCCTCCTCCCGGTGCTCGGCCTGGGTCTAGATGGAGCTTTAAAACCCGGCTTCTGATGTGCGGACAAACCCCAGAGCAGCACTGTCACAGCTGGAGGTCTTAATTACTGCGCAGAACCCAGAGTTGGGTTCTGCGGGGTGGGCGAATTGCTGGCGGGAAGTGGTTTTATTTCCCAGGGTGGGGTGCAGAGCAAGGGGAGCATATGGCCCAGCGGTGGAACAGCTGTCTCTGGAGGAGGAGCCATGGGGGAGAGGGAGGACCCGGGGAGGTTCCCACCATCTGGGTGAATTACTAGGCTTGCAGTTCTCAGGCATATGTTACAGCAAATGAAGCATCCAGCAGTCAAGTAAATCTGAGAGGAAAAGAGAGGGAAGAGCCCCTGCTCCCCATCTGCCCCCAATACGGGGATCCCCACCCCCACCCCCTTCATGGCCATCCCAGCCCAAATCACCAGCCTCAGGATCACCTCTTGAGCCTCTCTGTCCAGATCAGGGCTTGGCTGTGGCTAGTACCCAGGCCAAGCCTCCTGTGGGACTCCTGCCTAGCAGGGGGTGAGGGGAAGGGGGAGGTGAGGGGGGAGGGGGAGGAGGAGGGGCTTCCGCTTCCTCCAGGAAATAGACTTGTTATTCCGTGAACCCGCAGCCTCTTTGGCAGGGCTGTGGGAAATGGAGTTGAAGAGCGCCTTGGTGGTTGAGGGGCTGTTATATGTTCTCTGCTCTATGATCCATGCTGGGTTCAAAGGGCCAGAGCAGCATCTCCTCCCCACTGAAGATAACTCATGCTGGACAGGCTCCCTGTGGGAGAATTAAAGGTGATAAGGGACTTCTCCTTCCCTGCAATTGATCTCCGCGTCCTCTCCCCCTCCCGGCTGCTGCGGGGACTAGTGGAGAGATTTGCAGCGAGCTCCCCCTGCACAGAGGGCGCCCCGCGGTGGGACTGTGACGTACCAGGCTCCTGTGAGGGTCGCTAGGGTCCCCCACCCCCACCCCCATCTCATTAGTGCTTTCTGGTGGGGGTTCTGTGAGTCTCCGTTCTCAAGTAAGGTAAGCAAAAAGATAAGCAAAGAGCAGAGAGATCAAGAAATAAGCTTAAACTGGGCGCTCACGTTTGTGAGCCTAACTACTTAGGAGGAGGAGAGCTGAGGATTGGGATTCAAAGCCAGCTGGTGCAAAAAAAAAAAGAGCTGGGAGACTCTCATCTCCAATGAACTACTCAAGGAAAAAACTAAACAACCCCACAAAGCTGGAATTAGAGCTTTGGCTCAAATGGTAGAGCATTAGCCTCGAGTAAAAGAAGTTCAGTCCTGAGTTCAAGTTCACTCAGGACTGGCACCAAAAATAAAGAAAGAGAGCGAGAGAGGACAAAAGCGTTAGAGGCCCACACTTACAAGCTGAGGCGCAGTTTTCTTTTCTTTCTTTCTTTTTTTTTTTTGTCAGTCATGGCGCTTGAACTCGGGGCCTGGGCACTGTCCGTGAGCTTCTTTTGCTCAAGGCTAGCACTCTACCACTTGAGCCACAGCACCACTTCTGGCCTTTTCTGTTTATGTGGTGCTGAGGAATCGAACCCAGGGCTTGATGCATGCTAGGCAAGCAGATCTACCGCTAAGCCACATTCCCAGCCCCTTCATCACAGTTTAAAAGGTATTCAAAGAATGGAATCCCTTTTCTCTTGCCCTCCAAAAATTCCTTTCCAGAATAAATATCATTTATTGACTTAGCAGTCGATTTCCAAGTACCTCTATGTATCAGTGTCTGGACTGAGGTGCTGGAGAGATAGGAACAAACACAATAGCTATTTCCCTTCCCCTTGGGTGCTCACAATCTAGTAAAGCCCCTACTTTCCTCTTCAGCACAGGAGTGGCTGCAGGTCTGGCTTGATCCAGGCAGATGATGACAACCCTGCTTTGATTTCCATACTTCTATGAATGTCGTGACGCTGGACAAATCCCTTAACCTTCCTGTGACTCCTGAGGCTAACCCTTGCCCGTGTATTCTCCTGGGATATATGGCTTCCCACATGGCCTGGATTCTCTCTGTGTCACACCACAGGCGGTCCCATGGGAGCTGAGCACAGGGAAAGAAAGGTGCTTATTCGGGTGGTGTTCATATGACAGTAATTACTCCCCCTTTCTACCCGTTCAGCAAATACACACAGGAGGCTAAGCAACAGATTCACTTACTTTTTGTTGGGGCCACATATTGAGTGGCTGCTATACTCTGGCTCTGTGCTAGGGTTGGAGGGGATAACACATCAGGGAGCAACAAAACGGGTAGGGTGTCTTGGGGTAGGGTGTCTCCCCCCATCAAGCTGACAGCCCATTGGGACCCAGGCTTGCCATAATTCTCCCCGGATAAATAAAAAACAAATGAGCCTTTTGTAAATGTGTTTCCTAGTTCTGGTGCTTGAAATTAGGGTTCTATATTCTCACTTGGCTTTTTCACTCAAGGCTGGCCCTCTACTCCTTGAGCTGTACCTCCGCTTCCAGCTTTTTGCTGGTCAGTTGGCTATAAGAATCTCACAGATTTGTCTGCCTGGGCTGGCTTTGAACTTTGATCCCCAGATCTCAGCCTCCTGAGTAGCTAGGATTATGGCATGAACCACTGGAACTGGGCTAAGAAGGACTGTTTCTTTGTGTGTGTGTTTTTCTTATTGGTCATAGGGCTTGAACTCAGGACCTGGGTGCTGTCCCTGAGCTCATTTGCTCAAGGCTAGTGCTCTACCACTTTGAACCATAGCTCCACTTCCAAGAATGACACTTTTGATAGTGGCCATAAGAGAAAAGAAGAGAAAGGGTACTGAGAGCTAATATTGGGGAGATTTCTGCCCACCCCCCATTTGAGATGGAACAATGGAGAAAGGCTATGGAGCTGAGGCACCCAGAATTTATAAGTGAGGGCCTGGTGGTGTATACCGGTGATCCCAGCTACGTGGGAGGCAGAGAGAGGAGGACTGTAGTTCAAGGCCAGTCAGAGCAAAGTTAGCTTAAGGCCCTATCTCAAATACAAAGGCAGAGCAAAGGGACTAGGTGTGGTGAAGCAGTCAAGAGACCCTGAGTTCAATTCCTAGAGGGTCAGGGTGGAACTTGGGGCAGAAAGGGAGATCCTGGCAGAACAGGCCCGATGGAAGAGGTGACTGTGGCTGAGCCCCAGGGGACTCTGTCTCCCTTCCTGCCAACAGGACTCGTGCTCTGAGCCTATCTCTGTGTAAACCCAAGGCCAGGCATACACCGGTCCCTTCTATTCTCCCTATAATACCAGCCAGGGCACTGGTAATCTCTTCCTGGGGGCCATTCCAAACTCTGGGAATTGAACTCAAGACCTCTTTCCCACTTAGTCCCCCAGCCCCAGCCCCCTCCAGTTCTTTTGCTTTTTCTATGGTTTTCAGATAAGGCTTTAAGCAGCCTTTCCCCAGATTGGCCTCAAACCGTGATCCTCCTATCTCTGCCTCCCAGTAAAATGAATACCTATGATGTTGGCATGTGACTTCAGACAACTCCCCTTACTCTTTTGAGCTGCTTGGGAGTCACACCCATCTGTGTTTATCCCCTGCCCTCTTTCCTTGTCCTCCTTTGCCTACTAAGCCACTTACATACAAGGGGAAAGGGGGTAACAACAAGGCACCCACAACACTGACTTGCCCTGGCAACTACTTACTGGTCACCAGGCTCCTAAGAGGTGGATCAGAATGAGCACCCTGGCTACTCAGGAGGCTGAGATCTGAGGATGGCGGTTGGAAGCCAGCCCAGGTAGAAAAATCTATGAGATTCTTATCTCCAATTAACCAGCAAAAGGCCAGAAGTAGAGATGTGGCTTCAATGGTAGAGCACCAGCCTTGAGTGGAAAAGCCAATCAAGAGTTGAAGGAGGCTGGGAATGTGGCTCAGTGGTAGAGCACTTGCCTTGCATGCATGAAGCCCTGGGTTCGATTCCTCAATGCCACATAAACAGAAAAGGCCAGAAGTAGCACTGTGGCTCAAATGGTAGAGTGCTAGCTTCAAGCAAAAGAAGCTCAGTGGCCAGGCCCTCAGTTCAAGTCTCAGGATTGGCAAAAGAAAAAAAAAAAGAGTTGAAGGCTCTGAGTTCAAGTCTCAGTACTGGCACACACACACACACACACACACACACACACACACACAGTTTGAACCCTGGAATCCCAACTGCTGATCGCCTGATCTAATCGCTTTCTTCTGCCTCCCTATGTACTGTTTGTGCAGAGCTGACGCGTGAGGCTCTCTGTGTGCCCGTGGCAGCCCGTGGCACATTCTCCACTCCCAGGTGGTGAAGCGGGCCCAGGCAAGGCCAGCTCACCCCAGGCTGCTTGGCCGGCTCTCTGCTCGGGACCTGTGATCTTTCTTGCCTTAGCTGTGGTCCTGGACGAGGCTGAGTGAGGCTCTGGGTACAGTGGTTCCACCGGGGGCGGGGGGGGGGGGGTAGACAGCCTGCAGACCATTGGACTACAGCGGATGGCTGGTTTCTAGGATGCTTCCAGAAACTCCATAGCAACCCACGGCATCCCTTTGGGGTCTGACTGTTGCTTTTGTAAAAGACTTTGTTCCCAGCCTGCCACGCGTGCTCTCTGGGGCAGCAAGGGGAAGAAGAAACAGCATTTGTAGTTAAGGGGTTCATTTACTTGTCACCTTAACTATTTTGTCTTCCCTTTGGTGGGGGGGATGAAAGAGCTCTTTACAGAATTTCTGGTTCATGGGACCATGGCTGCTCACTGGGGTGCCCTCTCCACAGGTGGGGTGGGGGGGGCTAGGCTGGCATCCCCCAGCCCAGCGTGCAATGATGAGGGGGTTTGGGCCGAGTGCCTCGGTGACCCCATCTGTAAGTGGGGATACTAACAAGCTTGTCGTGCCTGCTTGGAGACACTGGGGGAGTGAGTGAAATGAGAAATGCGCTTTAGATGCGCTTTAGATCTTCCAAAGCTTCCCGTGAATAGTGATTAACATGTGCTCGGGAAACAGGGGCAGAAAAGTGGTTTCTTTAAAAAAAACAAAAAACCTGTTAAAAATTGTTATTATAAAGGTAGTGGACAGAGGGGTGACAGTTACACAAGTCAGGTAAAGAGTCCACTTCTTTTGGGACCATGTCACCCCTTCCTTTACTCTCTCCCAGTTTTTCCTCTCCCATCCTTACCCACAAGCTGTATAGTTCATTTACCACACCTAGTGAGTACCACTGCTGCATTTGTTCAACCTCGCCCCTCCATTTCTGTGCCCCCACTTGCCCTCCCAAAGACAGAGAAATGAACAAACAAGACAGAAAGAAAAGAAAACCAGCAATAAAGAAATAAAAACACCAACCTCTTGTTTCCACTTCCTGGAGTTCATTTCATTACGTATTATTTTGTATGATCAGATGCACAAAGGCACTGCACCTCTGTTCCTCTCCTGAGCGAATGGTTTGGCCTTTCTTTCCTTCCTCCCTCCTTTCTTTTACCTCCTTCCTTTCCTTCCCCTTCCCTCCCTCCCTGCCCTGCCTCCCTTCCTTCCCTCCCTCCCGCCCGGCCCATAGCTGGGAGGTGTGGTAGCTACTTTGCCAGGCCCCCTGTGATGTTAACGTGAATTCACCACAGAGCCAGGCCACGGTTAGAGATGACATGCAACTCTGACCTTGGCAAGAAACCAGGGCAGCCTATGCTTGTGATTTGGAGGATCAGTCCACAAATGCAGACCCTCTGACAGTGCAAGGGCAGGTGCTGAGAAAGAACACAGCGGCCTCCTCTCATCCACTTTATTTATTTTTTTTTTGGTGCCTCCACTGGGCCTTGGACTCAGAACCTCCAGCTCTCCCTTGGCTTTTTCTGCTCAGAGTGTGAGCCACGCCTTTCCTTCTGGCTTGGGGCTGGTTAATTGGACATAAGAGTGTGTTGGGTTTGTCTGTCTGGACTGGCTTTGGAATAGTGATCCTCAGATCTCAGCCTCCCGAGTAGCTGGGATTGCAGCCACCCACCCTGGCCTAGCCTTGTTTTCCCATTGTTTTTTTTTCAGCATAGAGTCTCCCTCTTACGTTAAGGTTGGCGGGAATGTGACCCTTCTGTTTGTTTGCCCTTCCCTTTTCTGTTGAGATAGCAAGCAGGTGACACTATGCCCAACTATTGATTAAGATGGGGTCTGGTCTGGTGAACCTTTATGGCCTGCTGGTCTTGAACTGCCATCCTCTTATCACAAGTAGCCGGCATGACAGGCTTGAGCTACTGTGCCTGGCATTATTAGGAGGTGCCACCCCGGGTGTGTCCCACTGATATCCACATGTGTAAAGCATGTCCTATTGGTTGTGACAAGCGACCAGCTCCTTGGCTTAGGCGAAGGCAAGTCACCAGGCAGAGACGGGATGCATTTATTTTTATTTTATTTTTTACGCTTTACGTTGTTGGTTTTATGTTTTGACTTGAACTCAGTCCCTGAGCTGCTTTTGCTACCTCTTGAGCCACCCCGTCATTTCCAGTTTTCTGGTGGTTAAAAATCGGAGATGAGGGGCTGGGGATATAGCCTAGTGGCAAGAGTGCCTGCCTCGGATACACGAGGCCCTAGGTTCGATTCCCCAGCACCACATATACAGAAAAAACTGCCAGAAGCGGCGCTGTGGCTCACGTGGCAGAGTGCTAGCCTTGAGCGGGAAGAAGCCAGGGACAGTGCTCAGGCCCTGAGTCCAAGGCCCAGGACTGGCCAAAAAAAAACAAAAAACAAAAATCGGAGATGAGTCTCAGGGACTTTCCTGCCCAGGCTGGCTTTGAACCGGGATCCTCAGATCTCAGCCTCCTGAGTAACTAGGATGACAGGCGTGAGCCACCAGTGCCTGGTTTGGGGATGAGTTTCTAAAATCAAAGCATCAAAGGAAAGCTTGACAAGCCTTATGTTTTGCTTTCCTTGTAGGTGGTAAGGATCAATTTTCCAAAGGGGAGGGGGAAACAATCAATCAGTTGGAATGTGTCTTTCTGGAAAAAGTCTGGCATCTGTCAAATGGGAGGGGGGAACAAAAAAGCCCTAGAAAGAGATTTTTTTGGGTCGTGTGCTGCGGGCTGCTGACTCAGGCCGTATGTTCCAGCATCATTAACAAGTTGAAAAGCTGTTGCTCGTTGCAGGAGCATGGGATTGCTGTCTTGGTTTGAACAGCTCAGCTGGGGTAAGGGGAACAGAGCTGGGGGCCTGCTGCATTGACTCGAGGCATTGACTGCAACTCGGGGCTTTTATCAGGTCCCCTGGTCTGAATGATTGCTTTATGGGGGAGCCTGATAGGAAGGTTCTGATGCGTTGGCACTTTTAATTGGTAAACAATGATCACCAGTTAAGCGGTGCTGTGGCAAGTCAGGCAGATCGGAATACAAATGGACATTTCCCCAGTGGGGAGCTGTCACCTGTCACTGGCATAGCATGACAGATGATCCCCAGGTCCACATTTTTTGGGGGGTGAAAAGGTCCAAGAAACCCCAGAGGAGGGCTCTTCCTGTTGGGTTCTGTCAGCTTGGAAAGATACTGGCATCTTTCTGAAGGGAATTTTTCTGTCCCATCATGGAGAGGGATAGACTTAGGCGGGGGGTGGGGGGGTTGTTTACCCAAATTATGTACTGGGGCTCTGGATGGGGCGGGGGAGGGGAGAGAGCCTTTGCAGATCCACGTGTACTGGGTGGAGTTGCGGGGAGATGGGCTGTGGCCTGCGGGGCACGCCAGGTGTTGTGGAAGTAGGGAGGAGCCTGGGTCTACCCGGGTGGGGACAGGGCCCCCGGGGCCAGGAGGAAGTGGTATTTAAGGGAATGTGATAGAGAAGCCCAAGCCAATGGCATGTTATGGGAAGTCCAGGCAATATGGAGGCCCAGTGGGGGCGGAAGCGCACGGGCTCATCTGCAGTGCTACAGAGGAGAGGCTCAAGGAAGTAAAAGAGGCCAGGCTCTTGTTCTCACACAATCCTAAGAAGCTAAAGTTCCCTGGCCCAGTGGTACAAGGGGAACAGAAGGTTGGGTCTGTGGGTGGGGTGTCCAGGAAATAAACGGGACACCAAGCGGAGCGTCACCAGCTCCTTGAAGTCCTTTCTGTATTCTTTCATTTGTTGTTTTGCAAGTCATGGGGCTTGAACGCACACAGTGTGCGTCATAGTGAACAACTTGAAGCCAGCCTGGGCATGGGGACCATTGTACTGTGAGCTGCACTCATCTCGTAGGGGGTGGCCCTTTAGCAGGGGAACTCAGCACCCACCTCAGAGATCTAGACCCCAGCAAACTTGGGGTCAACCTTGGGGGCTTCTCTGCAAATAAACCAGTGCAACCCTCTAAGCTAGACTCCGCCAAAGGCTCCTGGGCAGACCCCGCCCCCCTTGTGGAGAACCCCTGAATCATTTCTTCCTTCTATTAGCATTCCGCACAAGACGACCCTCAAGTCCCCAAGGGTTCAGGGTAATATATTTTGCCTGGTGGCTTGCAAATGGTCTCACTAGTTAATGGAACTATAAAAATTACTCACATGGAAAGGTCAGGATAAATAAAAATGACACGGGTGCATGCTCCTTGTCAACAGGGAGAACAAAAGATGGGCTGGGATCTGGAGGGGGTGGAGCTTCTCCCCACCCCGCCCCCCCACTTCCTGTGATGTCAGGGTCACCTCAAACATGGCTTAAATGAGCCAGAAAGTCACCTGCCTGGAGCACATGGGGACATTCTCATCGTGTCACTTAGCCCTCCCCAAAATGGAGAAACCGAGGCTCAGAGGGTTCGGAAAGGGCAAGTCAGTGGCAGACCTGGCATTATGACCTGGATGGCAAGGCAGATCCGTTCTGCATCAAGCACCGGTGGGTTCAAACCTTCACAAGGCCCTGGGTCAGTTAGACTCCCAGCAAGAAATGAATGACACATCGGAGAGGTTTGAGAATTTAATAAAATGCTGATTTATAAAGGCAAAGGCACACAGTGTATCTGTGGTACATGATTTTTTTTTTCTTTTTTCTTTTTATACCATTACTAGGACTTGAACTCGGGGGCATAAGTGCTGTCCCTTAGTTTTTTGTTTTTTTTTTTTTTTTTGCCAGTCCTGGGCCTTGGACTCAGGGCCTGAGCACTGTCCCTGGCTTCTTTTTGCTCAAGGCTAGCACTCTGCCACTTGAGCCACAGCGCTGCTTCTGGCCGTTTTCTGTATATGTGGTGCTGGGGAATTGAACCCAGGGCCTCATGTATACGAGGCAAGCACTCTTGCCACTAGGCCATATCCCCAGCCCCCCCCCCCTTAGTTTTTTTGTTCAAGGCTAGCGCTCCACCACTTCAGTTACAGCGCCACTTCCTGTTTCTTGGTGGTTCATTGGCAATAAGAGTCTCACGGACTTTCTCGCCTGGGCTGGCTTTGAACCGTGATCCTCAGATCTCAAGTTTGTCCCGGTGAGGCCCTACATGAATTCCCTGAGGAAATAGGACACCAGTGCCCCTTTGGGTGGCATGAAGAGTCAACATCACTGGCTTTGATTGCATTCAGAGCCTTTTTCTTTTTTTAATTTAGCACCAGTACTGGGGTTTCAACCCAGGACCTTGTGCTACTCTTTAGCTTTTTTTTGCTCAAGGCTGGCACTTTACCACTTGAGCCACAGCTCCACTTCTGACTTTTTCATTGGTGAATTGGAGATAAAAGTCTCCTGGGTTGGCTTTGAACCACGACCCCCAGATCTCGGCTTCCTGAGTAGCTAGGATGACAGGCATGAGCCACCAGTGCCTGGTGCTATTCGATTTCCATGGGAAGTAAGGATGAGATAAAAATATCTCAAAAGGTTTCCGGGGATGAGGGCCTTTGAAAAAGAGCGGGGGGGGGGGGGGTAAGCACAGTCTCTTGTACTCATCACCTAGGCCTTGCTGAGGCCCATTCCCTGTGGCACAGGAACAGGCAAAGGATGTTCCAGAATGTTCCTCAGTGTCTAGTGAAGAGGAAGGACTTCTCACATGGCCTCCTTTCCTTTTTTAGCCACCTAGTGTCACCTGAGCAACTCATTGATTGCAGTGTGGAGTGCTCTGAATCCTTCTTCCCAGTCCTTGTCCTTGTCGGGGTTGGGGGGAGGGGGAGGGACGGGAGGCTGAAGCAAAGTGCCGAGTCAGCACCGTGGCTGCCGCAAGGTTCAAGACCCAGCCAGATCCCGGGTGGACCCGAAACACCACTGTAGAATGCAGGGCCGGCACATTTGGGGCCTGGTCTGACTGGAAAGCCAGCTGTCCTTGTCATCTAAAGACACATCCACCTCGGACACAGCAAGACCCCACCTTCTGGGCTCTCTCCTAGTATCTGCCATCTGTAACTTCCGTCTCCTAGAACCTCATCTTCAAGCTCCTGCCTTCCTAGCTACGGGGTCTCTCACCTCCGTTTCTCTGTGCACCAATCAAGTTAAAGGGGTTGGATGTGATTTTCTTTGAGGTCTCCTCTAGCTCTGACATTTTGCTCTGTTCTTTCACCATGGCAGACACACACACACACACACACACACACACACACACACACACACACACACACACACACACACACCCCAAGCTCTTGCAGTCAGAAAGTGAACCATTGGAGGTGTCACGGAGTGAATCTAATAAGCTGTAATGCAGACAGACCCAGCGAGGGAGTGTGCAGGGGTGGGGGCGGGGAAGAGGGAACAGCCGGGGTCAGGGCTGTTGCCGATGGGCCAGGATGCTGGCATCTGGTGGGAGAGAGAAGGTGGACACCTAGAATCCTAGGGGCACTGGCGCCTTTGGACTTACTTGGAAAGTCCAGTGGGAAGAGGGGCAGCCAGGGGTGTCTGGCTGGGGTCTTGCCAGCACTAAGTATTTTATTGTGGCCCCCGGTTCGAGACCAGGACTGGAACTCAGTTTTTGCCTCTATTTGTTCATTGGCTAGCACCCTACCAACTGAGCCACACATCCAATCCCAGTGGTGTGTGGCTCTGAAAAGCTACCCTTCTCCTCCCCACCCCCCCAAAGCACTTTGTATCAATGGCATATCTTTTTTGGTTTGTTTATATGTGTCTGAACTGGGGCTTGAACTCATGACTTCCCACTCTTGCTTCCCTTTTTCACCCAAGGCGGATGCTCTGCCACTTGAGCCATAGCTCTACTTTGGACTTTTGGGTTGGTTTGTTGGAGATAGGAGTCTCATAGATTTGTCTTTCCGGGCTGGCTTTGAACCACAATCCTCCCATCTCAGCCTCCTGAGTAGCTAAGGATTACAAACGTGAGCCACTGGTGCCTTCGGTCTCCAGCCCTTTTAGATCCACGAGACGGACTGGCTGGTGCATCTGAAATGGTTTGGGGGGTGGTCTGATCACCTGGGGGCCTGCATAAAGCCCAGGCAGCAGCTACAGGGGTGCTGTGATATGGGGGGGCACCTGGAGGGGGCTGAGGTCTCACCTGACTGTGGTGTCCCAGTGGGCTTGTTCAGCGAGGCAGGCACACTTTGGCACTGAGGCAGCCCTTCCAGGTGCACTCTGGTCGGGGGGGGGGGTGCTCCCCATCCAGGCCAGAATACACAGAGAAAAGGTCTCTAGATGCTTCATGAAAAAAAAAAAACAACCTCGCTGGAGATCCCATCTGAGGAACTGACCAGGCTAAGCTGGGGGCCGGTGGCTCGCACCTGTAATCCTAGCTACTCAGGAGGCTGAGATCTGACCACTGTGGTTCAAAGGGCAGGAAAGTCCGCGAGACTCTTATCTCCAATTAACCACCACGAAGCCAGAAGTGAACACGTGCCTCACGTGGCTGGAGTGCTAGCCTTGAGCACAAAAGCTCGGGGGACAGCGTCCAGGCCCTGAGTTCAAGCCTCAACGCTGGCCCAAACCGAAACAAAACAAAAACCTGACAGGGTTAATGGGAGCTGCCGATATCTTGAGTTTCCGAAGTTGTTGGGGGTGGAGGGTTGTAGTAATCCTTCACTGATGAATGAGATGGTGGGGGAGATCTCTCAGGAGTAAGGATGACCTTGAGAAAATGTGGATTCTGTCAAAAGAAGAGAGAAATAATCTCCCTTCCTCACCTTGCTGTCAATGCCTTCTCCGGAGCAAGGGAGCCAACAAGGTGCAGGGCGTGTGGGAACTTTGCTCATTGCTTAGCCTGCTGGCTCGGGAGGCTGTAGCATTTGACTGCATGATAAGAAATTGCCAGACGCTTTCTAATTACAATTATCATCATCGTGGATGTCTCTCTTAATTACTTTCTTATAATTAGCCTTGCCTTTTCCCTCAGCATTTGTATACTTTGCAGATTTGCTGACATTTACAAACCCCAAAATAGGGACCTTTGGGGAGGGGGTGGTAGGAAGGTAAGGGCAAGGGGCCTGTTCTTTTAAGGGAGGCTGGTACATTTTGGGGGGAGTAGGAGGGCTTTGTACAAGGAAAGTAGGGCAAGCAAAAGATGGGACACACAGGCAGATGGGACAAGAGCGTGTGGGGTTAGATGTGGGGGCTGTGGTTTACAGGGTGGGGGATACGGGTTTAAATATTGGTGGTAATTTCCTTTTATTTTCTTGTGCCGGGACTGGGGCTCAAACTTAGAGTGCTATCCCTTAGCTTTTTCCACTCGAGGCTGGTGTTCTACCACTTGAACCATAGGTCTATTTCTGGCTTTTTTTTTTTTGGCTGCTTCATTGGAGATAAGAATCTTTTTGGATTTATCTGCCCGGGGTTAGCTTTGAACTGTGTGTGACCCTCAGATCTCAGTCTCCTGGAGTAGCTAGGGTTCCAGGCGTGAGCCGCGGGTGCCTTGTAGATGGAATTATTCTTTTTTTTTTGGCCAGTCCTGGGCCTTGGACTCAGGGCCTGAGCACTGCCCCTGGCTTCTCTTTTGCTCAAGGCTAGCACTCTGCCACTTGAGCCACAGCGCCACTTCTGGCCTTTTCTGTATATGTGGTGCTGGGGAATCGAACCCAGGGCTTCAAGTATACAAGGCAAGTGCTCTTGCCACTAGGCCATATCCCCAGCCCTGGAGTTATTCTTGTATGCCACCCAAGCGGCCTTTCCTCCAGGCTGGATTTTGTTTTTAGGATGTCCAACCGGGACATCATACGTTTTGTTTTTGTCTTAAACCAGATCCAGTTCAGAGTGAATTGAGTTTTACCTCCCCTCCCCCGCCCCCGCCCACCCTGCAGGCCCTGTGTCCTGAGCAGCCTCAGCAAGGCGGGGGAAGCTGTGAAAAAGGGGGGCTTTCCTTCGTGCCCCATGGTGTGTCCTCACTGTTTGCCCTGTCTCTCTTCCTCCTGCCCTCCCCCACCCCCGCCCCCCTCAGCCCTGTGCACGGAAGAGTGCGTGCATGGCCGCTGCGTCTCGCCGGACACCTGCCTCTGCGAGCCAGGCTGGGGAGGCCCCGACTGCTCCAGCGGTGAGTTTTGGGGACTGGACTCTTTGGGGATCGAGGAGGGGGGGCGGTGTCTGTGGTTCCACTGGCCCTGACTTACCGTGGGCACCGGAAGCACTCACTTGGGGCACACCAGTGGGGAGGGATGGAGGCGGGTGGTGCGTGGGGGCGTGGCGTGTGCGCGGGCATCGTGGGATCTCTGCTGGTAGACGTGTCGATGGGGCCTTTGAGAGTGGACCGTGAACCTGAGATGCCACCCATGGGCTTGGGTCTGAAGGTGATGGTGGCGGTGGGTAGGCCTCGTCCTTCGCTCGGTTTCACGCATGCTCATCGAGACCGACCGTCCCCCCAAATGAAGAGCGTGGGGGCACTCCTGGGGACAGGGTACTGCACCCCTGCGTCTCTGAGCATGGTGGCTCATAGTCTCCAGAGCAGCCGTCCTGGTGTGTGTGGCGGGGGGCGGGGGGGTGTATACTCTGGACTGAGGCGTAGGGTGTCATCTTTACTGGGGGATGCTCGTCACGAGGGAGGTACAACTGCTAGCAGCTTGGGGAATTCTTTGCCAAATCCTTTCTCTCATGTGCAACTCATTTGCTCCAAATATTCTCAGGTGACCCCTTTGCGCGGGTAAGTTCTGGGCTGTTTCAGAGGTGTAGAGTGACATTTTGGGAGGGAAAGGGGGTAGGGGTGCCAGTCCTGGGGCTTGAACTTGTGAGCTAGAGGCGCGGCCCAAATGGTAGAATGTGCATCTAGCGAACAAGGTGGTGAGTTCAATCCCCAGTACCACTAAGAAACAAAGCAAAGCAAAATAAAAGGACCACCATTACTTCCCTTCCAAGCCTTACTCTTCTGAGTTTTTTCTTTTTGTCAGTCCTGGGTTTTGGACTCAGGGCCTGGGCACTGCCCCTGTGATCTTTTTGCTCAAGGCTAGTGCTCTACCGCTTGAACCACAGCTCCACTTCTGACATTTTGCTGGTTAATTGGAGATAAGACTCTCTCAGATTTACCGGCCTAGGTGGGCCTTGAACCAAGGTCCTTAGCTCTTGGTCTCCTGAGTAGCTAGGATTACAGGTGTGAGCCACCGGTGCCCAGGTTTGCATTGATCATTTTCAAGATAGGGTCTCACTTTAGGTTCAGGTAGGTCTGGACTGTGATCTGGACCTACTTGTGCTTCCCTTTGCCTAGCCATTGTGCTTCCTTGGTTTCTGGGATTGCAGACGTGTACCACTGCACCCAGCATTGATTGAGTTGGGGGTCTTACGTACTTCTTTTTGACCTGACTGGCCTCAAACTTGGATTTTCCTCAGCCTCCCCTCCTGGGTAGCAAGGACTACAGGCTTGAGCCACGATACCAAGCTTCTGATTCTTAAGTTATACCTGTTCATGTGAAAAAGAAAAGGCAGAGTGTACCAAGAGTATAGACAAAAAAGCTGGGGACGCCCCTCCCTGGCAGCGTTTCCCCCATGGCAGCGGGCCTCTGTTCTTCTGTCATTTTCTCTGCAGATTTTCAGGAGGAGCTGGCTTTGGACGAAACATGCTTGCCATAGCTAGTTTCTCAGTGTTTCCGTCAATACACTTTAATCTCTTTTTAGTGCTTCGTGGCCTGTAGAATTTCATTTTGTAGATTACCAAATGCATTTTGCTAGCCCTTGGTTGGTAAGCATTTAGGTTGTTTCTGAGTCTTCCCCCCCTTTATTATTATTATTATTATCTTATTGCCAGTACTGGGATTTGAACTCAGGGTCTTGGCCCTGTCTCTTAGCCTTTTCTTTTTTTTTTTATTTTATTTTTTTGTGGCCAGTCCTGGGCCTTGGACTCAGGGCCTGAGCACTGTCCCTGGCTTCTTCCCGCTCAAGGCTAGCACTCTGCCACCTGAGCCACAGCACCCCTTCTGGCCGTTTTCCATATATGTGGTGCTGGGGAATAGAACCGAGAGCTTCATGTGTAGGAGGCAAGCACTCTTGCCACTAGGCCATATTCCCAGCCCTCTCTTAGCCTTTTCAAGGCTGGTACTCTACTGCTGGAACCACAGCTCCATTTCTGGCTTTCTGGTAGTTGGAAAGAAGAGTTTCACAGACTTAGCTGTCCCAGCTGAACCGTGATCCTCAGATCTTAGACTCCTGAGTAACTGGATTACAGGCTGAGCCTTCCCTCTTTTTTTTTTTTTTTTTTGCCAGTCCTGGGGTTTGAACTCAAGGCCTGTGCACACTGTCCCTGAGCTTCTTTTGCTCAAAGCCTGTGCTCTACCACTTGAGCCACAGCACCACCTCTGGCTTTTTCTGTGTATGTGGTTACTGAGGAATCAAACCCAGGGCTTCTTGCATGCTAGGCAAGCACTGTACCACGAAGCCACGTTCCCAGCCTGAGCCTTCCCTCTTATGAGCCCATATCATCCTTTACCCAAGACCCTAGGAGGTGTTGCTTTCAGAATTCGCAATGTGTCACAGTTTAGAGAGCCTGCGAAGACAGTATGAAAGATCCGGGCAGCCCCGTGGGTCAAACAGTCATATTCTCAAGTGGCATAGGATGACATCTAGGGACATGAAGACAATGCACAGCCCCACAGCAGCACCTTACAGATTTACTTCCACGGGAATTGTGGCCCTCAACTGCACAGACATAGTTTTGGACCTTTTCCACAACTTTTGGGTTACAGATGTAGGCATGGGAGTCTGTGACCCTGAGGGAAAATGTGTTGGTCATTCTTCTTGCACGTATATCTTTCCTTGCTTGCCCCAATTTCTCATGAGGATAAATTCCTGGAAATGGAAGGATCTATCATACTGTTACCTGCTCGCCCAGGCCTTTGTAGTTGCCAAGGGATTTACAACTTGGACAGTCACGCATGAAGGGGACAAATGACTATGGGGGAAGGGAGAGGGGACTTTCCATTCTTTCAAAGACTTACGTGCCAAGCCAGGCCCCAGTGGCTCATGCCTGTAATCCTAGCTACCCAGGAGGCTGAGATCTGAGGATGGAGATTTGAAGCCAGGCCAGGCAGGAAAGTCCATGAGATTCTCATCTTCAAATAATCACTAGAAAACTGGAAGTGGCGCTGTGGCTCAAAGTGGTAGAGCGCGAGCCTTGAGTGAAAAAGCTCAGAAACAGCGCCCAGGCCCAGAGTTCAAGCCCCATGACTGACAAAAACAAAACAAAACATCCTTAAATCCTGTAGCCTAATTTCTTAAAAGCTGTCCCTGATTTCTTTCGTTCAATTAAGGCAGGATACACACATACTAGCTTGATAGTTCTGAGCTTTTTCTCTAAGTGATATGAGGAAATGGAACAGTTGTATGTTTGGTCATAAACCTTCCTTCATCCCATTGAATAATAAAGAGTAAAATGGATGAAATGTCAGTTTCTACTGAATAGAGACGAGAGTGACTCTTATTAAATTGCTCTAATCTCACAAGTGGAGATAAAAAGGCAAAAAAAAAGTTTCGTATATTGAATATCTAGCTTTTTAAAGTAATTAGGGATATTAAAACACTGACAATGATTGAGATAGAAACATTATTCATAACTTTTATTTCCGTCCTGGGCAACGATCCAGTATATTTCATTTATGAGGTTTGAGCTGTAAGGAGAAGGATGGGAGCCAATTCCTAAATTAAATATGCCCTGTTAACTTTTATAAATGATACCCAAGAATTAACTTGGAAAATTTAAGCTTTCATTGTATTGTTTAATTCGTGTGTTTCCTGGTTCTGCCTCCCTGCCCTCATGGGCCTTGATTGGATTTCAGGTTTGGTCTCAGGATACCACAAAAAGAGTGGAGTTGACCTGAGAATGCATCTCCTCTTACCATCCCCACACCCCCATCCTCCATTTTGTCTTCAAGCTCTCCAGACCTGTCCCATTCACGTGCACAGGAGGAATTGGCAGGGGGGGGGGGCGGGGCAGTGTCCCTGCTCAGCAAACCATGATCCTCAGATCCCACCCTCCTGAGTAGCTGGGATAACAGGCATGAGCTGCTGACGCCCGGCTTAGAGATGTCTTTTAAACTTGCGAAGCTTAGCGTGCACTTTCTGTCTTAGCCAGAAGTGTGTACTTTGGGGACATGAGTACCTTTGTGTTGTTGTATGGCCGTCACCATTACAGCGTTTCATCCTTCCCCAATGGAAACTCTGAATTCCTTAAACATGAACACCCCCCCCCCCCCCGCCCCTTCTAGCCCCGACCCTCAACAATGAATGTTCGGCTTTGTCATTGTGAATCTGACTACTCTGTACATCACAGAAATGGAATCGTCTATCCTTTAGTGGCTGGTATGGTTCACTTGCATGAGCTCTTCTAGGTTCATCCATGTGTAGCCTGGGTCACAAATTCTTTCCTTTTATAGGCTGTGTAATATTCTTTATGTTCAACTTACCTGGCAACCGATGCTTGAGCTGTTTTTCCTTTGGGCTATGGTGGATATGAACACAGGTGTACAAATGCTTTCATTTCTCTGCTGGACATAGGATAATTCTGTGTTTAATTATTAGGAATCCACTATGTAGTTCTCCATCAAGGCCATGCGTTTCACATTCTTGCCCACAATGCATGAGGATTCAGATTTCCCCATATTATCTCTAACACTTGCTATTTTTGTGCTAATTTGTGTGTGTGTGTGTGTGTGTGTGTGTGTGTGTGTGTGTGTGCATGCGTGCCTGCTTGCCAGTACTAGGGCTTGAACTCAGAGCCTCATACTCTTACTTGGCGTTAAAAAAATTGTTATGGGCTAGGAATGTGGCTTAGTGCGTAGAGTGTTTGCTTAGCATGCATGAAGCCCTGGGTTCGATTCCTTAGTACCACATAAACAGAAAAGGCCAATAGTGGAGCTGTAGCTCAAGTGGTAGAGTGCTAGCCTTGAGCAAAAGAGGCTCAGGGACAGTGACCAGGCCCTGAATTCAAGCCCTAGAACTGGCAAAAATAAATAAATAAATAGTTATTATAAAGTTAATGTCCAGAGGGTTACAGTTACATAAGTCAGGTAATGAGTACATTTCTTTTTGGACATTGTCCCCCTATGTGGCTTTTTTGCACAAGACTCTATCACTTGAGCCACGCTCCACTTCTAACTTTTTTGCTGGGTAATTGAAGGAGAAAATGAGTCTCACAGGGGTTGGAGATGTGGCTTAGTTGGTAGAGCATAAGCCAATGAACAAAAACATCAGATCAAGAGTTCAAAATTTTGGTTTCAAAACAAACAAACAAAACAGCAAAATCAGTCTCAGATGTGTGTGCTTCAAACCTCAATCTTCAGATCTGTCCCTTCCGAGTAGCTGAGATTACAGGCATGAGCACCAGCACCTGACTACCTATCCATTTGAAGAGTCACAGAGCCTGCTTTGGGATGCTGAGAAATGTGGTGTCGATTCTAGTCTCCAAGGTCTCAGCAGCTGGGCTTGGGTGGGGGGACTCAGGGCTTGTCTGGCCAACTTTATTTACAGATAGCAAATAGAGGCCCATGGAGGAGAAGGAAGTTTCCTGACATCAATCATGCAGGCAGGTAGCAGTGGAGCCAGAAGTAGATGGAGGGACCCTTTCATGGGGATAGGTGGCTATAACAAAGATCTTTCTTTCTTTTTTTTTTTTTGGCCAGTCCTGGGCCTTGGACTCGAGCTGAGCACTGTCCCTGGCTTCCTTTTGCTCAAGGCTAGCACTCTGCCACTTGAGCCACAGTGCCACCTCTGGCCATTTTCTGTATATGTGGTGCTGGGGAATCGAACCCAGGGCTTCATGTATACGAGGCGAGCACTCTTGCCACTAGGCCATATCCCCAGCCCACGAAGATCTTTCTTATCGGGCCTCAGTTTTCTCTTCTGTGAAGGGGGAAGGTTTAAAAACTGAATATCCCAACTTGAAAATTCCCTGTGAGCCAGGCACTGGCGGCTCCTGCCTGCAATCCTAGCTACTCAGGAGGCTGAGATCTGAGCATCAAAGTTTGAGGCCAGCCTGGGAGAGCGAGTCCATGAGGCGATTGGCAGTTAACCAGCAGAAGCCACAAGTGGAGCTGTGGCTTCCTTGCATGGCCCTTCCGGTGGTCTGTCTTTGTCCTCAAGCAGGAAGTGGGTGGGTGGCTCTGGTGGAGAAGCAGTCACGTGACACATTCTTCACTCCCCAAGGTAGGGGCTTCCAGGGCGCCCTTGTTGGCCTAGGCATCTTCTGGTGCTGGGGAGGGGTGGGGTGGGTTGGGGGAGGGGACACTGTCTCCAGGAGGCCACAGTCCTCTCCTGGGTTGTGTTTCTCATCTCACCGAGCTGCTGTCAAGGTTAAAGCAACTTTAGATAAATCACTGCGAAGCAATTACACTTGCTGTTGCTCACGCTGCGCTGCCCGGCCCGCGGCCCCGCGCAGACCCGCCAGGGCGGCCTTCTGCTGGCATCTGGTGCGCCTGGGGGCTGCCCCGGGAGGGAGGGCCCCGCGGTGGCCCCCCGCACTGGGGTGCAGCCACTGTAACGGGGACAGAAGGGAGCTGCAGATGCCTGGTAAATGCTTTTTCAAGGTCTGTGAGCAAGAGGCGCTCTCTTCTCCTTCCCCCCAGCCCCCCCGAAATTCCAATGTGGAACCAAAAAGGATTCTGGTCTTGACAGCAGGGCGTGTTCCAGCCTATAGTTCCATCTAATGCACAGCTGCTGAGCGCCGGCGGGCAGGGCTGGGGCTCAGGATGAGGAAGGTGCAGCCTTCATCATCATCATCATGGGGCAGGGGCGGGGGCGGGGGGGGGGAAGAGAGCATGAGAGCGTGCTTGGAGCTGAGGCAGAGCCCCCTGCACAGATAGGAAAGGGAAGGGAGAGCAGAAACAGAGTCTCTGACTTGGACTAGTGGGGGACCTTAAAACCGTCCTGGGGAGCTAGGAATGTGGCTTAGTGGTAGAGGGATTGCCTAGCATGCATGAAGCCCTGGGTTCAATTCTTTGGTTACCATATACACCAAACATAAATAAAATTGAAAAAAGCAAACCATCATGGGAAGCAGAAGGAAGCAGATGATAGAGGATCCAAGCACACGCTATAGTCTTCATTTTATTTTGTTATTTATTTAGTTTGTGCCAGCCCCAGGGCTTGAACTCAGGGCCTTGCACTCTTCCCTTGGGTGTTTTGTTGTTTTGTGTTTGTTTTTTTTTTTTCACTCAAGGCCAGGACTCTTCCACTTGAGCCACAGCCCCACTTCCGGCTTTTTTGGTGGTTAATAGGTGGTAAGACTCTCACGGACTCTCCTGCAGATCCTCAGATCTCAGCCTCCTGGGTAGCAAAGATGACAGGTGTGAGCCACAGGGCCGCTGCCAGGCATTATAGTTCTCATTTTAGAAGCAGAAATCGAGGCACAGAGAAGGTAGGCCCTGAGTTCAAGCCTCAGGACCAGTGCGTGCACCCACGCATGCGTGCACACGCACGCACACACTACACGCACACACACAAAGGGGGTGTTGTTGATGGCTCAGCTTTAGCCATCTGCTCCCTACGAATGGCATTCGTAAGAGAAATGACATGCAAAGAGGCTCAAGAACTGGCGAGGGGGCGGGACGCCAGCCTAGAAAGTGCAAGAAGCGGCCTGGCAGGCGCTGAGCTGGCAGCCTCACGGAGGGCTGGCAGCCGTGCCCGAGGTGGGCAGGGAAAGGACGTGACACCCCCAGCACGCTGGGCACCCAGGGGCGCGTGGGCGGGGCGCTGCGGGAAACGTTATTCCTCCAGGGTGGGAGTCACGAGCTAAGATGGGCGCCTGCCAGCCTGGCTTTGCCAGGGAAAGGAGAGGCGTGTGGGTTCCCCCTGCCAAGAGGAGCGGGGCATAAAGGATGGTACTGCCCCCCAAGAGTAGTGTTCAGAAGGGTGGGAAAACCCCAACTGCACCCACAAGAGTAGACCCTGGGCGCTGTCCCTGAGTTTCGTTTGCTCAAGGCTAACTCTCCACCACTTGAGCCACAGCGCCACTTCCGGCTTTTTTTGAGTAGTTTATTGGAGATCAGAGTCTCACAGACTTTCCTGTCCGCTCTGGCTTTGAACCTCAACCCTCAGATCTCAGTGTCCTGAGTAGCTAGGATTAGGATTACAGACCTTGAGCCACCGGCCCCTGGCTCCTGGGACTCCTGTGGTAAGGGCGCCAACCCGGGGTACTTGGCCATTATCCAGGTGCTTGGGTGTTCCAAGATGTGAGTTCTTTGGGTGGATTTTGGCTAGAACGCAGAACTGAAAGGAGAAGGGTGGACAGGTTGGGCTCCACCCGGGCTCCTCTGCCCTCTGCCTTCTTCCCTGACCTCCCTCCCCACGCTGTCAGGGTAACTCATCCCTGACACCCACATCTTTCAGACGGGGGACTGAGATCCAAGGTCATTATAGCTCATAAGTAGCAGAGCCAAGACTTGAACTAGGCGTCTGTCTCACACAGGTGACCCTCAGGTCAACGCCTGCTTGCTTGTAGCACGTTCTGAACGTTCTTCCTCAGTGGCTGCTCCCCTTAATCCATCGAGTCATGGCTCCTTTGTTCTCAGTGGCCGTCTCTGCTGGGAGGAGCCCTCCGGACTCCCCTAGGCCTCGGCTGGGCACACGGCCCCTCCGGCCCTCTCTTCCCCACAGGGCAATTGCTTGGTCACAGTTGCTCTCTTCCATCCTCGCCCACTGAGACCTTCTCCATGGCGGGCTCGGATCTTATTTGGCTCTGTGACTCTCAACTCCCTTCTGTGCCTGGCACATGGTGGTACTCGGTATGAAACCGGGTTTTTAAACCCCAGGCCTAAAGTCCAAGAGTCCCCAGTTAGGTCTGACCATTCACTCCCACAGGGCAAGTAAACAGACAGGGTGCAGGGCAGAGAATGGGGATTGTTGACGTGGCAGCCATGGGAAGACAGCACTTCGGCGCATCTTCAGGGGTTCAGGCATTGGCTTTAGGTTACTTGGGGGGAACTGAGGGCAGGGATGAGAAAGGCATGCAGAGTTTTAACAGTCCCAAATCACAGGTGAGGCCCGGTGCACCGTTAGCTCAGTCTCAGTTCCTGGAGTTCCGGAGTTACCACCTTACTACTGCAACAGACTGGGAACAAGATGGTCTCCTGCGTTTTGGGGTGTTTGCTTTAAGATGATAAGAAGAAGGCATCGCTGGTTTGAGGGGCAATTTGCTTTCTACACAAGATGGTTCTCACAGAATCGGTGGTCTTTCTTGGTGATTGCAAAGTTGACTGTATCAGAAAATAGTTCGTATGAAAAGGCACAGATAAAGCTCAGGGACAGCGCCTGTAGGCCCTGAGTTCAAGCTCCAGGACCAGCATCAAAAAAAAAAAAAAAGGCACAGATGCAAAGTTGGGGGACTTTTAGTGAATTCATAGGACCCAGCAAAAGCATCTTTCAGTGGCCTTTTACTAGCATAGGGTTATTGGGAACCAGCCATTTTGCTGTCGCTTCCGATCACGCCTCTTGTTCCTCCTTGATGGTGCCCTCGTGGTAGGCTGGTTCTGAGGGAGAGGCGGGGTCTCTATCGGACACAACTCAGAGCCTTGGTGCTTGATCTTCCGAAGTGTTACAACTTGACGCCCCAAGGTTGTCATGTGAGCAACAGTCACACTGACCTTTCAGAAGACGCAGAAATCACAGTGGTCTGGAGAGTTGGGAAAGATGCCAGGAAGGCGAGGAAGCCGCATGTCAGGACGGATGCAGTTTGCAGTGGCTGTAGCCAGAGACTGGAAGGAGAGAGAGGGCTGTCTTTGCAGGTAGACCCCAGAAACAAAGGTTGCGCTGAGTCGCGCACCCCAGTGTGGATGAAACAGGAGGTGCCAGAGGCCTGGGAGCCCCGTTGAAGAGGCAGGCCAGGCAGACCCAGATGGTATGGCTCTCTTACAATGGGAGCTTGGACATGGCTCCATGGGCCCCAGGTAGCCCTTGGTAGGTGCCTTTATTCATGAACTGAGTCTTCATTGTTTCCTGATGGGTGAAACCCCTCTCTCTTCTCCCTGGTAACACGTGATCAGATCTTTTTTTTTTTTTTTTTTTGGCCAGTCCTGGGGCTTGGACTCAGGGCCTGAGCACTGTCCCTGGCTTCTTTTTGCTCAAGGCTAGCACTCTGCCACTTGAGCCACAGCGCCACTTCTGGCCATTTTCTGTATATGTGGTGCTGGGGAATCGAACCCAGGGCCTCATGTATATGAGGCAGGCACTCTTGCCACTAGGCCATATCCCCAGCCCACGTGATCAGATCTTGACCCAGGTATGGGCAAAGGAGACTGCTGAAGGCTCTGATCCACCCCTGCGGTCCTGGCCCATCCTTTGAGTCCAGCTGGGCTATGTCCCCTTCCTCCAGTTCCTGATTGGAGGTGACTGAAGGACATATGGCAGGCTCTCTTGGCATTTGTCAGGTAGCAGATTGGATGAGAGGAGCCTGCTGTGATTAAGAGTTAGTGAATGGATCTGGGCAGGGGGTGACCTATAGAAGCCAAGCGGGCATGTCTTGGCCTGACACCCTTTTCCCTCCCTAGCTGGATGGACTAAGGAAGGCAGGCCTGACTGGCAGTGAGATGGCTAGGGGAGCACTTAGAATAGCCCTTCTATCTCCAGCCCACCTCTAGAGGTCAACCCTGTCCTCTACCCCTGGGCCTTAGACCACAGTGGGTCTCCTTAGCAGGCAGCTTCTACCCAAGAGTGCTACAGAGGCTGAGGCAGCCATAACATTGGGGAATCTGTTATGCTTTAATAAGGGATGCCCATTCTGGCAGGCTGGGTAATAGGCCTCAAATGGAATAATTAATAAAGTTATAAAAGTGTGTCTATGATATGACCAGAATAATTCAGTTCAATTAGAGGCAATTATTTCTTGTAGTTCTGCCACTTAGAATTTTTTTTATGAATAATTGTAGTACCCAAGATAAGATAGCCATGTTTGGCTGCCTGCTTGCAAAGTTCTATTGAAACCAACCCTTCTATAAGGCCTTATCCAGTTAGGAAATAGTCATCTACCCATCTATTATCCCAAATATCTGTTCAGCCAGCTATCGATCTAATCATTTATCATTTTATCCACCCACCTGCCCATCGTTTTGTCTGTCCATCCCTTTATCCATCATCCATCCATCTTAATCCATCCCCTAATCCAGCCATTCATCTGCCTGCTCATCCCTCTATCCATCTGAATTATCCATTCATCTACACACTCATCCATCCATCCATCCATTCACCCACCCACCCACCCACTCATCCACCATCCACCCATCTATCCACTCATCCATCAATCTTCCCATCCATTCATCCATCCACCCACCCACCCACACATCCATCCACCCCCTCATCCATCCACTCATCCATCCATCTGCCCACTCATCCATCCATCTTCCCATCCATCCATTCACCCACCCATGCATCCATTCACCCCCTCATCCATCCACCCATCCATCCATCTGCCCACTCATCTATCCATCTTCCCATCTTCCATCTTCCCATCCATCCATTCATCCACCCACCCACCCCCTCATCCATCCATCCATTCATCCATCCATTTAGACATTTCTTGAGTCCCTGCAGAACTAGGCTAGGTTCTGAACATAAGGAGATGAATGAGCCCTGTCCCTTCCCTCTCCCAAGGAGACTCCAGCCCAGGCAAAGTGACCTCTGAGTCACAGAAACTTGTTTCTGGTCCCTCATGACAAGTCCTGCTGAATGTGACTTTTTTTACCCTTCATCTATTCCCTTTCACTCCACAAATGTATAGGTAAATATTCAGGTTAAACCTGACCTTAAGCTAAGGAATAAACCACCTCTTCTTGAGGTGTCAGAAAGCTTAGGGATCTGCTGGCTTCAAAACACCCACTGTAGCCAGGTGCTGGTGGCTCATGCCTGCAATCCTAGCTACTCAGGAGGCTGAGATCTGAGGACCATAGTTCAAAGGCAGCCCAGGCAGGTAAGTCCATGAGACTCTTTGGTTAACCACCAGAAAACCAGAAGTGAAACTGGCTCAAAATGGTAGAGCAGTAGCCTCAAGCAAAAGAGCACGGGGACAGCAGGGACCAGGTTCTGAGTTCAAGCCCCACAACCCACAAAATAAACAAAAACACCCAGTGTTCTGGGCTTTGACTTTTTGTCAGGTGGTAGTCAGGGGATGAGGGATCTGACTCCTCCCAGGGACCAGGGAAAAGACATTTGACTTTTTCTTGGCTCATCTATAAAGTATAAACAATCACTGTTCCCATGGATGATGAGAATCAAGAGGCTTTGGGCTACTTGTGGGAAGCCAGTGATTGCTTCTAGAACATTGGATAGGAGTCTAATTCTGACTTAAGTAGGCATCCTGCATAAAATCTTCATCTGTGCTGGCCTAATCTGACGGAATGTTTTAGTGAGCTATTTAATGGGTCCCTTTGCCTCATGGTGGCCAAGGTCGTTTGACTCTATGCAGAGTGAAAAGAGAAATCACAGACTGGGAGAAGACATTTGCAGTATGCATACTATTTAAGGGTTAATTCCTGTAAATGAATACAATCAACCTAATTGAAATACTGGTTTAAAAAATATTGACATATAGCTGGATAGTGGTGGCTCATACCTGTAATACTAGCTACTCATGAGGCTGAGATCTGAGGATCCCCGTTTGAAACCAACCTGGGCACGAAAGTCCATGAGAAGCACTGGGAATGTGGCTTAGTGGTAGAGTGCTTGCCTAGCATGCGTGAAGCCCTGGGTTCGAGTCCTCAGTACCACATAAACAGAAAAGGCCAGGAGTGGTGCTATGGCTCAAGTGGTTAAGTGGTAGCCTTGAGGAAAAGAAGCCAGGGACAGTGATCAGGTCCTGAGTTCAGTTCCCAGGACTGGCAAAATGAAAGAAAGAAAGATAGAAAGAAAGACAGAAAGAAAGAAAGGAAGGGGGCTGGGAACATGGCCTAGTGGCAAGAGTGCTTGCCTCGTATATATGAAGCCCTGGGTTCGATTCCCCAGCACCACATATATAAAAAATGGCCAGAAGTGGCGCTGTGGCTCAAGTGACAGAGTGCTAGCCTTGAGCAAAAAGAAGCCAGGGACAGTGCTCAGGCCCTGAGTCCAAGGCCCAGGACTGGCCAAAAAAAAAAAAAAAAAAAAAAAAAAACAAGAAAGGAAGGAAGGAAGGAAGGAAGGAAGGAAGGAAGGAAGGAAGGAGAAAGTCCCTGAGACTCTTATCTTCAGTTAACCAAAAAAAAAAAAAAAAAAAAAAGCTGGAAATGAAGATGTGGCTCAAATGGTAGTGCTTCAGCCTGGAGTGAAAAAGCCAAATGAGAGTGTGAGGCCCCGAATTCAAGTCCTGGTATCAACACACATCCACACAAAACAACTCCCAGGAAAATAATATGTTGATAAGCAATAGCATGTATGCTCACCTCTCTCATAATCAGGGATATCCAAATTCAAACTGACAGATTCCCCCAGACCATATGCAACAGATTGGGGAAAATTGATTTCCAATCAAGCCATCATGCCAGTAAGGATACAGTCGATGGACAGTCTCACGAGGCTGGCGAGGGTCTGAGTTGGCAGCGTAAGTTTAGTCATCTGAAGCAATAAATATAAAAATACCAGCCCATAATGCCGCACTGGATGAATAAACACATTCTGTGGTATGTTCCAGCAGGTGTGGGCGCACGTGCATGCACACACACACACACACACACACACACATACACACACACACACACGACATTTAAAAGTCTCTTAAATTTGTAATCCTAGTTACTCAAGAGGCTGAGGGTCATGGTTGGAAGCCAGCCCTGGCAGGAAAGTCCTCATGAGACTCTTAAATCTAATTAACTACCAAAAGTCAGGAAGTAAGGAGTATGGCTCTGATTGGTAGGACCACCAGCCTTGATCAACACAGCTAAAGAATAGTGCCCAGGCCCTGAGCTCCTGCCTCATATAGTGACAGTGCTCTCTCTGTCTCTCTCTCTGTCACACACACACACACACACACACACACACACACAATCTCTTTAAGTTTTAAAATGGTTGTTTTTAACCTATGATATATTTTTTATGACGTTCCTCTGGGGTTAGAACCTGAAATTTGTTCAGAGACCCTCTCTCCCTCCCCAACACGCGCAGCCCTGAATCACTATTCAAATTGGGAAAATCTGCAGTAACATCTCGCGCTCCCTTCAGAGGGAAATGGATAAGTTGTAATCTATTCCCACGATGGCGTCTCCAGAGCTGTTACATAAATGAAGAAGTGCTGTACCTGTCTTGCAGGCTGAATCTCAAATACATCACAGCGGGTGGGAGCAGAGGGCTTCGATCATTTCATACAGTTCCGTCTGTGGACGATTACAGGCATAGGAAATAAGGGACGTGTTGTTTATCAGTATGTCTGTGTGTAGTACACAGCAAACAACAGACCCATACCCCCCCCCACCAAGTCAGGTTTAGCTCCCGCCTCCCAGGGGTGGGAGCCGTGGGACTCGAGGGGTACACTCACTGTGTGATGTTTACATCTGAAGCAACACAGCGATGCAGCTGTAGAGAGTGTGAGCCAGGCAACGCATGCCTGTAATCCCCAGCTACTCGGGAGGCTGAGATCTGAGGATCGAGGTTTCCAAGCCTGCCTGGGAGATCCATGAGACCCTTCGCTTTGATTACCCATCAGAAAAGTCACAAGTGGAGCTGTGGCTCCAGTGGTAGTGTGCTAGCCTTGAGCCCCACCGCCCTCCCCCACTAAAAGCCAAGTAGTAGTGTGAGGGCCTGAGTTCATGTCACAGCATACACACACAGAGAAAGAAAAAGCAGACAGCCATCTTTGTTATAGGGAGAAGGAGGAGGTTCTGAATCTGTCTCTCCAGGGAGGGGGACACCTGAGATGGGCCTTTGACAGATGGGTAGAGATCGATGTGTTAGAGCCGTTGGAAGAATTCGAACCTGGAGCTCCCTGGTGTGCTGGCAGAAAAGGGGACCAGGCAGTCTGAATTTCCAAGCTGAAAGACTGCAGTGGAGTTAGACACACCTGGAGGGAAGTGCCCACCGGAAGAGCAAAGAGGAGGGAGAGGGAGGCTCTAATAGAGATGAGCCTAATTGATCATGGACATTTAGAGGAGCTGGGAAGAAGCTGCAGGAGACTGGTGACCACCTGCCTGTCCAGGAAGTATCTTCCCCCACCCATCCTCACCCCACAGGGAGGAGAAGGTGACAAACGCTCGCTCAAACACCAGACTGCAAATTTATTTGACCAGCTCCCAATAAATTCCTCATGCCACAGGCCCGGCCATCCATCTCGGGGTGCGGCACGGAGGCGGCGGTGGGGTGGAGGGCAGAGGCGCTGTCTGTCTTCCATTGCTGGGGGACATGGCCACATGTCTTGCTAGGAGGCAAGCCCCTAAATCCTCCTCTGACTGGCTTCCCTCCTAGTAAATCTGAATAGTTTAAAATAACTCCTTCTGACCTTGAGGCTGGCGCCAACTTTCTGCCATCCATCAGCCCCGGCTGCTTTCTTATTAAAGTCCGGCTGTTGCCTGGGAAAAGTCGCCACCTTAAATCACGGGGCCGAGAGGGCAAAGGAGAGGCAGGACCTGCAGACAGGGGGGCGACGGCAAGGCAGGAAGATGAGGTCCCAGCGTGCTGCCGGGGTGAGCCTATGACCTTTGGGGGGCACCGGATCTGCAGAGCTGGCCCCCGGGGTGACGGGCAAGCTGCAGAGCGCTGAGACAGAACAGAACGCTCAGGAGAAAGGCTCCTAGGTGAGTCGTTTCCCTCCCCCCACCCCCCACCCCCAGCTCTTTCTGTCATCATCAGGGACGAGGGCTCGGGAAGGCGAACTCAGTACTGACAGCATCATTCATTCACTTAGTAACTCACCCTCTAGGGATTGCAGGCTACTGATGATAAAGTTTGGGTCTCCTTCCTTCCTTCCTCCCTCCCTCCCTCCCTCCCTCCCTCCCTCCCTCCCTTCCTTCCTTTCTTCCTAGCTCTTTTCTTTCTTTTTTTGTGCCAGGCCTGGGCCTGAACTCAGGGTCTGGGTGCTGTCCCTGAACTTTTGTCAAGGCTAGTGCTCTACCACTTGAGCCACACCTCTCCATGGCTTTTTTTGTTTTTGTTTTTGTTTGTTTGTTTGTTTGTGGTAGTTACTTGAAGAGGAGAGTCTTGTAGACTTTCCTGCTCCAGGCTGGCTTTGAACTGTGATCCTCACATCTCAACCTCCTTAGTAGCTAGGATTACAGGCTCCAGGCTCATGGAGTTTGGGGGAAGAGGATCTTTAGATCTCAGACTCCTGAGTCGCAAGGGTTACAGGTGTGAGGCACTGAGGCACCAGTGGAGATGGGCGAGAGAAGGTAGTGCTCCTACAGTGCTCCCGATCCGTACGAAAAGCAGGCAATTATCAAGCATGCAAAGGAACACCATCATTTCAGTGATGTAAGTGCTGGGGAGAAGCAAGACAGTGTGGCAGGGTAGAGTCAGTGACATGGACCCCAGCAACACACACACACACACACGCACGCACACACACACGCACGCGTGCGCACTTCCCCTGTCTCTTGATCTGCGCGTCCCTCTGCTCTGGGTCACAGTTTGCATATAGGAAGCAGGGCCCTGGGCACACAGGTGACAGGGGTGACAGGTCCCTGATGCCACTCAGGACGTCTTCCCGGGAGACCACACGCCAGCCTGCGGCAGGCCTGCTGCTGAAAAGAGCAAAGCCTCCTCCACCAGTCAATACAATTTGCTTAGCAAATAAAGATTAGCAGGGCTGACTCCTCCGGGCTTGCCCTCAGTGCTAAACTTGTCCTGATGTCAATCGCAGCAGCAGGGCAGAGGATACCAAAGAAATGCGGCGATGCTGCGTGCTTCAGGAGCTGGATGGTGGTTGTGTTCCCAGGTGGCCGTGTGGCTCAAAGAGTAGAGCAGTAGCCATGAGCACAAAAGCTCAGGGACACTGTCCAGGTCCCGAGTTCAAGCCCCAGGCCTGCACAAACACACAAGGGACCGAGGGAACCATAGAGAGGAAGCAGGAACACGAGAGCCTGAAGACACGGCTGGTGCTCTTCTCTTCTGAGTGCCGGGTGGGAGGGAGACTGGCGAGAGGGAATGGTTCTCTAACATGGATCTTTGGTGCATTTTTTCCTCTCTCCACACCTGTGCAGTGCCAGGCAGAGACCAGAATAAAGAATGCGGGTGCCTTGGTCACCAAGCTGGACCAAGAAAGGCTGAAATGAGTGACCCCATCTTTTCTTAGTTCCTTGGGGTAGGGAAGGGAGATCACGCCAAAGCTGATGGAAGTTTTCTCTCAATTTTCTTTATCTTTCTAAACCCTTCCTATAATCTTTGATTTCTGCAACTGCGTAACAGGGGATGGAAGTTCACAAAGCATCTCCTATATGGAAGGGTGGGGGCTGGGCACTAGGACATTGGCCTTATCTTATCCTCCCAATGTTCTTGCAATGTGTGTGTGTGTGTGTGTGTGTGTGTGTGTGTGTGTGTGTGTGTGTGTGATGTGGAAGTACTGGGCAGGGAGGAATGTGGAGTGGGAAACAACTTTCTGTTCAGAATTTAAGCCACACTGGTGGTTCATGCCAGTAATCCTAGCTATTCAGGAGACACGCACGCACCTACGCATGCACGCACACACATACATGCCAGTACTAGGCCTTGAATCCAGGGCCTGGGCACTGTCCCTTAGCTTTTTTTTTTTTTTTTTGCCAGTCCTGGGCCTTGGACTCAGGGCCTGAGCACTGTCCCTGGCTTCTTCCCGCTCAAGGCTAGCACTCTGCCACCTGAGCCACAGCGCCCCTTCTGGCCGTTTTCCATATATGTGGTGCTGGGGAATCGAACCGAGAGCTTCATGTGTAGGAGGCAAGCGCTCTTGCCACGAGGCCATATTCCCAGCCCTGTCCCTTAGCTTTTCTGTTCAAGCCTGGTGCTCTACCACTTGAACCACACCTCTACTTCCAGCTTTTTGCCGAGTAATTGGAGCTAAGCATCTCAAGGACTTTCCTGCCTGGGCTGGCTTTGAACCCTGATCCTCAGCTCTCAGCCTTCTGCATAGCTAGGATTACAGGAGTAAGCCACTGGCGCCCGGGCAAGGTGAACAGTTTTTTAATTAGAATACATGTGTAATGAGAATTGGAGATAAGAGTCTTATGGACTTTCTTGCTCAGGCTGGCTTTGAACCCCTGGCCCTAAGATCTCAGTCTCCTGAGTGAGATTACATGGTTGCCAGGCAGTATTTGTGATCTTTTGTTGTTCTTTTTCTTGTCTGAGATAGCGTCTCCTTGGATAGCCCAGACTGGTCTTGAACTCGCCTCGGCCTCTCAAATGGATTATAGGTGTGCACTACCATACCTGGCTTGCACTTGGGATCTTCAGGTAGCTGCTATTTTCGTCCCCATTTTACAGATTGAGGAGCTAAGGTTGAGAAACAGTTTCCAAGCACAGAGAGCAGGACTCAGGGCCAGACTGTCTGACCCTTGAGCGCCCAGTATTGGAGCACCCCGCCAGTCACTGGCTCCAAGTAGGTGCCCAGGCTTAGGAGAAGTCACGAGGGAGATGAACCTTCGGAGCCAGCCAGCGCTGGTCTTCACCCAGTCTGGGGCAGAGGTGGCGTGGCTTTGTCTCCTGGGTAGCAGCCTCCCTCCTGGCCAACCTCCCATTTCAGGATAGTTCCCCCCTGATTAAACGGACAGAGGGACAGAACAGGAACTGGGCGCTTGAAGGAGCCACGGCCCGAGGGGAGGGGCTCTGACAAGGAGCCACTGAAGACAAGGAAGGAATCAGGCCATGTGAGTTTGAATCCAGCTCTGCCACAAGCTTGCTGTGCGACTTCAGGCAAGTCGCTCCTCCTTCTCTGAGCCACAGCTTGCTCCTTTTTCCAACGAGGATATTCGATTTCAATGGCTAGGAAAGGCGCCCTACAGGGAGCATTTAATAATGAGAAAATTAATGAGAAAATGAAGATGATAATCAGCTGGGTGCCAGTGGCTCACACCTGTCATTCTAGCGATTCAGGAAGCCGAGATCTGAGGAACTCAGTTCAAAGCCAGTCTAGTACAAAGAGTCTATGAGACTCTTATCTCCAATTAATCACCAGGTTTGTTTTTTTTAAGCCAGACATGGAAGTATGGCTCAAAAGCCAAGAAAGTTCAAGGCCCTGAGTTCAAGCCCCAATGTTCTCTCTCTCTCTCTCTCTCTCTCTCTCTCTCTCTCTCTCTCTCTCTCTCTCTCTGTATTAGCCACCTGCTAGTAAATAGTTAATACACAGTCCTGGGGCTTGAATTCAGGACCGACCACTGTCCCTGGGTGTTGTTAGGCTGGTGCTCTACCACTTGAGTCACAGCTCCACTTCTGGCTTTCTAGTGGTTAATTGGAAATAAGAGTCTCATAGACTTGGCTGCTTAGGCGGGCTTTGAACCACGATCCTTGAATCTCAGCCTCCTGAGTAGCTGGGATGACAGGTGGTAGTGGTATTTTTTGTTTTGTTTTGTTACTGGGAGCCACGCCCACCCCTCCACATCTGCCCGCCACACAGGGAGACAGGCCAGACAGCGTGGATGGCTCCGGCCCTGTAGCCTCTTTGTCATTGGAACCATTTAGCGAACTGGAAAAGGGCCTCATGACTATAAACCAGCCGGTAATGACCTGACAGGCAAAGGGGGCTGAAGAAGTGTTAGGGCTACGGAGACATTAATCTGCTTCTAACCGCTGCTGCTTACAGACATTTGTTAGTGCAGTTCTGGGAGCCATAAAAGACTATTTGACCATGGTCCCCCCCCTACCACAGAGCCCCTAGGCAAGGAGGAAGGGGTTGTGGGGGGCTCAGGTGTTGGGAGTTTTACTAGCTGGAAATAAAAACTCCCACCTCAGGTAGGATGAAAGTGGGGCTGCAGCAGGAGGCCTGGATTCTGGTCCCCCCCGCCCCCACTTCTCTAAAACAGCCCCAAGGTCTCCAGCAAGTCCCACAATTACTCTGGGCCTCAGTTTATTCGGCTGTAAAATGGAGCTAGCCATGTGTATTTCCAAGGGCTGTTTTGAGGCTCTCTCTTCTACAGAGCAGTTAAACATTATTACCACTTATGGCCACCAAGAGAGGAAGAGAGGTTTATTCATTCATTCATTTATTTACTGTTGGGTTTAGTGTGTGTGTGTGTGTGTGTGTGTGTGTGTGTGTGTGTGTGTGTGTGTGTGTGTCAAGCCCCAGCTTGGGCCTCATACTCTCCCTTAGTTTTTTTTCACTCAGGGCTCTACCATTTGAGCCACAGCTCCACTTCCAGCTTTTTGGCTGGTTGGAGATCAGAGTCTCGTAGACTTTTCTGTTTGGGCTTTCAAACCTTGATCCTCAGATCTCAGCCTTCTGAGTAGCAGGGATTACAGGTGTGAGCCACCAGCACCTGGCTTGTTCTAAGTCTCTTCATCCTCACATCAAATCTGAATTAATGAAGTTGTGAGTGAGTGTGTGTGTGTATGTCCCAGAGCTTGAACTGAGGGCCTGGTGCTCTTGTTTTTTTTTTTTTTGCCAGTTTTGGGGCTTGAACTCAGGGCCTGAGCACTGTCCCTGGCTTCTTTTTGCTCAAGGCTAGCACTCTACCACTTGAGCCACAGCGCCACTTCTGGCCATTTTCTATATATGTGGTGGTGGGGAATTGAACCCAGGGCTTCATGTATACGAGGCAAGCACTCTTGCCACTAGGCCATATTCCCAGCCTGTGCTCTTGGTTTTTTGCTCAAGGCTGGTGCTCTACTGCTTGAGCCACACTTCAACTGAGTTGAGAATGAATTATTATTTGTTTTATGGAGGATGAAACTGAAGCCCAGAGACACAGGGTTGGCCGCTTGTGCTCTGCCCTCACACATCTGTGGGAACTAGAGTGGGTTGCGGAGTGGCTGGCAGACGGCACAGCTCCACTGTGCTCCAGATTGGGAGACAGGGGGTCTCCACGGCCCCCAGGCTTCCTCCAAGGAAATGGTGTTGTGCGCATGGGCTGGGGACCTTCCCTTTGGGAGCCAACGCCAAGCCCTAGTTCAAGTTGTGGATCCCAATAAGGGGACGTTCAGGTGACACCAGAGGAGACACACAGCCCCTCAGAGGCCTGGAGCTCAGTACAACCAAGGCCATGCGGTGGCGAAGGTCCCCACCTAAGAGCAGACTGGATGCGGGAGAGGGCAGCTCCTGCGTGGATCCTCTGTGGTCCACCGCACGGGGTGTCCATACTTCAGATTTGTCATTCTAGCTACTCAGGAGGCGGAGATCTGAGGATCGTGGTCTGAAGTCAGCCCAGGCAGGAAAGTCCATGAGACTCTTATCTCCAATGAAGCACCAAGACAGCCAGAAGTGGAGCTGTGGCTCAAGTGGTAGAGCACTAGTCTTTAACTCAGGGATAGCACCCAGGCCCTGAGTTCAAACCCAGGACTGGCACCCCCCAAAAAACAAACAAAAACAAAGGATTATCAATGAGACAGATAGTTTTAGAATTCTAGGGGGTCTCCTAGTCCCACTACAGACATGCTGTCTCAGGTGAATCCTGGTCCTGAGGGCCATGAAGAGACGTGGTGTTGGGGGAGGGGGAGGGTCGGCATCTGATTGGGGTCTCTGAGGTAGTGTTAGGGGTCTTAGGTGTACCCCCAACTCTGCGCCTCAAGGCCCTGGTGGCTCAGGGCCTCCTCTCCTGTCCCCTCGCCTACTTCTGTCTCCAGAGAAACGTCACCCCTCACGCTTTGCTTCTAGCATTCCAAAAGTGCCTAGGCCAAGGCCTTCCCTTCAAGTTCACTGTCCCTTCCGATCCTGCTCAGAACCTTCTGGAATGAGCATTGGATGAAATGGCCTCTGTCGTCCTCATCCTTGTGAATTTGGGGTATCTGTGGAAACAAAAGCCTTCTCCCCCTACCCCCAACACCCAAGGCAAGGTCCTAATCCCAGGCCCAAAGAAGGAGAAGAGGGGGCGCCCAGCTGCTCCCCCACTCACCTGGGCCCCCCTCCACCCCCCTCCACCAGTGAACCATGAAGGGAGATCTTGGTATTTGCCTAGTGGAAAAGATGGGAAAATCAATAAGGGGGGGTGGTGCTGATCTCATTTTCAGGCTTCTAAGCAGGGATTGCAATCAATAATGCAAAGAGCAGCAGGAGGCCATTAAGCCACATGGGGGACGGGACCAGATGTGGGTACACAGGAACAGGACCCCAAGGTGCTCAGCACCCCTAAGAGTTACCCCCAAGTGGACAGGACCTCTCTGGATTCTCCATGAGGAGAGCTAACCAGCCCCGGAGGGCCAACTGGGGTGTCCCCTGTGTCCCTAGCCCAACCTCCGAGTCCCCTACTCACTCTCTAAACCCCCGCCAACGCCATCCTTCTGACCCTGGTCCCACTTCTATCCCGGCCCTATCTGTCCCTGTCACCATCTTTCTCCCTCGTCCTCATCTCTCTGTCCCCTACCCTGTGTCTCTGTCCCTGTCCCATCTCCCTGACTCTGACGCCATCTTGTGATCCTTCCCCCACTCTTGGTCCTCGGTTCCATCTCTCTGTCCTCTTTCTTTGTGCCAGGGTCCCAAACCCCAACACCTCCACCCCCTCCACCCCCACCCCCACACCTGTCCCTGCTAGGTCCTCCCTCAGATTCCCCACAAGCCCGACTTCCCCTGTGTCGGGGCAGGGTGGCATGATCCCTTTTTGAACAAGAGAACAGGTCCGCCCCGTTTCCAGCCTGTTTGTTTTGCTGTAATTAGGTAAATAAATCAGCACGTTAGCTCCCCTGCTTGGGAACCGGGTGTCTTCTAGAAGGAGTTGCTTTGACACACATGCAGAGGGGATGGGGTGGGGGGGTGGGGGGTCCCAGCCCTCTCCCAGGCCTGGTGCATGGCTCCCACGGGTCTCCCTCCCCCATCCCCACCACCCTGAGCCCACACCCCATCCTCCAAGGGCCTGGGGGTCGCTCATCCTGCACTGCTCTGGACCTGAGCAAGGCGAGCCGCCGGTAATGAGGGGCAGGTGTTGTTCATTAAGCCACCCGCCCCTGACGTCCCCACCTAGAGTGGCGTCTGGTCTCCCCTGCCCAGGGCCATTAAAACCCAATTATCAGAACGAGGACTGCCAGGCAGAGCTTTGCCTTCCTCTATAGGGAAGCAGGGGTGGGGGTGGGGGTAGCTTTCCGAAGGGGTGGTGGGGCAAGATGGAACTTACCAGAAAGAGGAGTCCAGAAGCAGCAAAAACTTGGGTTAGAGCTGGGGAGGACTTCCTTGAGGTGAAGATGGTGGCTGGAGAATGGGAGTAGTTCCTGCTTGGGCTCATGTGACTGCCCCTCTCCCCCCCCCCACCCCAGATGAAGGGAGGAGCCTAGTCTGGTGCTGGCTCCTTCAAGGTCACTCAAGGTGATGGGCCTCATATCCATAATGGCAGGTAAGATGAGGGATTCTGACCTAGCCAAGGCCAAACCCCTTAGCTTGGCGTTGTGGAGGGGAAGGGACTGGCCAGCCCCACTGTGGGGCGGTGGCACTGGGATGGACGTCACTTAGGATTGTACCATGGACCAAGGTGAGCCACTCCTCCAAGCCCCACGGGAGATCAGAAGCAGCCACTGTCCCCTTCTCCTTGGCTGGGGGAGTCCCCGAGGCACCACGGAGCAGGAGACAGATGGAGTGACCTCTTGCAGAGATGGAGTGGTGGCTAGACACCCAGAGGCACTTCCCTCCCTTTCCCAGGGCCTCTGGAACTGCGGGAAAGTTGCAGGGGGATGTAGACAGCAGCACAGGCCAATCCTATCACCCATACCCCGCATCCGCCACCACCTGGCTAGAGCTGTCCCTCACCCCGTCGGAGGGCTGTTCCTGCATCGGCTTCGGAAACTGCCTTGTCAGCAGCAAGCTTGTCTTCACCTAAGTGGGCCTTTGGATTTATTCGTTCTGGTGGGGGAGAGTGGTGGGAAGCAAACAGCTTCTCGCAGAAGTATGTGTAATGCTACATTTCAGACCTGCAGGCTTGATTGAGATGGTAGTTAAAACATTTCCAGGCTCTTAGGGAAAGTTGCGTTTACCTTCAGTACCGCTTAGATTCCCCGGTAGTCTCCTTTTTATGGCGGTGCCCTGCAAAGATTGCTAGAAGTCATGCTGTATTGAGATTTGCAGGGATGGGGGCCTGTCCAGGAACCTATCCTATCAAAACCACCAGGAAGGAAGAATAGAAGAACCAGTGTGCTTTTTCTTTTCTTTTTCTTTTTTTGCTTTTGTTATTGTGCCGGTACTGGGGCTTGAACTCAGGACCTGGCTGCTCTTACTTATTTGCTCAAGGCTGATGCTCTGTCCCTTAGGTGACACCTCCACTTCTGGCTGGCTAATTGGAGATAAGAGTCTTAGATTTATCTACCCAGGCTGGTTTTGAACCGTGGTCTTCAGATCTCAGCCTCCTGAGCAGATTGGATGATAGGCACATGTGAGCCACCGGTGTCCCGCCTACACGTGCATTTTAATTAAACCTCTGCACACACAATCGTGAAGATGCTGATATTAAAAATCCTTTCCACTTTGTGGGAAGCTGGGGTATGTGTTTCCCATGTCGTTTTTATATTCCTTTTGTGCAGCAATTAATATTTAAACTCCTGGGAAATAAGGCTGCCACCTGATACCATTTTTATGGTCTTGCATTAAAACAACTGCTCCTGATAAACTATTGTAATAAAGTCTTGGGAAGACCCTGCTCCAAGAGGGTTTTACACAGGTATTAATTCTACTCAATGAGCTAGGTTCTAAATGGGTCTTTTTGTTGCTATTCTTCCAGTACTGGGGCTTGAACTCAGGGACTGGGCACTGTCCCTGAGCTTTTGTGCTCAGGGCTAGCATTCTACCTCTTGAGCCACAGCTCTTCTGGCTTTTTGGTGGTTAGCTGGAGATAAAAGTCTCACAAATGGTCCTGCCCAAGCTGACTTTGAACCTCAATCCTCAGATCTCAGCCTCCTGAGTAGCTAGGATGACCCCGCCCCCCCGGCACTCAGCTCAATGAGTGTTTTTCCTATCCAGGTAGCTGCAGTTGGCATGACCGCTGAGTGTCTATGGCACAAGAACTTGACCTTGCTCTAATACAGCCCCTGAAGCCACAGCAGCTCCTTGAAGGTGAAAAAACAACACATTTGTAGTCCAGTTGTACATGTTTAACGGAGAGACCTAACTTGAGTTTACACGTGATTACAAGCAGGCCCCACGGGACCCTGCTTACCAACAAATTCTCAAATACATTGCAAAACAGTGACGAATGAACTTGTTATGCTGTCAAAATCACTTATCCCCGAAGACAGCTTCACTTTCTTGGCTCTTTTCAGAGTCAGCCTGGCTACCCTGTACCCTGGAAGAACTGATCAAGGTGACCTGTTGGTCCCAGCCACCTGTTACCCATCCCCTGGGGCACCTAGTTTTGCTGAAGCATCTGTTTTGATTTGGGCAAAAGTGAGCACTCTGGAGCAAGGGGTGGAGTCAGGCTGAACCCCGCCCCTTCTCCTCATGCCACTCTCTCCCAAGAAAGCTGAAGGGAGAGGGAGGGGAGAGGGATTCTTGCTGTAACTTTAAGTAAGATAAACATCTGAAGCCCCCACCCCCACCCCAAATCTTGATTTTTGCAGTATTGAGTGGAAGAGACCATTTATAAATGTTGCCTTAATATTTCTGAGACAGATTGGCTGGTAATTTATAGACTGCAACAGTGAGGGCTGAAATCATTTTTCAGTGAGCAAAGTCTGGTACAGGCTTGGGATGAGAAAGCGCTTCCATTGGGCTGGGAGTATGGCTTAGGGAGTAGAGTGCTTGCCTAGCATGCATGAAGCCCTGGGTTCGATTCCTCAGCACCACATAAACAGAAAAAACCCGAAGTGGTGCTGTGGCTCAAGTGGCAGAGTGCTAGCCTTGAACAAAAGACGCTCAGGGACAGTGCTCATGCCCTGAGTCCAAACACCAGGGAAGGAAGGAAGTAAGGAAGGAAGGGAGGGAGGGAGGGAGGGAGGGAGGGAGGGAGGCAGACATCACCAGGGCACAGGCACAAGCAGTCATGTGTGGCTAGAAGAGTGAGCCCCACATGTGAACCTGGCACAAGAAAGGGGATAACCTTGTCACCTTTAGTACTGGGTGACCCAATGACACCCCCGTTCCTGAGGGTCAGCGTTAGCTCTGCTTGGCCCCAAGGCCTCCATCTTGAGGCCTCTGCCCAGGATTTTTCTTGACATCAGCTCAAAGCAGAGGAAAAAAAAATCCCCCATTTCACCAACACCCCCAGGCTGTCAGTCAGCCTAACATCTAGCCTGTACCCCAAATGAAGGCAAGCTGAATCCTTAGATACCCCCATACAACCCTACCCCCAAGAAGACCCCGCCTCACTTCCTGTCACCTGTGGGCAGTCAGTCCCCCTCCTTTATGCCCTTTCCATAACCCACTTGTCTTTCCTTATTAAACCCTATGGTGGGGGACTGGGAATATGGCCTAGTGGTAGAGTGCTTGATTCGTATACACAAAGCCCTGGGTTCAATTCCTCAGCACCACATATATAGAAAAAGGCAGAAGTAGCGCTTTGGCTCAAGTGGTAGAGTGCTAGCCTTGAGCAAAAAGAAGCCAGGGACAGTGCTCAGCCCTGAGTCCAAGCCCCAGGACTGGAGAAAGAGAGAGAGAGAGAGAGAGAGAGAGAGAGAGAGAGAGAGAGAGAGAGAGAGAGAGAGAGAGAGAGAGAGATGCTTGTTCTAAGAGATCCTATGAAGACTCAATCCAACCTAAAAGCTAGATAAGAAAGTAAGATCAGGGACCCCAACTCTTCTTTCTCACTGATGTTGTATGTCAAGGCTTTAGAAGGGAAATGACATTTAGCATACCCAAGGCTATGGTGTACTAGTACTATGGGGGGCGGGGAAATGAGTCATTGAAGTGAATTATTCCCTATGGGTTAAAAGAAAGTGGAAACATGTATCTGCTGCATTTTCTTTCTGCCCTTTCTCTCCATCTCTTTTTATTATGGTGCTGGGGATTAAACTTAGCACTCTACCATTTGAGCTGTGTTCCTGAGGCTTCTACTATCCTACATTAAGACAAAAACAGAAAAGAAAAAAAAAAAAAAGACAAAAACAGGGCTAAGGATATGGCCTAGTGGCAAGAGTGCTTGCCTTGTATACATGAAGCCCTGGGTTCAATTCCCCAGCACCACATATATAGAAAATGGCCAGAAGTGGCGCTGTGGCTCAAGTGGCAGAGTGCTAGCCTTGAGCAAAAAAGAAGCCAGGGACAGTGCTCAGGCCCTGAGTCCAAGCCCCAGGACTGGCCAAAAAAAAAAAAAAAAAAGACAAAAACAAAACTTGCTTCTTTTCCAGTATCTTTCAGTGTCATTGGTAAGATATTTTCCTTTGGTTCATAACAGATTATATGAAGGTAGTTCATTTCTTATATCCACTAGTAAAATAGCAATCCAGTTGCTAGCTAAACTCTTTTTTTTTAATTTTTATTTTATTTTTTTGGCCAGTCCTCAGCCTTGGACTCAGGGCCTGAGCACTGTCCCTGGCTACCTTTTTGCTCAAGGCTAGCACTCTGCCACTTGAGCCACAGCGCCACTTCTGGCCGTTTTCTGTATATGTGGTGCTGGGGAATCGAACCCAGGGCCTCATGTATACGAGGCAAGCTCTCTTGCCACTAGGCCATATCCCCAGCCCTGCTAGCTAAACTCTTATATTTGTAGAATATTGATTATAAGCATGCCTAAGACCAAAACCAACAAAAGACGAATTGTTTTTTAACATTTATGTTTGCTTCCTTCTCAAAAATAGGTCCTCTTTATATAATGGCTTCAGATAGCTCTAGGCTAAGCACCTTCCAATTTAGTAATTAAGAGGAAAAAGGAGAGAATGAGAATTCTTCTTTAGAGTTCTACCATGGTCCTAGAGTTGCTTCTCATTGTATGGACATGGGCCAAGCACCTATCACAGAGGGAGGAGATAGAATATTCAGATTAATACTGACTTCAGTATTATCTATGGGGTGGCCATGGGAAATGGATTGATGTTAACTTCATGAAGTAACATTGAGGAGATAGAGTGTATTCCACTAGAAGAGAAAGCTATTATCAGAAGGCAGAAAAGGATCAAGCCAGGGAAAAGCATTAGTTATTCACAATACACTGTCTATTCCTAACATAGAAATAACCTAAATGCCCTTTAGTAAACTTATATGGCATCTCATATGGTGAGATGTAACTATTAAATACATGAGATAAATCTATGTGCTGATATCAAAAAGTGTCCCTATGTACCATTAAGTCAAGTATAAACGTATAGTACAATGTTCTTAGTCACATGTCCTTAAGATGTAAAGGTTTTCCTCATATATTTTGAACTGCTTTTGTTTTTTTTTTTGTTTTTTGTTTTTTGTTTTGCCAGTCCCGAGGCTTGAACTCAGGTCCTGAACACTGTCCCTGGCTTCTTTTTGCTCAAGCCTAACACTCTACCATTTGAGCCAAGGCGCCACTCCCAGCTTTTTCTGTTTATGTGGTGCTGAGGAATCGAACCCAGGGCTTCATGTATACGAGGCGAGCACTTTACCACTAGGCCATATTCCCAGCCCTGGTTTGTTATTTTGATTATTTAAATAAATAAATAAATATACACACACTCACTTATACCCTTTATTATCCCCCCCGTGTATGTGTGTTTGTGTGTGTGTGAGAGAGAGAGAGACAGAGAGAGACAGAGAGACATACACAGAGAGAAATTTCCCTTAATTAAAAGTAATACACCAGGGGGGCTGGGGATATGGCCTAGTGGCAACAGTGCCTGCCTCGGATACACGAGGCCCTAGGTTCGATTCCCCAGCACCACATATACAGAAAAAAACGGCCAGAAGCGGTGCTGTGGCTCAAGTGGCAGAGTGCTAGCCTTGAGCGGGAAGAAGCCAGGGACAGTGCTCAGGCCCTGAGTCCAAGGCCCAGGACTGGCAAAAAAAAAAAAAAAAAAGTAATACACCAGCTGGGCCTTGCTCCAGGCCAAGGACTGCTGATGGAAAAATAATAAATAAAGTAGACTGGGTGCCGGTGGCTCACACTTATAATCCTAGTTACTCAGGAGGCTGAGATCTGAGGACCTCAGTTCGAAGCCAGCCTGGGAAGGAAAGTTCCCATGAGACTCCAACAAACTACTCAAAAGAGCTGGACGTGGCGCTGTGGCTCAAGTGGCAGAGCCACTGGCCTTGAGCACAAAGAAGCTCAGGGACAGTGCTCAGGCCCTGAGTTCAAGCCCCAGGGCTGGAAAAAAAAAAAGGAAGGAAGGAAGGAAGGAAGGCAGGCAGGCAGGAAGGCTTAAGACTAGGGCTAGACCACTTTGAGCCTCAGCCCACTTCCGGGTTCGAGACTCCTCCTAGCCTCAACCCACTTCCAGGGTGGAGACAACTCAGAGCCTCAGCCCATTTCAAAGTCAGCCCAGTCAGAAAAACCTGACAGGCTCTTATTTCCAGTTAACTAACAGAAAGCTGGAGGTGGAGATGTGGCTTGAGTGATCAGGGACTCGCCTTGAGCAAGCAAGATCGCAAGCCCTGAGTTCAAGCCCCTGTACCAGTACACACACACACACACACACACACACACACACTCAGAACTGAATGAGAGGTTTCTAGTGAGGGGAACACTGGATTGGGGGGCGGGGAGCTGACTGGACTGGTACTTCTGATAATATATAGCACCTATGAATTATCTAGGGATCTTGCTAGAAAGCAAAATTCCATTCAATAGCTGGGTGAAGGGGACTTTGGGGGCGGGGCTGAGTTCTGTACTAACACTAAGCTCCCTTAAGATGCTGGCCCCACTGAGGGTGTTACCCTCGGAGCTGCCTGCCCCGGGTAGCTGGCTCCCTGGGGCCTGTCTTCCCCCAGGTCTGGCTGTCACTCGCCCTTGCTGCTAGCAGGGCCTTCTAGCCACCCGATTGTCACACCCTCACTTTTGAGACTTGGCGCTGGTTTTGCCTGTGCATTGCCTGTGTGTCGTTCTAGGGGAGAGATAAAAACCCTTCCCCAAAGCCTCCCAATCCGTGTTGAGGCTACTCTGTCTCACCAGTGGAATTTAACAACCAGGAATTAAACAACCCATCAGTCCCTCACATTTCCTCCCTCCCGAAACTTCAGAACATGCTTCAGGGTCACGCTCTTCCTTGTGAAAAGTGGAGTTGTGATCTGTATGTCACCATTATAAATAGCACTCTTCAGTAGTCAGGCGCTGGTAGCTCACACCTGTCATCCTAGCTACTCAGGAGACTGAGATGTGAGGATCATGGTTCAAAGCCAACTTTCCCAGGAAAGTTCATAAGACTCTTCAATTAACCAGCAAAAAGCAGGAAGTAGAAGTATGGCTCAAGTTGAAGAGTGCCATCTGTGAGCAAAAAAAAAGCCAATGAGATCATGAGCCCTGTGTTCAAACCCCAATGACAACAACACCACACACACACACACACACACACACACACACACACACACACACACACATTACTGCAGTGCCGTGCATACTTTCAAACGAGGCATCTCTTGTCATTATGGTTGTAGCTCACGTCTGAATATCTCCTTGTACATGACATTTACGAAGAAAAACACTTGCAAATTAAATGTTTGATTAACATTACATCTCGTGCAGCTTAAAATGGGCGAGCATAATTGAAAGCTGCATTAGCTAAAGACTATGAACTTTCTATGAGCTTTATCCCAGGCCCGTGAATTTCGATAGTTTTATTGAATCTTTAGTGCCAATGGCCCGTGGTATGTATTCATCACATTGCACACAATCCTGTACGGGGTCATTAGTTTTCAGGCTTATCAGGGGAAATTGGTGCCATTTGAGCATAAACCTTGTCAAAGGGCAATGAGCAAGTCCTGTTGGAATTTTGGGTTGTAGCTCATTGCAGGAGGGTGTCTGCCCAGCTATCTGTTTACATTTGCCATAGTCCCCGATTCTGGGTCTGTGCCAAAAATACCCCTCGCTTTTTTCATTGCCTGCTTCTAGATAGTATTGTCCCTTTTCTTCTTCTTTTTTGAGAATATTTTTCTTCTCTTTTGTATAACTGTTCTGTGTGTGTGTGTGTGTGTGTGTGTGTGTGTGTACATGGGTTGGTTCCGGGGTTTGAACTCTAGCCTGTCTGGACTGAGGCTCTCAGCAGGTTAACCATCTGCCTCCTTGCTTGGTCCTGGGGCTTGAACTCAGGGCCTGGGTGCTACCCCTTAGCTAATAACACTTGACCATTGGAGCTACAACTCCACTGCCATGTTTTGCTAGTTTGTTGGAATTTCCCCAACATTCTTGCTGGCTTGGAATCACGATCCTCAGATCTCAGCCACCCGAGCAGCTGGGATTACAGATGTGTGTGCCTGGCACGTAAGGAGTTTCAAACGACCACTTTGCTCTGATTAAGAAAGTAATGTCTCTCTTCAAACTGGAGTGTGAATGCAAAAGTGGGGATGATGAATGCCAGTTCCCCACTCACATAAATCTCACCTGTGAGCCTCTGTTGCCTCCTCCTCAAGATGCACGTATGAGATAAATTCTCCCAATCTATTTCTGTGCTGTTGCCAGCAGTCTGCTGATAGAGTAAATAAGAGTTATAGACACCATAATGGCATCACTTATGAGAACTAGGGGTGGGGGGAGAAGCAAACATGTCTGCATGGTCCTTATAAATCTATTAGAAATGTGGGCTTGAGTTTTCCAAGGAAGTTCCACTAGATTGCTCAACTCAAATCTCCCAGGAGTCTGAGTGAGTGACTGCAGTGGGTAGGGGCCTCGTGGCGGCCTGAAATGATCTGGCGAGCTCTTCCTCGCTTCCTGCCTTCCCTGAGTCCTGTGTCAGCCACACAGATCCAAGGAGCCCTGACCCCAAAGCTCCAGGCCCTGCAGGCCGGAGGCTATCCCTTACTAGCTGTGTGGTCCAGCTCTGGCATAGCATAGCAGACAGCAGCCATCTTCTCCCTGCTTTCCTCAACTTCTCAGGGGGGAGTTGAGCTGTTGGTCCTGGGATAGCACAGGCCTGAGTCACTTCCTGAAGGTCTATAGGTTCCTGCTGTTTCCTTGCTTCCTGTCTCACCGCAAGGGAGAAGGGGAGCTTAAATGTGGAGGGCAGTGAGTCCCCGGTCCTCTCCCTCCCATGCTTATCTCCAAGCTGTTATTCCATATATTTACTCTCTGGCCTAAGCTGAGGCCTCAGTTTCGTTGCCTGCAAAATGGGTATGGGAAAACAATCCTGAGCTCTAAGCTGCTGGTAGTTCTGAGACACCCCTGAGTGAAGGCAGGTGACAGTACTGTGTCACTATGCTCTAGTCACTGTCCTCTGTAGCTTGATGACAAGGGGAATACCTGAGCCCAGCTTCTCTGGACTTGAAGCCTCAGGGGTTCTGCTAGAGGATCCCCACCGAGTGTGTCTGGATAAGGCAACGTTTTCTGTTTGGGCATCTTCTTCTTCTTCTTCTTCTTTTTTTCCATGTGTGCTGGTCCTGGGGCTTGCACTCAGGATCTAGGTGCTGCCCCTCAGCTTTTCTGTTCAAGGATAGTGCTCTACCACTAGAACCACAGCTCCCCTGCCACCTTTTTGCTGATTAAATGGAGACAAGTGTCCCATGAACTTTCCTGCCTGGGATGGCTTTGAACTGTGATCCTTTGAACCAAACTCCTTCTCCTAAGTAGCTAGGATTACAGGCATGAGCCACCAGCCTTGGCTGTGCTCAGGCATCTTCTAACCCCAGAGCAGTGTCAACCTCGGGACTGGTCCAGGAGTCCCAAGGTCTGCCCTTGGCACACTGGATTTCCTCTAATGGTCAGCCCGGACCCTAATGCAGACTTGGACTCAGCTTTTCCAGGGTGCTGCAGTAACTGTTCACCTGAACCCCACCTCGGGCTCCTTACTGCTCTCCATCCTTTCTCTGCAAACCCCTACATCTTCCTCACCGGCTGCCAGAGCAGGCCTCTCAAAGCACTGGCAGATCGTGCCAAGCCTGGGGCTCCCTGTCATGCTCAGAGCAAGTGCCAAGGACTGGATGGAGGCATTAAATGTCCTGTGTGCTGGCCTGGTCAACACCAGCAGCACCAGCTTCCTTCCCAACCCACTGGACACAGCTGGTTCTCCTGGAAAGCTCAGAGCTTTGCCTTGGCTATTTCTTCTAGCTTCCCATGGCTCAATACATTTCGCTTCACATCTTGGCTCAAGGGTGGCTCTTGCTAAGGCTTTTCTTTTCTTAGGACTCTATCAGAGGTGTAGTTCTCCACCCCTTCCTCATTGTGTTACTCTCCTAAGCTTGTTGTAGAATCCATACTCCGTGCACTGTGCTTAGTGATTTTGTTTATTCTCTGTCTTCTCCACTAACACGGGGCTCTGTGCAGGCCGAGATGGGGGCGTCTGTCTTATTCTCTGCTGAATCCATGGCACCTAGAACAGCGCCTAGCACATAGTCCTTGAGAAGTGTTAGTTTATGATGAATGGATGGAAAAATAGATGAGTACATGGGTGGGTGGCTGGGGAATAAATGGATAAATGAATGGTAGATGGGTAGATATGTGGATGGATAATGGATATATAGATAAATGGGTGGGTAGAGGGGTAGATGGATGGATAGGTGGATGGGTGGATAGATGATTAGATGGATGGATAGGTGGATGGATGGATAGATGATTAGATAAGTAAATGGATGGATGATGGATAAATGAGTAGGTAGATGAGTGGATGGATGGATAGATGGGTAAATGGATGAATGAAGGATGATGAATAAATGGATAGGTAGATGAGTGGCCGGCTGGATAGTGAATCAGTATTGTCATTGTTGTTGTTGTTATTATTATTGCTGGTCCTGGGGCTTGAACTCTGGGCCTGGATGACACTGTCCCTGAGCTCCTTCTGCCCAAGGTAAAGCATCTACCACTTGAGCCACAGTGCCACTTCCAGCCTTTTCTGTGATTAATTAAAGATAAGAGTCTCACAGACTTTCCTGCCCGGGCTGACTTCCACCCATGATCCTCAGATCTCAGCCTCTCGAGTAGCTAGGATGACAGGCGTGAGCCATTGGAGCCTGGCTGTTAATGAATTATTGAATAGCTGATGGAACGGTCCGAGAGGCACGGGGCATGCTGGACATAGTAGCTACTGGAAGTCAAGGCCTGTCTAGGAGGAGGGTGGATTTCTGGCCATGAGGCGGAAAGGGTAAAGGAACCTTCTCTTCTCCCCCTAGATCCTAAGTGGGGAGAAGGCCCGGGCTCAACCCTGGCCTATGTCTCTCTTTCTGCCTCCTCTGCAGGAGGAGGTACTAAAGCTGGAAAGCATATGTATACCAATTCACAATCACTGACACTCGCTTTCCCAGAAAGCTAACAGAGCTGTTAAAATGCAGCCGACCTATACTTGGTAAAGTATGCAAATGGCACTGAGGGGGCTGAGGAGCAGAGCTGATCCCCATTAAAAAAACATCGCCTCCCTCAACTGTGGCACTTGGCTTGCAGGTTCCAAATGTCAGTGGTTCCCCCAGTGGTGGCAGGTAGAAGGTTGAAAGGTTATCCCTTTTAAGATGCTAATTGCCATCAGTAAATCAGAACTATGAACACACCAGCCCTTCTCCTCCATCACCTCTCCCCCGACCCTGGCCCTGAATCCAGCCCAGGGGCCCCAGGAACAACACAATTTAAACCCCAGAGCTGAAGCCTGTATAAAGTCTTTTCCGTGATGAGGAAATAATGGAGAATAAATCTCCATTCTCTTTGGATTAAGTGGATCCTGGTGTCGTTTGTAACCTGCCCAGGAACAAAAGGCCAATCTGGAAATCACCACTTACCCATTTCAAAGGCAGGTCTCTCTGGCATGTGTTCTGATGAGTGTAGGTGGAGGCTTTGTGACTGGATCCCCCAGAGACACCTACCTTGCCCTCCCTTTCATCCCTCTCTCTGAGAGGAATTGGCTATTGAGACATACAAGTTGTTTGAATAGGAGGATGGGTGATGGATGGATGGATGGATGGATGGATGATAGATGGATGGTGGAGGGGAGGGAGGGAAGGAGGGAAGGAGGGAACAAAGGAAGAATGGGTGACGATGGATGAACAGATGAACAGAACCAAGAATCCATCCCTGACCACAGACTTATTTGACCCCAGCTTCTCCAGCTATAAAGTGGGGTGAGGATAGCACTCCCCACAAAGCTATCTCGAGGTCTGCAGAGTGCCCAGAAGTTCATCAAGGACATTGATTAGGACTCACCTGCTCCTTCTGGTGCTGCCGAGAGATGACAGTGTCTGCTGTGAGGTCGATCAGCTTCCTTCCCGTGGCCTCCCTTTGCCTATCTGGGACTCTCAGAAGGGGCCGGATTGTCCTCTTCCAGTTTGCCATCTTCTAGATCAGGCCAGACACTGGGCATCAGTAGAGCAGCCCACCGAGGGCCTCTGCGGTATTGTTGTATGTATCATGGTAGTATGTATGTATCATGAATTGAGGCAGATGTTTGAGGGGTTCAGAGGCAGGACGCTCGGGTTCAGAAACCGACACCCACGGTCATATGGCTGCCGGGCCCCTCTAGGCTGTAGAAAGGCTCTTCTTTCTGGTTCTTGCCTTTTCACCTCTCAGAGCAGGGGACCCTCCAGACCCCCTCCTTGGGGGTGGTACTCGGGAGCTGTGCACCTCTGTCCTCTATCACGAAGGGAAACTGAGTGAGTGAGTGGGGCAGGGAGAGAGAGAGAGAGAGAGAGAGAGAGAGAGAGAGAGAGAGAGCACCCATACTTTCTGAGGCCCATAGAGATGACTTAGATTCTTCCCAGGCAGCTCTGCCCAAGAACCAACATGGCACCCTCTGTTTCAGGCCCCAGTGGCTGGAGGGGCCAAGAACTAGGCCTCAGCCTGGGGCTGAGGGGCAAGGATGCCCCCACCTGCCTCAGCCAGCCTGACTGGCATCGGGAGCTGCTCTGACCTGCATGCCCAGCCTTGCCAAGCTCTCCACCTGCTGCCATGCCTCTCACTGTCAGCTTTCCGAACCGCTTGTGGGTCAGGGGAGGGAAAGGCAGAAATTGGAGAAGACATGAAGGAACTGAGCGAGGTGTCTAGTTTGGGCACTGTTTGTGGAGTAGAGCAGGCCATTCGGGATCAAAAAGGGTCACAGAGAAGAGAGGCAGAGTTTATCCTGGTAAGTGTTGTATGACTTCATGCTTAAAATGTGCCTGTGGGAGGGGCTAAAATCTATTGCACCATTCACTTTCTCTCACTTTTTTGCGCATGCAAGTGTGCTCTCGACTCCCTTCCTCCCTCCCTCCCTTCCTTCCTTCCTTCTTTCTTCTTTCTCTCTCCCTCCCTCTCTCTCCCTGTCTCTTTCCTTCTGTCTCTTCTCTTCTCTCTTTCTTTCTCTTCTTTTCTTCCTCCAGCACTGGCCTTGAACTCAGATGAGCCCTAGATCACAACCTCCTCTGGGAAGCACTGTAAACTCTTCTTCTACCCTACTCCCCACTATGCTTGATCCTCTTTGCATTTGAGTTTTTCTTTCTTAAAACTCTCACTGCACTGGGAGCAGAGGCTCACATCTGTAATCCTAGCTACTCAGGAGGCTGAGATTTGAGGTTTGAAGCCAGCCTGGGCAGGAAAGTCTGTGAGACTCTTACATCCAATTAATCAGCAAAAGAGCCAGAAGTGGAGCTGTGGCTCAAGTGGTACAGCACCAGCCTTGAGCAAAAAAGTACAGGGACATCACCTAGGCTCTGAGTGCAAGCCCCAGGACTGGCTAAATAAATAAACAAATAAATGAAACAGTAAGAACAAAAGTGGGCCTAGGGTGTGGCAGAGAAGGAAAAAACACTTGCCTAGCAAGCTCAGGGATCGGAGTTCAAATCCCAGGGCAACCCTCTTCGAATAAATACAACACACCTGTGATTGTGGTGTATTTCAAACACAGTCATGCATGGCTGGATGGCAGGGACGGGTACTGAGAAATGTCACTAGGAGACCCTCACACACAGGGCAGCTGTGACATCACCAGGAGCTAGGTGGCTGCCGCTGTGGCATGCGCCCTCTGCCATCGACTTAACTTCTTGTGAGAGGTGTGAGATGGTACCTGCAAGAGTCACCTGAGGGGCTGGGAATGTGGCCTTGTGGTAGAGCGCTTGCCTCCTATACATGAAGCCCTGGGTTCGATTCCCCAGTACCACATAGATAGAAAAGTCCAGAAGTGGCGCTGTGGCTCAAGTGGCAGAGTGCTAGCCTTGAGCAAAAAGAAGCCAGGGACAGTGTTCAGGCCCTGAGTCCAAGGCTCAGGACTGGGGGTGGGGGGGGGAGTCACATAATCCAGTGAACCCCATGCCATCACCCACAGCTTCCACAAGCCTCAGCCTGTGTCCTCTTTCCCTCCCCCTCCCCCGGCCCCCCTTCACGGGTGCTGACTTATTTCTGTGTTTTTCTTTCCTCTTCGGAGGCTGGCAATGGGACCGTTTCCATTCTCAAATTCCCAATGCGCCACTGACTGGAAGCTGCTCAGGCTGTTTGCCGACTGGACAAATTATTATTAAGCCTAACGGGCCACACGGGGGTTCCTGGTGCCTATGTCTGTCCCCCAGTACAGCTCCTGAAGACTCTGGCTTATCGGTGGGTCCTGGGCCCCACCGGGTTGCACTGTGGGGAGAACCTCTTCGTGGCAGCCATTGGGGACTCTCCGGGGAGCTCCTAAGACTTTCTCAAACATGGATTCTTTTGTGTCAACATCCCGCGGGCATAATTACATTAGCTGTGCAAACACACAGTGAAGGCCACCGGGCTGAGGAGAAACTGGCATCGTGTGGCCTCAGCCCAGACGTCCCTCAGAAGCCCTGCCAGTATGGCAGATGGCACCGGTTTAGGACCCTCCTCCTGCAGGATGCCCCTCTCCCCCCGCAGCCCAGCTGCCTGGCAGCCCAGCTCATTTGCATGTGACTTCACTCCCCCCCCCCCCCGCCCCACCCCACCCAAAAAGCTTCTGTGTCCGCCAGCCCTGGGGCTCTGTGGTCCTGTGGTCCCTGTTGCGCCAACAAAGGCATGGAGAGACAGTTTGATAAGATCAATGGGTTACAAGCCAACCACTACTGAGCACCTACTGTGTACTAGCTCCTGCTGGAATCAAAGGGAAGAGGACTCAGCCCCAAAGAGCTCTCATTCTGGTGACCAGGAAAGTTCTAGAATAGGATGTCTTCGGTGAGAGCAGTCCAGAGTTTGGCCCACCTAGATTGACTTCTCTTTTTTTTTTTGCCCTCTGCCTTTGGCTGGCTTCTGGATTCAGAGACGGATCAATGGGGTGAGACAAGCCCAGTGGCTCACCCCTGTAACCCTAGCTACTCAGGAGGCTGGGATCTGAGGATTGTGGTTCCAAACCAGCCTGGGCAAGAAAGTCTGGGAGACTCTCATCTCCAGTTCACCTCAGTCCTCAGATCTCAGCCTCCAGAGTAGCTAGGGTTGTTGGCATGGGCCCCTGGTGCCTCGCCCATCAGTCACTTTGAATTGGGTAGTCAACCTCCTCTACTCCAATTTGACCTCACATTAACTTAATTATATCTGCGATGATCTTATTTACCAGTGAGGGGCTAGGGATAATGGATGTTCTTTTGAGGAGACACAGTTCATCCCGGAACAGCAAATGTCTACCCTGCATTTTGGTTTTGTTTTGGGGGCGTGCGTGCGTGCGTGCGTGCATGCTGGGGCTTGAACTCGGGGCCTGGTGCCGTCTTTTAGCATTTTCTCTCAAGGCTGGTGCTCTACCATTTGAGCCATACCCCCATTTTGAAGTAATGAATTGGAGATAAGAATCATCTTCCCAGGCTGGCTTCCTTCTGCCTGAAGGACCAAGTGCACACCCAGTCCCAGTGTAGCACATTTGCATTAATGTGTGTGATTACAAGGTAATTGTAGAATGGAGGCATTGAGAAACATCTGGGATGGCGTTAGAGTCCTGACAAAAAGAGTCTGCAGTCACTGTTACCCCTGGCACTGGATCTGAACCCCAAAGACACCTCCCTCTCCCCTGTGACTGGCCAGCTCACCTGGAGGCCTGCCTGCCCCGCCCCCAGCCGCCCCAGCCACACTTCTCATTGGCTTTCAGCTGTCTCCTGAGTTGACTCTAAGCCCCCTGACTCCCCATTGGGCAATGTCAGCCAATAGAAACCTCAGTGGGCCTTAGAGGCAGCACCTCTCTCACCTGTCCTGCCATCTGGAGGCAGTTAGAAAAGACTCTGGTCTCCCATTACCCATTATCCCCAGGACCCTCAGCAGGTGGCTCTGCTCTCCCCTCTCTGGAGGAACCAGGCTTTAAGGAAGGGTGGGCTTCTTGGCTGTTGCAGTCCAAAAGAGAGGGCAGGGTTGGGGGCTTTGAACTCATTGAGACCAACGGGTGCCAGTGGCTCACACCTGTCATCCTAGCTACTTAGGAGGCTGAGATCAGAGGATCGTGCTTCCAAGCCAGCCCAGGGCAAGAAAGTCCTTGAGGTTCTTATCTGCAGTAAGGCACCAAAAAAAGCCAGAAATGGATCTGTGGCTTAAGTGGTAGAGTAGTGCTAGCCTTGAGGGGGAAAAAAAAAAGCTCAGACAGGCCCCAGGCCCCAAGTTCAAGCCCCAGGACACACACACACACACACACACACACACACACACACACACACACATATTAAGATCCTGTTTCCTCGGTTGGCCCACTGAAGCCTGCCTGCTTAAGGACTTGGCTTTTCAGTAGAGTGAATTTTCATATCCCTACAATCCCATCCCATCCAAGTCAGCCACCCTGCTACCTTGTTATTGTTGTTTTGTTTTTTGTGGGGTTTTGTTTTGTTTTGTTTTTTTGGCCAGTCCTGGTCCTTGGACTCAGGGCCTGAGCACTGTCCCTGGCTTCTTATTGCTCAAGGCTAGCACTCTACCACTTGAGCTAAAGCACCACCTCTGGCCATTTTCTATATATGTGGTACTGAGGAATCGAACCCAGGGCTTCATGTATACGAGGCAAGCACTCTTGCCACTAGGCCATATTCCCAGCCCCCTTGTTGTATTGTTTTTGCTGTTTATCATTGGGCACATGGCCTTGGACTTTGCCTTAACAGCAAGCACATGGGAGCAGCTCATGCGGGCCCACGCTGCCGATCTGTGTTCCACTCAGGACCCCAGCCTCGGCCACGCTAGCAGTCCTGTGTGCCGTGGGCATCCTGTCGGGCCCCATGGGTACTGCGGGTTAAAGCCTTCCTGCTGCTTCTGCTTCGCCTCGCTCCTGGTTTGCAGCCAGGTGCCGCTTGGCACAGGTGCCAGGGAGACCAGGTGATTGCATTAGCGATCTTGGCTCAGCTGCCTATCATCTGCTCCCACACGCAGCATCTGGTGGGAAGAACACGGGCGTCAGAGGGAGAACCGGGGCAGCTTGGCTCTGCCTCACCACACCGGTGACCTTGGGCTGCTCCTGACATGGGGACAAGTGGCCTTGCTCACCTGGGCCTCAGTTTCCCCTCTGTGAAAGAGAGATGATGCCAGTCTCTAGGCCCACTTCCTATGTGTTTATGGGAAGTGTGTGTGTGCTCACACATGTTCACATCTGTCAGTACTGGGACTTGAACTCAGGGCATGGGCCCTATCCCTTCGCTTTTTCACTCGTAAAAACTGGAGCTCTACCACTTGAGCTCTACTTCCAGCATTTTTGGGTGTTGTTTTGGTGGTGAATAGGAGATAAGAGCCTTATAGACTTCTGTGCCCAGGCTAGCTTTGAACCCTGATCCTCAGATATCTGCCTCTTGAGTTACTAGGATTACAGGTATAAGCCACCAGTACCCGGCTTGGAAGTTTCCATTAGTAATTGTGTTAATGACGAGTCTCTCTCCTCCCTTTTGTTCTGGGCTTGTCTCCTTTTCTGCCTCTCCAAGCCAAGACTGAACCAATAAAAAAAGTTTTATTACATCTAAAACTGCCTTGGTAAGTGCTACCATTAGCTGATGATAAAACAGGTTTTTGGGGGGAGATTTGCAACAAGTTGTTTTTATATCTCCTGCTAGTCAAGCAACCACATCATGGGGTTGAAGAGCCTTTGCCCTTGTCCCCATGGCTGTCCTCCACTGGAATTTGAGGCTACCGCCAGGCCGCAAGAGTGCTTTTGGCCCCAGGGCACCCTCACTCTGATAAGAAAGATGGTTTTGCCTCTTCCCCATGGTTCTGCCTTTGGAGGCCCCCCCTCCCCCAGGATGACAGGAGACACTGGGAAGGGGGCAGGATTTGCCAGCCGTCAGGGCTAGCCCTCCAGAAGTACTCACTGCCCACCAGCGCTGATCTCAGAGCTGGAGTGGGATTACTGCATAAGTGGGTAGATGGACTGACAGGGATGTGTTCCAACCTGTTCGTTTGTTCTATGGGAGGCTGTTGTAGTAAAAGTGAGGTCTGGCTATGTGGAACAAGATGGGTAAACCCCCCTCCAAACAAAGGGGGAGTAAACCAGTACTGTGTTAGGGTGTGTTTCCTAAAGATTGCCTGTGAGCCCAGTTTCTTGGGGAGCCAACCAGGAACAAGGGGTTCAAGGGGCCAACAGAGACACAGGGAAGGAAGAAAGCTAGGAATAGTGGGGGGCTTTGCTGAGCTGGGTGCCTGTGAGAAACCACATACCATGCACATGAGAGGTGGCTTTAAAGGGATGGGGGCCCCCCAAGGCCAGCCACTAATGGGTCACACCTGTAAGCGTAGCCTCTCAAGAAGCTGAGATCTGAGGATCGCAGTTCAAAGCCAGCCTGGACAAGAAAGTCTATGAAAATCTTACCTCCAATTAACCAACAAAAAAGCCAGAAGTGGAGCTGTGGTTCAGGTGGTAGAGTGTCGACCTTGCTCAAAAAGGCTAAGCAAGAATGACAGGGCCCTGAGTTCAAGCTCCAGGTCAGCACCCAAGCCCTGAGTTCAAGTCCCTGGACTAACATGTTCAAGTCCCTGGATTAACAAAAAAGGGGATGGGGAAGATGCCTGATTGTTCACAGCCCTTGTCCCCTGCTAGTTTAGGATTGTCTGCAAGAAAGCCATACCCGCCCCCCCCCATCTGCTCCTGGACAGGCAGAATCACTTCCTGGTCACAAAGAAAGACCTGGGGCAGGAGAGAGCAGAGGCTCTACGGGACTGATGTGGGCAGCTGGTGGAGTACCTCTCCCTGCATCTGGTGGGGGCAGGGGGCGTGCATGCACACAGTTCCTGGGCTTGAACTCGGCCTGGGCACTGTCCCTGAGCTCTTTTTGCTAAAGTGCTCTACCACTTGGAGCCACAGCACTAGTTTTCTGGTGTTAAATTGGAGATAAGAGTCTCACAGACTTTATGTCCCCAGCTGGCTTTGAACCGCAATCCTCAGATCCTAGCCACCTGTATTACAGGCGGGAGCCACCGACACCTGGCTTTTTTTTATTTTCTTCCTCAAGGCTAGCACTCTACCTGTTGAACCACAGCTCTGCTTCCAGCTTTTTGGTGATTCGTTGGAGACGGAGAATCTCATGAGCTTTACTGTTCAGACTGGCTTTGAACCAAGATCTTCAGATCTCAGCCATCTGAGTAGCTAGGATGACAGGCGTGAGCACCAGTGCCTTTCATCCCTTTCTGTATGTTGAAGACATTTCTTGCTTATCACCAACACCAGAGAAATACACCTGGAAGGGCCTAGAAGGACCATGGAGGGGCTGCTGGTGGGGGAGGGGGAGTTGCATCAGGGTTTTGGCCTTGGGAGAGGAGGAAGATTTGATTGGAGAGAGGTGGGAGCAGGACTTCCTGGATGAGACTCGGGGGTGGAATAGAGCCCGTGGAGCCCTGACTCCTGTTGGGGAGATGAAGGTTGAATGTGCAGGCGGAGCCATGATATGGAGAAGTTTGAATACAATCCCAATGTCTGAGTGACCACAGCAGGGCTGAGGTTTGAAGAGAACTAGGAATGCCCTACAAGCATGGGCCTTCCCTCAAGCAACTAAGCTTCCTGTGCCAGGCACCATGGCTCCTGCCTGCTACCTGAGCTACTTGGGAGGCTGAGAAGGGGAGGATTGCAGTTCAAGGCCAGCCTAGGCAGAATCATCCATGAGACCCCCCCCATCCTTCCTCCCCTTCCCAACCCAGAGCTGGGCATAGTGGTGCACAACTGTCATCGCCAGCTGTGGAGGCGGCTGAGATTGGGGAGGGTTGTGGTTCTAGGCCAGCCTAGACAAGAAAAGTCCAAGAGACTGTGTGTGTGTGTGTGGTGTGGGCAGGGTGGGGGGCGGGGTATGTGCCAGGGATCTCAGTGACAGAGCCTGAAAGTAGGCGAATCATAGTTCCGGCATATGTGGGGTGGGGGACAGGGGGATGAGACTCTATCCTAAAACCAGTGACAATTAGGACTGGAGGCGTGGCCTAGCGGTCTCACACAAGCCTTGCAAGTGCGAAGTTCAACACATACACACCCCAATAGTGTAAAAGAGAACAAGAGAGCAAAGCAGACAGACAGACACGCAGAGGGGTGGAGCCATCCTCACCTTGAGGATTTAGAAGGCTGCACAGGAAAAGCAGCTCCCTCCGCTCAGACAACAACACATCTGCCCTTCTCCTCTCCATCCCCTGCTTTGAATCCAGGGACCAGGCAGACAGGAACACGTGGGCCCTAAGTCCTACCAGCCGGCGTCCAAGACCTATTAGCTTCGTATTTTATTTTCCCTGAATGGAAATCGGGCCATGGGTCAGGTCCTCAGGCCAAATGTGGGAATTAATTAGGCCTGTAATACTCATTAGCAATAATGAATGTTCCTCCCCAAGTCCTTGCGCAGCACAGCACAGCACAGCGCAGCTCTGTGGGGGACATGATGTCTGGGGTGAAATGGAGCATTGATCTCGGAGTGGACATTCTTCTCTGGACATCGCCGGCTTGAGCCCCAGGCTATGGGGCTGTCCCATAGAGGGGTGTTTTGTGGGGGTGTGGAATGGATGGATGCATGGTCAGTGTACACGTGGGGGAATAGTGCCTGAATCCACCCGTGAGTGTGGGCTGGGATGCCCCGGCCTGAAGGGCTTTTTTCACTGACAGAGCCATAGATTCCTGAGAATTCCCATGACAGAGGGCAGAATTATGATCCCGCTTAGCACTAAGATAACACTGGTTAGCGAGCAGACAGGTGACAAATGTCCTCAAAGAACAGAGAGAGGAATTCCACTGGCTCCGCACTTGCTCGCTGGGGCCGGGGCAGACTGATTAAAATCTCAGCCGTGACGCCGGTGGCTCACACCTGTTATCCTCAATACTCAGAAGGCTGAGATCTAAGGATTGTAGTCCGAAGCCAGCCCAGGCAGAAAAGGTCGTGAAACACTTACCTACAATAAATGACTCAGAAAGAAAGCCAGAAGTGGCGCTGTGGCTCAAGTGGTAGAGTGCTTGCCTTGAGCAAAAAGAAGCTCAGCGGCAGAGCCCAGGCCCTGAGTTCAAGCCCCAGGACCAGCAAAAGGGGAAAAAAAAAAAAGGAAAATCTCCAAAGCTCAGTATAGGAAAAGGGACAGGTGTGGGGAGCAGGAAGCCCCTAGAGAGTTGCTTATGTTGCTGGGAAGATGAAGGAAGAGTCAAGCCTGAGAAAGGGGAGCACAATGGCCTCGTGGGAGTTAGGATGGGGTGCAGGGAGGACCCATGGAGAGCATTCTTTTTGTGTGTGTTCCGGTACTGAGGCTTACACTCAGGGCCTGGGCACTATCCCTTCTGGGTTTTGGATTTGGTCTTGTTTGTTTGCTTGCTTTGTGTGGGGTTATTTTGGTGCTTAGTTGGAGATGGGAATGTCACGGACTTCCCTGCCTGAGCTGGCTTCAAATGGCGATCCTCAGCTCTCCCCACCCCTGAGTTAGCTAGGATTACAGGCGTGAACCACCAGTGCATGGCCATTCTGGTTTTGGTGGTTTTTTTTTTTTTTAATTTCACTTTCTCATCTTAAGCATTTTCCCTTGTAACAGTTTTCATCAATATTTCAAATGGCCACAAAATGGTTGCGTTTATATGTTTAACACTTAGATGGTTTTCTGCTTGGGGCTGTTACAGGCAATGATGCAATGGACATCTTCAGCCTCACCTAGCAAGTGTAACGTCCTGGGTTCATTTCCCAGTACCGAAAAAGAAAAGACAAAAATAAAAAATTTAAGAAACCACAGGTAAACAAAAAACAAAACCCAACAAGTCAGCCGCACTGGTGGCTCCTACCTATAATCCCTACTCCGAAGCTGAGAGCTGAGGATCACGGTTCAAAGGCAGCCTGGGCAGGAAAGTCCATGAGGCTCTTATCTCCAATTAACCACCAGGAAACCAGAAGTGGAGCTGTGGTTCAAAGTGGTTGAGCACTAGCCTTGAGCAGAAAAGCTCAGGGACAGCACCCAGGCCCTGAGTTCAAGCCCATGACTGACCAAAAATAAAATCAGTTCTTGCCAGTCTGGGCAGACCAATCTGTGAGGCTCTTATCTCCAGTTAGCTAGCAAAAACAGCCAGAAGTGAAGGTGTGGCATAAGTAGTAGGATGCCATCTATAAACAACAACAAAAAAAACACAAAACAAACAAACAAAAAAACCCAAGCAAAGTGCAGGACCCTGAGTTCAAGCCCAGACAGTACTGGCACCAAAAAAAAAAAAAAAAGATCTGGGGCCTGTCTTTGGTCCAGGTGTCCCCCCAACTTCCTTCCTCCTGCCCCTGCCCCTTTTCTCCTAGGCTGGAGACATGCCTGTTATTGAGCATATCCAGGAAGTAGATGGGCCAGAATTCCCCACCTGTGTGGAGTTTACAGCGATTGGGCCCAGAGCCTGGGAAGCAGGTGCCCGGATGTAGGTCAGCTTGGACCGGTGTAAGCCCGCCTTGGGCTCTAGGAAGGCTTGGAGCAGAGACAGTTGCATCAGTAAGGATTCCCACAATATGGCAGTGCATAGATGCGAGGCAGGTCCCATTTTCATTCCCATATAACAACAGATTTAGAAATCGAGACTTGCAGATTCTTAAGTTTTTGTTTATGGTCACATAAGTCTGTAAGATCTGGGACTTGAAGCTAGGTCTAAGTGTTTGGGGTTCCTTTCTCCTATAGAGATGAAAGAGGACTCCTAGCCAAATGCCAGTGTTCGTGCCTGAAATCCTAGCTACTAAGGAGGCCGAGATCTGAGGATCGTGGTTGGCACCCAACAGGGCAGGAAAGTCTGTGAGACTTATCGCCAATAAACTACCAAAACCAAAAAAAGGCTGCACGTGGAGCTGTGGCTCAAGTGGTAGAGTGTTAGCCTTGGGCAAAAAAACCTCATAGATAGTGCCCTGGCCCTGAGTTCAAGCCCCAGGACTGGCACCAAACAAATCAAAATGGGGAGGGGACACCTAAAGGAACCCACTGGGTCAACCTTCCTCCATCCGAGGCCTCCTGTCCCCCTCCCCCCCCCCCCCAGCTCGAGTCTGGCCAGGATCCAATCCCGCCTGAGCATCAATGAGCCAAGCTAAACTTCGTGTGGAGACCAGGCTCCGGCCCAAGAGGCCGTGGGGACCAGCCCTCCCCCAACCTCGTGGCTGCAGAGGGCAATGGGGAGGAGGAGGAGGAGGGAAAGAGTGGACAAGCATGCACGTGGGCGTGTGTGCCCCCTTTCTTGGGCACCAGCCCAGGTTTTTGCATTTGCTTGGCTGGAAGAGAGAGTTACATTTGGCCCCGATCCAAACTCCACAGTCACCAAACTGCCATCTTTATTTAGGGAACAGTTCTTTCTGGGCAGACCTGGCTGGGAGTCATCTTCTTTCTCCTGTGAGGGCCTCCCTCCCCTCCAAGCCAGGCTTTGATCTACCCGCAGCAGCTGAAAATCTCCTCTTGCAAATGGTTTTCCCTGAAGGCTATTAGCAAGGGCCAGGGGAGGCTGAGTGTCAGGGAGAGGCTAGAACTTTCTCCCACCAACACAGGCCCCAGCCCCAGCTCTACCCAGCCCAATGTCTGTCCACCTCCAACAAGCCCCAACTCCTCTCGGGCCTTGGCTTAGCTCGAAGAGGCTGTCATTTTGGTTTCTTCCTCCTTCTGCCCCTACCGTGTCCCTTGTCAGGCTGCGCATAGATCAACAGCCACCAGAGAAGCACTGTATAAAAATCCCTTCTTTACATTTGATTTTATACAAAGGCTAAGCCAGATTCATGAGGGTTCTAACTGCAGCTGGCTACTTACACAGTGACCACAGGCCATTGGGCTTCACCCCCCCCCCCCCTTTCCACCTCTGCAAAAGGTACTGGTGGCACCTGCTTCTGCCCTTCTTCAAAGGAGTCCACGACATGATGTGTGCAAGGGTCTAACAGTGTCCAGCCCTCATGGGCCGCTGGCTGGCACAAACGCCTCCTCCAGGCAGGCATTGTAGGTGAGCAGGGCAGGTGAGGCCCGTGGAGGAGCTGAGCTTGCTCTGTGGCTTTGGGTACAGAGTCCTCCCTTGGGAGGCCCTGTGGTGGCATCTGAGGTTACTATAGCAACAAATGGACTCGGGTATCTCATGCTTAGGCACAGCTGGGCGGATGGTAGGCCCAGATTTTCGGGAGCTCCTCTCATCTCCCTTCTTCTCCCCTCCTCTGTCCTCTCTTCCCATCCTCTCCTCTTCTTCCATCCTCTCCTCTCCTCAGCCAGGACTGGGGCTTGAACTCAGGACCTGAACACTGTCATTTAGCTTTTCTGTTCAAGCCTGGCCCTCTCTCACCTGAGCCATACCTCTATCCCCCGTCTTCTTTCTCATGGTGGGTGACCTCTCCTTCCTTCTGGCTCCCCCATGTTCTCCTGCCCTAGTCGGAACCCAGCCTCCTCCCCTCCTATACAGCATGCAAGGCCTCCAGATTGGACTGCATTCCTCATGCCTGCATCCCAGCCCCGTTCTTGGCTGCCAGCCCGGCCTCAGGCCTTTCTTTCTCTGTAGGCCGCGCCCCCAGCTGGTTTTAATCCCCTGTGATTGGCACTTGCTCTCTGCCCAGGCTGGGGAAGGAAGGGCTGTTTGGTGTGAGCCACTGGCCCTTCCATGCTATTATCAGCCCGGGGTGCGGGGTCTGTAATCCAGCCCATTGATTCCGCCGCTTTTCTTCTTCTGCACACTCTCCTGGGTGTGCTGACCCCACGTGGATTTGCCCACAGCCAGCAGGGACAGAGGGGCCTTTTCACAGTGGGCTGCGAGTGTTTGAGAAGCTTGTCCCTTCCGAAAGGCCAGAGAGAAGGGATTCATAAAGTGCCTCGGGAACCCAAACAGAATGCCTTGTGTTCCCCCAGGGTGCTGCTCTGGCTGGCTTCCTCGCACCTGACCACCCATGAATCTGCCTTTTAACTGGGTCTGCTTGTGGCTGCGGCACAAGGTTCCTGTCTCCAGGCCCAGCTGGGCTTCCTAACAAACTGGGTCACCCTGCAGAGCCAGCTTTAGTAGTTAGGAGATAGCGTCCTGCTTTCTCCAGCCTGGCTCCAACCCCGGGCTCCTGACCTGACCTGTCGGGCAGTTTCAGTTGCAACCTGGGATTGAGAACAAAGCAGCGACTGCTGGTGGCTAGCCAGAAGGTGGAGGAACACACAGGAGCTCTGTCTTTGCTTTTCTATTTAGCCCAGAGGATTTGGGGGGGGGGGGGGGGGGGAAAGGATCAGACATAATCCTTGTAGGGTTTTGAAGTGGGGATTGAACTCAGGACTCCCTTGCTTGCTAGGGCAAGCACTCTACTACCTCATTCAAATTCCCAGTGCCCAGAGATTTCATTTATTTTTTTCCCAGTCCTGGGGCTTGAACGCAAGACCTGCTGTTCCTGAGCTTTTCTGTCTAGTGCTCTACCACAGCTCCACTTTCAGCTTTTTTTTGGTGATTAATTGGAGATAAGATGGTCACAGACTTTCTTGCCCAGGCTGGCTTTGAACTTGGATCCTCAGCTATCAGCCTCTTTCTCGGATAGCTAGGATTATAGGCATGAGCCACGGGCACCCAGCCTCAGTTTTTTTTTTTGCTCAAAAGCTGGCACTCGGGGCTGGGGATATAGCCTAGTGGCAAGAGTGCCTGCCTCGGATACACGAGGCCCTAGGTTCGATTCCCCAGCACCACATATACAGAAAACGGCCAGAAGCGGCGCTGGGGCTCAAGTGGCAGAGTGCTAGCCTTGAGCGGGAAAAAGCCAGGGACAGTGCTCAGGCCCTGAGTCCAAGGCCCAGGACTGGCCAAAAAAAAAAAAAAAAAAAAAAAAAAGCTGGCACTCTACCCCTTGAGCCACACCTCCACTACTGACTTTTAGGTGGTTAGTTGGAGGTCAGAGTCTCATGGATTTTCCTGCCTGGGCTGCCTTTGAACCCTGATTGTCAGAGCTCAGCCTCCTGAGTAACTGGGATTACAGGGCTGCCTATAGTCACCTGGCTGGTTTTGACCTCTTAAGCCTGCCTCTGGGGAAGACTGTAGACTGGGATAAGTCAGCAGAAATCTCCAGCATTTCTTCCACCTGGATGCCCCTCTTTCTCTGGATATTTCTCTGGAGAGGACCTAATCCTAGCTACTTAGGAGGCTGAGATCTGCGCATCGCAGTCTGAAGCCAGCCCAGGCGAGGAAAGTCCGTGGGATTCTGCTCTCCAATGAACCACCAAAAAGCCTGAAGTGGAGCTGTAGCTCAAGTGCTAGAGCGCCAGCCTTCACCAGAAAAAGCCTAGGGACAGCATCCAGGCCCCAAGTTCAAGTCCCAGGACTGGCACCAAACAAAACAAAAGGAATGTCACAGGCTGGAAGAGAGGGCTTAGCCCAGGACTCAAACCTGGTTCTGCGTCCTCGGCCTTCGTGCTTGATGCAGTGCCAGGAGCTGGCTGGCTGGTGGCGGCTGGGAGATTTGTCGGGCTGCCATTTTCTTCCCGTCCTCCGGGCAGGCGGCTCAGGTGGCTGCGGTGGGGGCCTGCCCTTGCGCCGAGGGGAGGGAGGACAAAATTGGCCTGCGCCCAGCACGCAGCCCGGCCATGTCTTGCCAATGAAATATTCATGATGGTTATTGAATCAAGTTTTATTGGAATAAAAATACACTTGCTGAATACATTTATTTCCCCTGGTTCCTTTCAACCCTCTTCCTTCCTAGAGTGATTTGATTTGGGGAACCAGAGAAAGTTGGGTTCCCCCCACCCACCGCATGCAAGTAAATTGCACTTAGGTCAGCAAAAGGAGTATGGAGTGGGACAAGAAAGAAGCCCTCTGGGGGCTGTGAATGACCCTGGGGACTGGGAGATGGGGAGTAGAGGGGCAGATTGTGCCTCCCACATACCCCCAGGGCTCCTATTTTCCCCTAACCTCAGTCCCAAGGTAACCCTCCAATAGTCTAGGGCCCTAATCCAGGGGAAATAGATGGTTTTAGCCAGGTGCGAGTGGCTCATGCCTGTAATCCCAGCTACTCAGGGGGCTAAGATCTGAGGCTCACAGTTCAAAGCCAGCCTGGGCAGGAAAGTCTGTGCGCCACCGCTTTCCAGTGAAGTAGCAGGAGGCTGTGAGTGGAGATGGGGCTTGCGTGGGAGAGTGTCAGCTTTGAGTGAAAAAGCTCTAGGACAACGCCCCGGTCCCAGCACCAGACTCTGCCCTCCGCTGAGACTTTGTCCCTTCTTCTCACAGTCTTCTTCCTCCACCCAGCTTCCTGTGTCTTTTCCCTCTCCATCTCCACACACCTCCATTTCTGGTTGCCGCGATCCTGTGATTGCCCGGCTGCTGTGAAGGTCTCTCTTTTTTTGGTGCCAGTCTTGGGGCTTGAACATAGGGCCTCAGTGCTGTCCCTGAGCTTTTTTTTTACTCGATCCCTTGACTCCACTTCCGGCTTTGTAGATGTAAAGGAAGAAACGGGCTCAGCCCACCGAGGCGCGCAGTGAGTGGCAGTTGCTATAGTTACTGTCACAGCGCATCCCGAGCGTCCTTGGGTACCAGCGGAGCCCACCAGCCAGTCTGTGTCTAGCAGGCCCCACATGCTGCTGTCTGTCTTCCTGAGACAGCTCCATCTTAGTGCTCCCAACCCGGCTGTTAGTGCTCCTCCCACCCCTGCTGTTTATGATCATTGAATTGATTGAACACCCAAGGCTGTGTGCTGCAATTCTTGGCTTAACTCAGGAAGGAAAGGAAAAGAAAGAAAGAAAAAGAACCACTGGTGAAATCCCTGTAATTAAGAAGTTTGGCTTTTCCCTGAGTTCAGATGACTACCATTAAAAACCAGAGAGATGTGCAAAGGGTGTCCTTGTATTGGGGTGTCAGGGAGGAAAGACCCTACCCCCTGCCACCCCCAGATCTCCTTTGGGAAGGATTTCCGGTCTCTCCAGGTTTCCCTTTCCTCACACATAGGGAGCAGGTAATTAAAGGGTAAAGAAGATTTCTTCATTGCTCATTGCTGTATGGTGGAAACCAATTTACATTCCTGTGCAAAGGAAGGGAGAGAATGAAAAAAAAAAAAAAAACGGGGGTGGGAGGGATAAGGAAACCCTTAAATACTTGTCTAGGACTTTCTGTGTAACTAGACAGCCTTTTGAGCCCTTTTACAAATAATAACTCATTTAAACTTGTGGCTTTGAAGGTGATACTTGGCTGTCAGCCTGGATTTGTAGCTGGAAGCTTTGTAAAAGAAGGCTACCAGGATCAGACACAATGTGTCAATGTTGCAGGTTGTCAAGGGCGTTGCTAAGCTGAGTTGCTGTGTTTAAATGTTGTTTAACTCTTTGCTCCCAGGAGAAGAAATTTGGATAGATAGGAAGATGATTCTTTGTACCCACAAGGCTGAGCCTGCTGCTCTGGGCTGGCTGCCTCTGGCTCACACCTGTAATCCCAGCCACTCAGGAGGCTGAGACGTGAGGATCATGGTTTGAAGCCAGCCAGGGCAGAAAAGTCCACGAGACTCTTATCTCCAATTAACCACTCAAAAGCCAGAAGTGGAGCTGTGGTCTAAGTGGTAGAGCCACCAGCATTTAGCCAAAAAGCTCTATGACAGTGTCCAGGCCTTGAGTTCAAGCCCCTGTACTGGCCTGCACACACACATACACACATACACACACACACACACACACACACACACAGAGTTAACTAGAATAAAACAATAATTGTACCAATAAGCCCCACATTATCTGCCCTGTCTCATTCCATGATGTAATGACTAGAAATGTGGAAGAGTCAGCTTCTCTCTTTTAAAATAAATTTTTGTTATTACAAAGGTGATGTGCAAAGCGATTATAGTTATATAAGTCAAATAAAGAGTCCATTTCTTTTTATATATATATTTTTTTTAATGGTACTGGGTATTGAAGCATTGCACCTGCTAGGCAAGCACTTTGCCACTGAACTACACCCCAGCCCAAGAGTCCATTTCTTTTCGGACCATGTCCCCCCTTCCCTTGCTCTCTCCCAGGTTTTCCCTCCCATTCCCACCCACAGGTTGTACAGTCCATTTCCAACATGGTGTCCAGTGAGTACCACTGCTGCAGCTCATTCCTGTAACACCATGATGATCTCTTGCTAGACACCCCAAAAGGATGGGCTCCGAGGAATCTTCCAGAGCGCCTCCCTCCTAAATAGATGTTGTGGGGATAACTGGGTTCAGGGTAGGGAAAAGTGGGACGCTTCCTGACAAACTCTCAGGCTTCAACCCAGGGCTGTGTTGCAGCTCCGGGGTGCCTAGCTTAGGCCCTGCCCACAGCTGGTGTGTGTCCCGTCCACACAGTGAATCAGCTCACCAGTCAGTCAGTCAGTCAGCCGGAAGGCCTGCCACAGCCCTGCCTCCTCCATTTGAGGACTGCTAGTTGCTGGGTCCTGAGTCCCTGTCTGTTACTGATCCTGGGTTGAACACTTTCTGTGTGTTTTCTTTTGATTTTCTGGGGGTAAATTCCTTGCTCTATTTAGATGAGGAAACTACTGATGTGTGTGTGTGTCTGTGTGTGTGTGTGTGTGTGTGTGTGTGTGTGTGTGTATCAAGACTAGCACTCTATTTCTTTGAGCCACAGCTCTACTTCTGGCTTTTTGGTGGTTCATTGAGGATAAGAGTCTCATGGACTTTCCTGCCTGGGATGGCTTTGAACCATGATCCTCAGATCTCAGTTTCCTGAGTAGCTAGGATAACAGGTGTGAGCCACTGGCATTGGGCCAGGCAAGGACCTGTGCAGCTCCGCTCACCCTGCCCGCCCGCCTCTTCCCCATCCCCACCGCCCAGGCTCAAGGCCTTGGTAGCTTGTACCGGCCCAATGCACTCGCTCTCCCTGCTTCTGTGCTTCCTCTGGCCTCTTCCCTCCACAACTCACCCAGGTCAGATCGGCTGGTCCGGAATGGCCAGTCCACACAGCCTGCCTCCCTGCTCAAGGTCTCCCCTTCACCCCAGAGTTCAGCTTCTCGTTAACCCTCATCCCGCCCCATGACCTGGCCCAGCCTCCCTCTCCCCAGCCATCTGTGGCCAATCTGAAGTGTCCCTGGCCTGTTCCCCAGACGTGACTAACTTTGTAAAGTTCCAAGTTTCCCTCTTCTGTGTTTTGACCCAGAGTCCTCTGAGAAGGGCCCGCTGCTTTTCTCAGCAGCATGCAGAGACAAGGGCCCAACCTGGGGGGCCCCAACCTAGGGAGGCAGGGCCCAGTCTGTGGAGCCCAAGCTATGACTCCAGGATGGCCCGAGTCTCCCTGTCCCCTGCTTTTCAAAGAGGCTTGCAGTGAGAGAGCGGGCCTTGACTCTGTGCCCTCGTTTTCTGTGCGACTCCCTCCTACACGCCTCCTCGTCCCTTCCCTTGCTCCGCAGTGAGCTGTCGGGTTAGACCAGGTCCTGGGTGGGAGGTGTCAGCAGAAAAGGTGGTCAGGAAACAGGGCGGGGGGTTCGTCTGGGTCCCCAAGACTCGGAATTACAGATGTGTGACAGAAGTCACCACGATAAACAATTCCCTGGAAACAGAAACATGTTTTTTGAGGGGACGGGGGTGGGGGCACGTTCATGGATGGAGGGATGTCATGATACTTCATGTACATGCGTGAAAATGGGGCCAGGTGACTCGAGGGGATGAGCGGGGTGGGGAGAGATGAGGGAAAATGCTGGAAGCGGTGCCATTGATCAGGGTGCATTAGACTCATAAATTGATATGTTGAATCAAAACCCCTTTGTACAAGGACTTCAAGGTAATTTTTATAAGGAAAATAAAAAGAAGCCAGATGCTGGTGGCTCACGCCTATAATCCTAGCTACTCAGGAGGCTGAGATCTGAGGATCCAGCTTTGAAGCCAGTCCAGGCAGGAAAGTCCATGTGATTCCTCTCTCCAACTAACTGCCAAAAAGCTGGAAGTGGTTCTGTGGCTGACGTGTAGCCTTGAGCAAAATAGCTCAGCAACAGTGCCCAGGCCCTGAGTTCAAGCCCCATGACCAGCACCAAAAATTTAAAAAAAGAAGAAAAGGGTAGATAATAAAAATGAGAGAGAGAGAGAGAGAGAGAGAGAGAGAGAGAGAGAGAGAGAGAGAGAGAGAGAGAGAGAAGCTGGGGCAGCAGGAGGTAGGATAACGGAGCCCTGATTCTCCAGACCAGGGAGGAAGATGAGAAGAGAGAAGCACAGGACCAGGGGGAGGGAGGGCAAGGCCGGACAGGGCCCTCTCGCCCCGCCCACTGTCGGGTGTCCCCGCTTGATGGTGACCTCCACGGTATGGGACAGAGCTGTGTCTCTGCCTCATCTCCCCTGGCTCTGCTTCCCTGTGGGTGGGAAAAGGTTGGACAAGACCTTGCTTCTTCTTGGGTCTCCGTTTGCTTATCTGCAGAAGGACAAGGCATGGGAGGAGAATCCCTTATGTTGTTTTGGTTTGGTTTTTGTAACTACAAGAAAATGACAGCAAGGGTAAAGGCACTCATGCCTGTAATCCTAGCTCTTCGGGGCCCCAACATGGCCCTGAATCAAAACCCTAGTAAAGCCAGAAAAAGGGCACCGTGAGATGGGAATGCCTCCCCCACTCCATGGATATACAACCACGGATTCTAAACCCGTGCCAAGCAAAGCTCAGTCCCGCAGGAGGGTCCTTACTGCACCGACCCTGCGCAGGGCTGGCCCACCTTGGTCACCGGGACTGAATTCCAGGGCTCCCAGGGGGCAGCACTGCCACCTAGTGGCCAGGGCAGCAATGGCCGCTGGGTGGGTGCCCACGGGTGGTCAAGGTTTCAGGGCCCAGTTTAGGGCTGTGAGCGTCAGGAGGCTGACAGCCGCATCTGCCCTCCCCGTGTATTTTCTTATTTGTTCCCAGCAGGAAATCGATGGTGTCAGAAACTGTGGGATAACTCTGCAGCCCCAATCAATAGACCCTGATTAATTCAGTCATGGCCGCTGGGTAAATTTGCTGCATCATAATTAGAATTATTAATTAAAAATAGGAAATCGATTGACACAAATTAAGCAAAAGAGGAGTCAGCTGGACCACGTTGACATTGCTGGGGAAGTATTTGAAATGGGACGTTTGTGCTAAGTTCTAGCTTGGTGGGGAGGGTCCACTGTCCACCCTCCTGAAAACCCAGGGCTCCCTCACTCTGAGAACTAGCCTCCAGGGCCTGGGACTAACATAGGGGGCCGAGAGAGCTTCTAGGTCTCCAAACATCAGCAATGGAAGTTCCCAGGAACCTTAACGTCTGTGTGTGTGTGTGTGTGTGTGTGTGTGTGTCTGTGTGTCTGTGTGTCTGTGTGCCTGTGTGTGCACCCATACACCAGTACTGGGCACTATCTCTTAGCTTTTCTATGCAAACCTGGTGTTCTACCACTTGAGCCACAGCTCTACTTCCAGCTTTTAGATGGTTCATTGAAGACTAGATGCTCAAACTTCCTTGCCCAGACTTCTAGGATTATAGGAGAGACTTCCAACCCCCATGGCTTCACCTTTATTCTTTTAAACTGAAAAAAATAGTTGTGTTTTTTCAATGCATTTTTTCTTCCCGTTGTTTTACCTTCTCTCTTCACAAGCAAACCTTACCCCATCATCATAAGATCTGCATGGGTATGTGACAGCGTGTCTTTCCCCCCCACCCCCTTAACAGCGGGGCACAATCATTCTTTCATTTGCCACATAATTATCTTTTTAATGACTGCATGGTATTCTGTGGGTATATCATCATCTGCCTAGGCAGTGCCCTGCTGTAGGCCATTTAGGCTGATTGGAGATTATAAGGATGATGATGACTGCTTGCATTCGCTACAACTGCCCCCCCCCCCGCTGGCACTGTGGGGTTCACATACATAGTTTCCTGACACACGGAACTCTCATATCCCCTCTGGATGGGGAGACTTGAGGGGGTGGCTTGTCCGGGTGATCTATGCAGAGTTCACTGAGGCTTGCTGGGGCGGGGTGGGGGGGGTATCGGATGCTCAGGACCGAGGTGGGCTGTGTGGGGCCCCGCGTGTGCATGCATCAGCAGGTGACTGCACACCGCCAAACATTGTTTTTCGAGCTCGGTTTCTCTTTTCCAAAATGTCATTTTCGCACATGAGGAAACTGCAGTCTTCAGGGATGAAGAAATTTGGCCCGGGTCCACTCCTACCCCTACCCCTCCCCCCCCCCGCCCCCGGGCTGGGCAGTGACCCAGCCACCAGCTTCCTCCTTAGTCCCCACCCTCCTGGTGTGTCTTCAGAGGTCACCTCTGGGCACGGCGATCCCCCTCTGGTTGCAGAGATTGGAGCCATGAGAAGAACAAAGCCACCCCGCCCTGCCGGCATACCTGTGCCATTCCTGCCAGCACCCAACTTTACATGCACTGCACCCCCCTAGGGTACCGGTGGACCGGAGAACCCTGCTTTCCCCTCCCACCCTTCCCACGGCACACCTGTCCCAAAGCAGGTGCTGGAGGCGCACGCCTGTCATCCTAGCTACAGAGGAGGCTGAGATCTGAGGATCACGGCTCCATCATGCCAGATCAAGCAGCAAAACCAGGAGACACTTAGCTCCAAGTAACCAGCAAAAAGCCAAAAGGGAGCTGTGGCTCAAGTGGTAGAGCACCAGCCTTGAGTAAAAAAAAAAAAAAAGCCATGCAAGAGCACCAAGCCCTGAGTTCAAGCCCCAGCACTGGCTCTTTCTACACACACACACACACACACACACACACACACACACACACACACACACACGTGGGCGCACACATCAGCCATCTGAGAACATCCACATAGGTGTTTTTCTCAGTCTCCCACTGAGATGAAGGGACACGCACTCTCTCTCCCTGGGCCCCGATTCTGTGGACAGGCGGTTTGTGGTCCCCGAATCCCACCCTTTCTCTTCTGTTTAGGAAAACATCTAGGCCTGAGAGTGACAGAGGGAATTTACGCTCTTACAACACTTCTGCTATTTAACAGGAAAATAAATTATTCGCCAGCATGGCACCATGTTAATAGCAAATCACTTGTGACCAACTTTACCGTCTATTGTGTTTGGTTGATAATGATAATAATAATAATAACGAAATTATACACAGCCGCAGCCAAGAGCACTTAGGCTAAAATATAGATTGCTCCACACTGGCACCCAAAATTATTTTCTAAAATAACTGGAGATGTGTACAAAGTCCTTCAAGCCTTCCCTCCCCCTTCCCTCTTTGTTTAGAAAATCAAACATGGCCAGCGTTCTTGCTTAATAGATGTGGCGCAGCCGTCCTGCCCCTGCCTAGGAACTGCCCACCTGCACCAGGGGCGCAGGATCGAGGGGGACATGGTATCAGCTGCTCACACTATTTCATGTTCATTCAATCTGCATCCAGTCCCTAGGAAGGGGTCCCTAACTCTCTGTCTTTGCAGAATGAGGTTCCTGGTCCCCAGTGACCATGAGGAAGTATTGTTAAAGGATTGGTGTGTGTGTGTGTGTGCACATTTGTGCACATGCACACAAGTCCTGGTCTTCGACTCAGAGCCTGGGCGCTGTCCCTGAGCATTTTTTGCTCACGGCTGGCACGCTAGCCCCCCAGCCACAGCTCCACTTCCGGCTTTTGCGTAAGTGCTTAATTGGAAATAAGAGTCTCATGGATTTCCCTGCCTGAGCTGGTTTTGAACCATGATCCTCAGATCTTAGCCTCCTGAGTAGTTAGGATTACAGGCATAAGCCACGGACACCCAGCAGGATTGGTCTTTCTTCCGCTGGTAATTTACAATACTCGTGTTTAAAAAAATAATAATAAAGTTAGCTTGAAGTGTTCTTTAACCAACTTAATTACTACGAGTCTCTTTCCGAAAGATCGTTCTAGCTAGTTGAATATTAATCTGGAATTCAACGAGTCCCCAGGCGCAGATTGCAAGATCACGTACACGCAAATAATTAAGACGGTGAGCAGACAGACTCCAGAGAGCCAGGGAGTTCCTAAAAGATCCCAGGAGTGGAAAACACTGAGGAGCTTCAGGTTACCGGGTGGGGGGCCTTCCCAGTCCCCAGCTCAGCAGCCGCGCTGGGCCTGGCTGGCAGTTCAGGTTTTGATGCTTTACGGCCCACGGTGACCTTGGGGGAGCACTGGTCTGAGAGTCCAGAGACCTGGTTTATCATCCCAGTAACAGACCTTGTGCAAGTCCTACCCCTCCACACACGAAAGCATCCTTCTCTGTAAAAAATAGAAGCTAGCTGGGTGTCAGTGCTCACGCCTGTCATCCTAGTTACTCAGAGGGCTGAGAGCTGAGGAACAGGGTTCAAAGCCAACCCAGGCAGGAAAGTCCAGGAGATCCTTATCTCCAGTTAACCAGCAAAAAGCTAGAATTAGTGTGGCTCATGTGGTCGAACGCTAGCCTTGAGGGAAAAAGTTAAGGGATAATGCTAAAGCTCTGAGTTCAAGCCCTCATACCAGCACAAGACAAAAAAGAAAGATTGAATGAATGAATGAGAAAGGAAGGAAAGAGAAAGAAAAAAAGCAAGAGGGAAAACAGGAAGGAAAGGAAGGGAGGAAGCGAAGAAGGAAGGAAGGGAGGGGAGGGAGGAAGGAAGGAAAGAAGGAAGGAAGGAAGGAAGGAAGGAAGGAAGGAAGGAAGGAAGGAAGGAAGGAAGGAAGGAAGGAAAATAAGCTGAAGGGAAAACCTCAAAACAGGTAGGTACAATGCATGTGTTGAAGTGCACCCTATATGAAAGAGTGGGGTGCCTGTGTTGTTTGCAAGGCTGGACCTGCGGCCAGAGCTCCCCTCCCCCGCAGGAAGCCTCCCCATTGTTGCGGTTGGATTTCCTGGAGACCAGGCAGCGGCTGCAAAGCTGTGCGGCTCCCTCCCGGCCCCAGTGCGCTCGCTTGCTCGCTCTCTCGCTGCTCCAGTCTTTTTACAAAGAGCTTTTATATACAGGTCATTTAATGTCACTCAGATATCTTATTCCTGGGATATAAACTGGAACAAAAGGCAGAATGACAACAGCCATTAATTTTCCTGTCCAGGATGCCAGCCACAGAGAGAGTCAGGCCAGAACCATGATGCTCAACAGAGCGCCAAGACTAGAAATGTGCAGCCGGCCTGGGCCGAGCTCAGCCGCACGTTGCAGGGGGAGGGGGGTTCTCTTTCCTCTGGATGTTTGGCCTTTCCCGTCCAAGATGAAATGGAAAAGAATAGTGTGTGTTTGCCCTTTCCTCATCCATGTCGGGAACTCTTCGCCAGCACTGCTATGGCTCTGTGGGCCCGGAACACTCATTAGGCAAAGGCGCTATGTTTGGGGACCCAGGGCTGCGGGTGACCAAGTCCCATCCTTTATTTTCCAAGTGTGGACTGTCAAGGACCTGGGGCCTGAGGCCTTGCGCTCTACGGTGCCCCCATCTTGGAAACGAGAGCCCCAGTGTCTTGTCCTCCAAGCCAGCCTCTCCGCACGGCCGCGCAGGCCTCCCATCTTCCCTCTTACTATTGTATTTTTTTTTTTTTTTGCCAGTCCCGGGCCTTGGACTCAGGGCCTTAGCACTGTCCCTGGCTTCTTTTTGCTCAAGGCTAGCACTCTGCCACTTGAGCCGCAGTGCCACTTCTGGCCATTTTTTATATATGTGGTGCTGGGGAATCGAACCCAGGGCTTCATGTATACCAGGCAAGCACTCTTGCCACTAGGCCATATTCCCAGTTCCCTTACTATTGTATTTTTTAGCTTGGAGACCACAACTCAACCTCAGTACCTGGTGCTTTTGCTCATTGGCTAGTGCTCTGCCAACCAAGCCTCACCTCCAGCCTCCCTCCCCTTCCATGAAGGTCTCCATTCTGTAAACGCTAAGGTGCAGAAAGAGGACCGCATGCCAGGTGCCAGGGCCTTTAATCCTGGCTACTCAAGAGGCTGAGATCTGTGAGGATCAGGGTTCAAAACCACCCCGGGGCAGAAAAATCCTTGAGACTTTTTAACTATCTAACCAAAAGCTGCAAATGAAGCTGTGGCTCAGGTGGTAAAGATCAGCCTTGAAAAAAGTTTTTAAAAAAGCTAAGGGAGAATACATAGCCTTGAGTTCAAGTCTCAGTACTGGTACAGGAAGGGAGGGAGGGAGGGAGAGAAGAAGTTTAAAACCAACAAGTATTAGTGCCACAGGTAGGCTACCTTCTTGTTACCTATTTGCATTGGACTTCATTCTCATAGGCAGGTTTTATTTATGTATATTTGCCAGTCCTGGGGCTTGAACTCAGGCCCTGGGCACTGTCCCTGAGCTTCTTTTGCTTAAGGCTAGCACTCTACCACTTGAGCCAAGGCACCACTTCTGGCTTTTTCTGTTTATGTGGTACTGAGGAATCAAACCCAAGACTTTATACATGCTAAGCAAGCACTCTACCACTAAACCACATTCCCAGCCCCACAAGCAAGTTTTAATGTATTCATTTTTTCACCAGAGAAAACAGCTTGGGGAAGTGAAATGACCTTCCCAAGACCATCCAGCTAGTCAGTGGGTAAAGTGAACTTGAGCCCAGCTCCATTTCACCGTGTGAAGAGTGAGTGGCTGAGCTAGGACCAAGCCTGGGCTCTGACTGTTTGTTTATGTGCTAGTAGCTAGAACTCTGGACCTCAACATTTCTCCCTTGGCTTTTGTGCTCAAGGCTGGTGCTCTACCACTTGAGCTTTTTGTTATGAAAATGGAGATAAGAGTCTCACAGACTTGGAGCTGGGAATATGGCCTAGTGGCAAGAATGCTTGCCTTGTATACATGAAGCCCTGGGTTCAATTCCTCAGCACCACATATATTAAAAAAAAGCCAGAAGTGGTGCTGTGGCTCAAGTGGTAGAGTGCTAGCCTTGAGCAAAAAGAAGCCAGGGACAGTGTTCAGGCCCTGAGTCCAAGCCCCAGGACTGGCAAAATAAAAAAAATAAAAATAAATTGTCTCACAGACTTGTCTGCCCAGGCTGACTTTGAATCATTATCCTCAGTTCTCAGCCTCCTGAGGAGCTAGGATTACAGGTGTGAGCCACTGGCACCCAGCTCACCCTGCCCTTTAAACCACCCCGGTGAGCAGCCCCTTCTCCTGACTCTTGAGTCTGCCCCAGCTCAATAAGATGAACCACACCACACCACCCTTCCTGCTGCCCACCTACAGGTGCAAAGCCTGTGGGGTTACAAAGGTCACTGCATACCATCTGAAATGGTTTTCATTTACCCACGGGGGAGCCAACCCAACCTTTCCCTGAACACATGCTCATGGCTTGGTTCAGCTTCACATGGGCTCAGCATCTTCCTTGCTCCCCACCCTGAGATGTCATGTTACCTCCTCTTACTGTAGCAGGAGCCATGCTAGCATTAACCCAGTATTGTTAATGTGTGTGTGTGTGTGTGTGAGTGTGAGTGAGTGCTGGTCCTTGGGTGTGAACTCAGCTACTCTGGGTACATCCCTCAGCTGTTCTGCTCAAGGTTAGCACTCTACCACTTGAGCTAAAGCTCCACTCTGGCCTTCTGGTGGTTAATTGGAGATAAGTCTCTCAGACTTTCCTGTCCAGGCTAGGTTCAAACTGCAATCCTCAAATCTCAAACTCCTGAGTAGATAGAATTATAGGCATGAGACACCAACACCAGGCCTTTTGTGTGTGTTTGTGGGGGAAGGGGGGACTATGAGGAGGCAGAGGTGGGGGAAGGTGTCTGTCATTTTGAGGTGTCATTTCCCCTGGAAATTAACATTTATTAGTATCTTAGACAAGAAGGAAAAGAAGCTGGGCACTGGTGGCTCACACCTGTAATCCTAGCTACTCAGGAGGCTGAGATCTGAGGATCACAGTTCAAAGCTAGCCCTGGCAGAAAAGTTCCCCTGAGACTCTTCATCTCTCATTCACCACTCAAAAACTGGAAGTGGCTCTGTGGCTCAAAGTGAGCAGTAGCCTTGAGAAAAAGAGCTCAGGGACAGCCCCCAGGCCCTTAGTTGAAGTCCCACAACTAAAAGGAAAAAAAAAGAAAAAGAAGAGAAGGAAAAGAGCATTGCTGTGCCTCCCATGGTGAGTTAAAAAAATCTCATGGCTTGACTTCAGCACCATGGACAGCACCTACAGCCCTGAGAACCATAGCCCTGGCATTTCAAGGTCCAGAGCCCGCTGAGGTCCGTGGTATATGTCTGTGACCCCAGCTCCACAAGAGGTATAGGTAAGAGGACCACAATCCTAAGCCAGCCCAGAGAAAAAGCATGAAACCCTAGTTAAGGGAAAAAAAAACTGAAGCAAAACAGGCTGGGTGCATGGCCCAGCCGAGAGTCCCTACACAGCAAGTTCAAGGCTCTGAGTTAGAGAGAGAGTAAAAGACTCCAAACTTCTTCCATTGCTTCCTCTATATGTATACCTCTTTGGCCTTTGAAAATAACACCTCCAGTTATAAGCAGGAAGCCAGTCATCAGGAAATTTAGCACTATTAATTGCACACAATAATAGAGAAAATAATATATGAAACCAACCATCACTCAGGCCAGACGAATATGAACATTCATTGCATTTGACTTGGGTCATACATCAAGAAAGTATTACAAGACAGGGTCTGGTGGTGCACACCTGTAACCCAGGCACTGAAAAAGGAGGATTGTGAGTTTGATGGCAAGTCTCAGGTACATAATGAAGCCTTGTCTCAAAGCAAACAGAAAAGATGAAAAAAAAATATTGAAAGACAGAGAGCATGGTTCAAATGGTAATCTGCCTGCCTAGCAAGCACAAGGGTTCAATGTAGAATTCGTATTCTTATATTAACTTATAACCATATGTAATTTACATACGTTATATATTAAACATCTTTGCATGATAAATATAGTGTTATTAGTAATAGTATAAAATAATGTATAAATGATATATCAACATTTTAATATTTATTATAAGTGAATACATTAATAATAATTTGATAATGATACTTTGTTATTGATTTGTATGGTATAGGTTAACATATATAATATAAGTTAATAACATATTCAAAGACACCTCTGTGCTAATGGAATTCTCCTGCTTTCCTTACCTGCATCTAAGGCCTGGAAAAACCAGGTGCTGGTAGCTCATGCCTGTAATCCTAACTCCTCAGGAGGATCTTGGTTTGAAGCCAGCCAGGACAGAAAAGTCCCCATGAGACTCTTATCTCCAATAAAACACTCACAAACTGGAGGTGGCTCTGTAGCTCAAAGTGATAGAACAGTATCCTTGAGCCACAGGGAGGGGACAGTGGCCAGGCCCTGAGTTGAAGCCCCACAACCAACAAAAAACAAACAAGCAAAACAAGGCCTGGGAGGAAGCCTGGCTTTCTTGGTGGACCTCTTGTGTTATTATCTTCCAATGAATTTTATTCCAGTTTAGGAATTTGTTTAGGATGGGACATGCGTTGATTGGCATATCTGTTTTAAAAGTCTTTTGTAGCTGTCTTTTAAGCTCCCTACTAAAGAGTCCACAAAAATCACTCCACCAGAAAAGCCACAGCTGGAATAATTCCTGGACTTACCCATATTCCACATGAGAAATCTGATTCAGGGTCAGGGTCACTGAAGAGAAAGAGCACGGGTGAGCACTGGTGACTCACACCTGTGATCCTAGCTACTGAGGAGGCTGAGATCTGAGGATCACGGTTCAAAGCCAGCCAAGGCAGGAAATCCATGAGACTTGTATCTCCAATAAACTACTTTTTTTTTTTTTTTTTGGCCAGTCCTGGGCCTTGGACTCAGGGCCTGAGCACTGTCCCTGGCTTCTTCCCGCTCAAGGCTAGCACTCTGCCACCTGAGCCACAGCGCCCCTTCTGGCCGTTTTCCATATATGTGGTGCTGGGGAATTGAACCGAGAGCTTCATGTGTAGGAGGCAAGCACTCTTGCCACTAGGCCATATTCCCAGCCCCAATAAACTACTTTTAAAAAGCTGGAAGTGGAACTGTTGCAAGTGGTAGGGCGCTAGCCTTGAGCAAAAGCAGCACCCAGGCCCTGATTTCAAGCCCCAGGATTGGCACAAAGAGAGAGGTGTGTCTGTGTGCGGCAGAATCAAATTGATGAGGCTGGGTGGAGGGTAGTCTAACATGGGATTGTAAAGGAGGAGAAAGGGCCAGGGTCATGGATTTGAACCTGCGGAGCTCCAGGCAGAGCGATAGACTGGCAGGGACCACATACACGAGGTTGGTCACTGAGAAAAGTCACTCTGGAATTAGGCAGAGGAGGAATGGAGGCAGGCTAGAATGAGGCTCTGCATGGAAGTTCATTAGAACCATCTGGAACTTCCCGCAGTTCCTCCCAGCACTGTGGGACTTGGAGACAGATGGAGCAACTGTCAGGGCCCTGTGGCTTCTCCTGGGCCAGGTCCACCTTCACGCCCCACCCTGCCACTCCCACGGGCAGAACATCTGTTTGGTGAGACTTGAGCGGATAGGAGGGAGTGCTCTAGTGCCTGCCAGAGGGGAAGGCAGCCAAGGGAGGCATTGGGGATGGTGGTTTTCTGGCCCTATGCCCTGTGCCAGCCTCACCATCCCCTCCCCCACATCATCATGTGCCTGGAAAGAATCGCACTCCCTTGCGGAGTCTTTGCTTCCCCTTCAAGGGGAAAATGGGATACACTGATAGCAAAGGGGCCTCTGGTACTAACGATTTATACTTAGGTCCTCCTCTTCACCCCCTGTCAGTCATCTCTGGGGCTCTTGTGTGGGGTGTGGGTGTGTGTACGCATGTGTGTGGGTGCCATTACTGCAGCCTGGACACTGTTCCTCCAGACTGGTGCTCTACTACTTGAGCCACAGCTCCAATTCTGGCATGTTGGCGATTCACTGCAGATAAGAGTCTCATGGGCTTTCATGTCCAGCTGGCTTTGAACCATGATCCTCAGGTTTTCATTTTCTGAGTAGCTAGGAAGACAAATGTGAGCCATCAGTACTCAGTCTCTCTGGTATTCTGAAATTCCAAGGTCTACAAATCGTCTTCCCTGCTCATAATTGCTGCAATTAATTGTGTCTTTGTGTGTGTGTATGTGGCTGTAAGTACTAATGTGATTTTATTTCCTTACTACTATTTCCTTACTGCTCAACTCTGTGTGTGTGTGTGTGTGTGTGTGTGTGTGTGTGTGTGTGTGTGTGTGTGTGTGTGTGTTTTCCTATTAGGGACTGAATTCAGGGTTTGGGCATTGGTCACATAGCTTTTTGCTTAAGGCACTTTACCACTTGGAACAGAACTCCCCTTCTGGCTTTTTGGTGGTTAATTGGAGTTAAGTGTCTCACAGGCTTGGCTTTGACCTATGATCCTCAGATCTCAGGCTCCTGAGTAGCTAGGATTATAGGCACCAGCACTCTGGCAAAGGCTGTTGTTTTTATTTTACAGTTGGAGGAACTGAGACACAAAAAGTTCTAATCACTCTGCAGGACCAGGACTTGCAACTCGGTCTGTGGGTCTTTCTAGCATGTCTACACCTTAATTAGTGCTTTGCCCACGTTCAGTTTGGGCCTGGTCCCATGGTAGCGCCTTCCAAGTTTTCCTTGGCTCACATGAGCTTTGTGGGTGACCAGAGCCACCCACCCCAGAAAGCTCTGTGGAGGAGGCTTCCCCCTCCCTCGTTTGCTCATTTTAGGAAAGCTGTCTCTCTCCCGAGCCTGAGTGGTGACAGGTAGCCAGCTAGAACTAATGACAATGTTAACTTTTTCCCTTGAAACCCTCCCAGGCTCCCTAGCTAGAGACAGCGTGAGCCATGAGCTCATTAAGGACCAGAAGCTGGTCTCCCCGCTGCCCAGATGTGCGCCAGAAAATCCGATCGCTTGCTTTTACATCTCCAGCAACTGGATTGCGAGCCCCCATTCCACTCCCAGTCTTTCCTGGTATCCAATTAGCTGCCAATTAGGTATCCAGGCATTCCCCCCCATCTCCTGCCAGCCCCCCACTGAGGACGAAGAGAGGACCACAGTGCTTCCAGCCCAGGTTCAAAGGCATTTTTAACTCTGTGCCTGCGTTTATCCTGGCTCCTTTCTCAGAGACATGGATTCCTTTGAAAGTGAAATACTAAAAGAAAGAAAGAAAGATGGAAAAGAAAACCCCACACATATTGGGGGAGACCTACCTGGGACCCATTTAATTCAGATACCCAGGCACCGAGCCACTGAGGGAGGGAGATGAAAGAGCTGGGTGGGCCAAGGAGAGAAAGGTGAAGGAAGAAAGACAGCAAGCAGTGCTGGAAATGGAGGCGAGGGGAGGAGGGAGGGACGCCAACGACAGCCGCGTCTGCTTCTGCGTCTCCTGTTTTCCTACCACACCACCGAGCTTCAGAATGACAATGACCTTCCTAGTACTCAGCCTCCTGGGAAAGCTGGGGGTGACAGCGTCTTCTCCTGGGCTCTGGTCTTCTGAGGCCTGAGGGGATCCCAGGTTTTTCTAGCCTGAGGAGGTGTGCTTCCTTGTGTAGTCTCGAAGCCCCCATCTCTGTTAGGCCAGCCTGTCAGAGTTGTTCCGCGCAGATGTTCAGGTAGGGCAGGTAGAGAAACTTTTATGGACGCACATGGGTGTGTAAAGGGACTCCAACCCACTGAGCCATGTCCTCAGGAGCAGGGAGCCTCTCTTGAATTCATGAGCTCTGTGTGTGTGTGTGTGTGTGTGTGTGTGTGTGTGTGTGTGTGTAGTCATGGGGCTTGAACTCAGGGCCTGGGCACTGCCCTTGAGCATTTGTGTTCAAGGCCTGTGCTCTACCACTTGAGCCACAGCTGCTCCACGTCTGGCATTTTGGGAGGGGGTTAATTGGAGAGAAGAGCATCACAGACTTTCCTGCATGGGTTAGCTTCAAACTTGGATCCTCAGATCTCAGCCTCCTGAATAGTTCATTTTACAGGCGTGAGCCGCCGTTGCCTGGCCTTGAGCCACTTCTCAGTGAAGCTCATTCGATTCCCTCCAAAGGCCCAAACCCCTAAGAGCTCAGAGGAGCTTCCAGAAGCATTCAGTGTGGATGTTCTGTTGCATGAAGCTGCTTGCCGCAGCCAGCCATGCCTGTGGTCATCAGAGCTTCGAGGGGTCATTAACCCCACCTCCTGCTCACGCACTGTCCCGCTGTCCCGTTCCTGGCTGAGTGGTGCAGGGGGGGGGCCCCACACCCACCTCCTCATCTTCCCCTCCCCCCCCCAGCCTTTAGTGATGGTGCACACAGAATCTGGGAGTCATCGCTTGACGCAGAGCCATGAAGAAGGAAGGGCGCTATATTTAGCAAGGGCCCCGCCTTTCCTAAAGAGGAGCTCTGTCATTTATGAGGTTGCAGTTTGTATACAAGTGCCAACATATTTTTGGAGTCACCTGGATGCCAAGGAACCTGCAAGAAGCCTGTTCTCCATGCCGGTCCTGCCACCCCATAGGTGTTCATCAGATCTGGACATGCTGGGAGCAAGCCTGAGAGACAGAAGGACTGGGGCGTGTTTGCAGTCCTTCCCTGCCTCCTCCTTCTCCTCCTTTCTCTCTTTCTCTCTATCCCTGTCCCTCTTCCTCCCCTCTTTTTATTTATTTGTTTTGTTTTTGTTGCCAGTCCTGGAGCATGGACTCAGGGCCTGAGCACTATCCTTGGCTTCTTTTTGCTCAAGGCTAGCACTCTACCTCTTGAGCCACAGCACCACTTCCGGCTTTTTTCTATATATGTGGTGCTGAGGAATCAAACCCAGGGCTTCACGTATACGAGGCAAGCACTTTACCACTAGGCCATATTCCCAGCCCTCCCTCTTTATTTTTATTTTGTCAGTCCTGGGGCTTGAACTCAAGGCCTGGGCACTGTTCCTGAGCTTTTCTGATCAAGGCTAGCACTCTACCACTTGAACTATGGCACCACCTCTGGTTCTCTAGTGGTTAATTGGAGATAAGAGTCTCACAGACTTTCCTGCTTGGGCTGGCTTTGAACCGCAATTCTCAGATCTCAACCTCCTGAGTAGCTAGGATTACAAGCATGAGCCACCACTTGGCTTTCTCTTTCTGTCTGTCTATCTGTCTGTCTCTGTCTCTTTCTGCTTCCCATCAGGACAGTGATGGGCTACAGAGAGAAGCTGCCTCCCTACTGGCCCACAGTTACAGGTCCTGTTATGGGGAAGTCCAGCTTAACTACTATGTGTGTGTGTGTGTGTGTGTGTGTGTGTGTGTGTGTGTGTGTGTGTGTGTTCACGCATGCATGTGTGTATTAGAACTGAGGTTTGAACATAGAGCCTGGGCACTATCTCTTAGCTTTTTCCACTCAAGGCTGGCACCCTGCTGTTTAAGCCACAGCTGCACTTCTGGTAGTTTTTCCTGGTTTGTTGGAAGAATTTGCTGCACTTTTCTGCTTAGACTGGCTTTGAACCTAGATCCTCAGATCTCAGTCTCCTGAGTAGTTAGGATTACAAGGGTGAGCCACAGGCACACTGTTTACAGGCTTTCTAAGGGATAGAAAGTGGCTCTACATGAGGAATGAGGTAGATCGCGTGGCTGAGAGGTGAGGAGCTGCAATCGGGTTCGTGAGCAGTGAGAAGCACTACAATAGTCCATACATACCGACTTTATGAAAGTGATTAAGTAGAGTTGGTGTGTGGCTCGGTGGTAGAGTGCTTGCCTAGCAATGGTGAGGTCCCAAGTTCAAACCTTACTGCCATCAAAACAAACAACAAGGAAAGGAAAGAATGGAATACCATTGACTCACACCTATAATCCCAGCTACTCAGGAGGCTGAGGTATGAGGCTCTTGGTTTGAAGCCCGCCAGGGAAAAAATGTCCATGAGCCTCTTGTCTCCAATTAACTAGCAAAAAGCAGGAAGTAGAGGCGTGGCTAAAGTAGTAGAGGATGGGCTTTGAGTGAGGTCAAGTGAGGATTATGAGGCCCTGAGTTCAAGCCTCAGGATTGGTACACTCATGAAAAACAGGCATCGATTGCATAATATCAGATAGAGCTGAACAGGAGAGAGACAGAGAGAGAGAGAGAGAGAGAGAGAGAGGAGGAGAGGAGAGAGAGAGAGGAAGAGGAGAGGAGAGAGAGAGAGAAGAGAGGAGAGAGAGAGAGAGGAGAGAGGAGAGAGAGGAGAGAGAAGGAGAGAGAGGAGAGAGAGAAAGAATGCCCAGGGGATGGCAGGGAGGCTGATAATCCAAGAAGGCTCCACAGAAGTGATTTCTAGGCAGAGGCCATGGCTACAGGCCTTTGCTTGCTTATGATATTCTCTGCTGCTGGGCTCCAAGAAAGAAGTGCAAGGACATTTCTCCCCCTGACAATCCCTAAGGGCTTTGCACATTGTAGGCATTTGATAAAGGTTTTTTTTTTTTTCTTTTCTTTTCTATCTTGGAGCTGGAACTCAAGTCCTAGACTCTGTCCCTGAGCTCTTTTGCTCAAGGCTAGCACTCTATCACATTGAGCCACAGCGCCACTTCCAGTTGCCAAGTGGTTCATTGGAGATAAGAATCTTGTTACAGGGTTTGAGGGAGGAGATTCCATGTCCCTCCAAGAGTCCACTGCTCAGAGACAGCCTCACGCAAAAAGATGGATTTATTGGGGAAGCAAAAGGTGAACTGACCGGCCAGGGACACAGTGCAGACTCAGGCACTGACACTGAGACCCCGAGCAGTCCTCAAATTGGGGTTTATAAAGGTTAAAGCATAGCACAGATGTAGGAGGTTGATACAGGGGGTAGAGCACGCAACAAACAAGTTAAGCAAGCCATTTACAGAAGCAGAATTTGGGGGTCAGGTTGACCTAATATTTTACTTCATTTTCAAAATGGAGTCAGCTCTACTCCCCCCAACATTTACTACCTACATACAACAAATCTCATGGACTGGACTGGCTTCGAACCACAATCCTCAGATCTCAACCTCCTGAGTAGCTAGGATTACAGGTGTGAGCCACCAGCATTGGGCCGTGATCATGTTTTGTTAAGTGAATGAACAAATAAATGATGAGTTAACCAGACCTCCCTGGCTGCCGTAGATCTCAGGAGCAGCCAGGGCTCATCCTTGGATAATAACTCTTGGAAGAGCAGATGGTCATTTGTCATTCACCCTCGAGCCTTTTCTCCAGGGAAACCAGAGGTCAGCCCCATCAGTGATGGACGGGGTATCCGCTGATTGACAGGCCAAGCCCCTCTCCCACTCAGGGACCAATGGAGCATGACACAAGTGACATCAATAATAAGGCAGAGATGAGCAGAAAGTTGCTTTAGGAAAGAGACTTGGCATCCTGCTGAGCGCTGAGCCCTGTACTAAGTGTCTGCCCTGCAGAACTGGTGTCCGGAGAGGGGGTGGGTTGAAACCTAGGATCGCCACTCTTCTGCCAACTCAGCCAGGAATTGCTGCTTTCATTCCCTGGGTTTCCCTTTGTCTGTGGGGGCAATGGGGGCACCAAGCTTTTGCTTTGGGGAGCTCTATCATGGACTGGGGGAGGAAGGGGTGGTAGGTCAGAATTCGTCTATTGAGCTGGGTGCTGGTGGCTCACGCCTGTAATCCTGGCGACTCAGGAGGCTGAGATCTGATGATCATGGTTGGTTTAATCTTCGATTAACCACCAAAAAGACAGAAGTGGAGCTATGACTCAAGTAGTAGAGCCCTAGCCTTGAACCCAAGAGCTCAGGACACTGCCCAGGCTCTGAATTCTAGCCCCAGGACTAGCATGCATATGTGGATGCACACACACACACACACACACACACACACACACACACACTCCTCTTTTAATGCACAAGCTTGTTCTACATAGCAAGTTTCCCATAGAATCTAAAAGGTAACCTGGGTTGGTGGTGTAGTTCAAGTCATAAGGGCAAGGTCCTGAGTTCAAACTCCAGTACCAGCAAAAAAGAAGATTCAGTTAATAAATAAGGCAAAATAAAACCAAATGAATGGAGCCAGGCACTGGTGCCTCACATCTGCCATCCTAGCTACTCAGGAGGCTGAGATCTGAGGATCCAGGTTCCAAGCCAATTAACCAGCAAAAAACCGGACGTTGGTGTTGTGGCTCAAGTGGTAGAATGCAGCTGTGAGCACATTGCCAAGCGAGAGACACATGGCATCTGACCCTACACTCTGCTTTTGCCTTTAGAGGTGATTTGGATGTCCCAGTGATGTCAGGAGGCGGCGGGGAAGGCTACAGGCATGCAGTGGGTAGAGGTGTAGGGCCGACAGTACACAGGACAATCCCACAACAAACATTCTGGTTCCTGTAGGGTGGGAGCCAAGGTTGGGAACCCTTGCTTTGTTATTTAATGGGATATGGAGATAAGATCTGAATACGTAGCTTGGAAGGGGGGCAGTAAGAGAAGTGGGTATGGAGGCCCAAGTGACACGAACCAGCCCCCAAACAGGCATTGGGGCCAGAATTAGTTCCCCCTGCCTTTAGGGGACCCTGCCCCTTGTTCCCTTTGCCCTAGAGGATGGAGGTACATGGAGGGACGTGGAGGCACGGCTGCCAGCGTGGGGGTTAGAGTAGCTGTAGTTGATACGTAAGTAACACAGCAGAGGTAAGAAGGGTAATAAATAGATCACTAAGAGCTAATGATGCATCACTGGAATTCTGAGTCGTCAGCATCTTGCAGACTTAGGCATGGTGTCAGGAGATTTGGGTTTTAATCTACAGCACCTTGGTCTATGAATATTTAATTCTGACCGTGGGAATGGGGGAGAGATAGGGAAGTGAGCGATGGCTCCATTCAGAGCCTGGATAACTGCCTGGCATTTGTCTTTTCCACACAGACGAAACATTTGCCTCTCACCCCCCAGTCCTCTGGTCCATTTCTCAAGTGGAGGCAGAGCAGAGGCTCCTGGTGTCAGGACTAGGAGACACCCCCAGCATTTGCCTTCCAGCGTTTCTTCCTGGGGATACCCACTGACACTCAGCCGCCACTGCCTTCCCCTCCTTTGTGATGTCCGGACCCTGCCTCCATTTCCAGGCACCCTCTTGAAACATGTCCCCTTCTCCAGGCAAGAACCACCAGCCCACATCTGCCATTTTACAGATGTGAAAACAGGCAGGACATGGCTTAGGATGAGGACTTTCCACTCAGCCTCTCAAACTTCACTGCCACAAGCCACGCCTCCTCCCGTGGACTCCGCTCTGTGCAATAGGAAGGACCATCCTTCTCTCCCACTCCCTCATTGGCCCAACACCAGGAGAAGCAGTAGGAGGAGACAGTCCTGACCTAGAATTTTTTTTTGCGGGGGGGGGGGGGGGGGGTCAATCCTGGGACTTGAACTTAGGGTCTGGGTGCTATCCCCCTAGTTTTTTCACTCAAGGCCAGTGCTCTACCACTTTGAGCCATGGCTTCACTTCCAGTTTTCTGGTGGTTACTTGGAGATAAGAGGCTCACGGACTTTCCTACCTGGGCTGGCTTCAAACCACAATCATCAGATCTCAGCCCCCTGAGTAGCTAGGATGACAGGCGTGAGTCACTATCACCTGGCTGGCCAAGAGCTTTCCACAGGTCTTCTGCTCCTTCCCAATCCATTTGGTCATTGAGTTTAAATCAGAATGGGCAGGGCTGAATCAAAAGGAATGAGTGCTTCTTATTCTTTTTTCCTCTTTCCTGTGCCAGGCCTGGTGCTTGAACTCAAGGTGTGGGCACTGTCCGTTAAGCTTTTATGATCAAGGCTAGCACCCTAGCACTTAAGCCACAGCTCCACAGACTGTCCACAATTTGAACCTTAATCCTCAGATCTTAGCCCCTTAAGTACCTAGGATTACAGGTATGATCCACTGGCCTGTGTTTTTTGGAAATAGGGGTCTCACTATGTAGCCCAGGCTGACTTTAAACTCACAATCAATCCTGAGTACTGGGATTACAAGGATATATCATGATACCCAACTAAAGTATCAGATATGTATCAAGGAAGGTTTGTATTTGTTTTTCTCCTTCAATCTTGGGATTGAACGCAAGGCTTTAAGCATGCTACGCAAGAGCATTACCACTGAGCTACCTCTCTAGCCATATCTCCAGGTTTTATTGGGTCCTTAAAAACATGTAACAGCAGCTCCGACACAGTGGGAAGCCATGCAAATAAACAGAAAACATTTGTAGATTGAAAAAGCAAAGCTACTTGGAGCTCATATCCAAACGGACAAGAAAAGGTCACACTCCATTTAAAATACTCTGATTAGGGAAGCAGGGAAGCGTGTAGTGTGATTCAGAGAAATTTCTCCCCAGAGTGATTAAATGGGGGGAAATGTTAGGGTTCATGAGGATAAACGTCAATTATGTAGCAAATTTACTTAAATCATGTTGGGCATGTGGGGGGGAGGGGGCTTCTGTCTGTAATCCTAGCTACTCAGGCGGCTGAGATCGAAGATCATGATTTAAAGCATTCAAGGACAGTTTGTGAAACTATCATCTCCAAATATCCAGTAAAAATCCAGATGTGGAGGTATGGTTCACTGGGAGAGTGTGAGACTTGAGGAAAAAAAAAAAAAGCAAGAGTATGAGGCCCTGAGTTCAAGCCCCAGTACCAACACACACACACACACACACACACACACACACACACACACACAAGCTGGGCACTGGTGGTTCACACCTGTAGTCCTAGCTACTCAGGAGGCTAAGATCTGAGGATCATGGTTCAAAGCAAACCAGGCAGGAAAGTCTGTGAGACTCTTATCTCCAATTAACCACCAGAAAACCAGAAGTGGCGCTGTGGCTCAAGTGGTAGAGTGCTTGCCTTGAGCTGAACAGTTCAGGGTCAGCACGTGGGCCCAGAGTTCAAGCCCCACAACTGACAAAAAAAAATTAAAATTAAATGAATAAATTTTTAAAATCCCATTCCCATTCCCCAGCAGTGACCGTGAGACAGAGCTGCAGTGAATCACATATCCACTGTCCTCAAGGTGAAGGAAAGGGTCAGGACCATAATAACAACAGGTCTTGATCATCTCCAACCTATACAGTCACACACCCTGGCCAGTTTGGCCTTGGACTGTCACCTCTCACACAGCTCTGTCTTCCTGTCACACCTTTCCCCAATTATACTTGCCTTTGGCTGACCTCCAGGTACCTGTGTCTTCTCTGGAAAGCTGCTAAGGGATTCAGGGCACCCAGAGGCTAAGCCTGGCAATTTGTTGCTTCCTCCCTGACCCCTCCAGGCTTTGGGGTCCCAGCCTTGTCCTCACCTTTGACCTCCCATAGACAAGCTTTTTGATTTGTAGCTAGGGTCGATTGAGCAGTTAGCGCGTGCCAGGCCATGAGATAAAGGTACAGTGGATTTTTTTTCTCATTTATTATAGTGGCTGTTGTTTGTATGAGGAAGAGAAGCACAAAGTTACAAAACTTACTCCAGTCCCACAGCAAGGAAGTGGCTGGAGCCCAAGCCTCTAACACCTGCTTGTCTTGCCAGTGGTGGTGTGGTGTTGGTGGGAGACAGCCTGGGATGCTGGCAGCCAGCCTGGGCTTCGGCAGCTGTCCTTACTACTGCACCGTGACCCAGTACCTGGTGGCCTGAGCCAGGGGTCCATTTATGTGTGAGATGTCATCCCGGGCTACACAGAGTTGATGGCATTTCCCACAACTTTATCCTCTTTAGTTAAGATAATTTGGTTACTAATCTATTCCATTTTGTGGAAAGATACATCCCAAGCCAGGCGTTTGGTGTCTCATGCCTGTAATCCTGGCTACTCAGGAGGCGGAGAGCTGAGGATCACGGTTTGAAGCCAGCTCAGGTGGAAAAGTCTGAGACTCTTATCTCCGATAAACCAGCACAAACAGAAAAAAAAAACAAACAAACCAGAAGTGGAAGTATAGCTCAAGTGGTTGAGCACTATCCTTGAGCAAAAAAGTAAATTAATAAAAGCCAAACTAGAGTGTAAGGCCCTGAGTTCAAGCCCTAGAGCCTGCACAAAAAGAAACAAATGAAAAACGGAATAGATGTGCCTATGCGCGTGCGCACACAGTGTGAGAGGCCATTAGTGCCAGGCTTTGCAAAAGTGTGTGTACATGCACGCTCGCTCCAGTGCCACACCAGATTGTTCACCCCAAGAGGGAGGTCACCTCTTAGCTCTAGTAGGTGCTTGGGCAAAGGTGAGTGGACAAGTAGAGTAATGGAAGTTGCAGGGACTAGAAAGCATGTTGGTTTCCTCTTGGGTCTGGCCAGGCCAGGCAGAATGTTGGTCCCTTGGCAAGCCAAGCATAGCAGTATCCCCTGGGCTGCACCGAGGACAAACTGGCTTCAGATTCTTTTTTTCCCCCTTTCTTGCTTTTTCTGTGTCTTAAATCAAACCCAGGGCTTCATGCATGCTAAGCAAGCACTCTACCACTAAGCCACATTTAGTGTAACACTTCATTTTTGCTTTTCTGTAATCCAGGCAGGAAGTGCAAGGTACGGCCCCCCCCACCCCCACCCACCCCGCCTCAGTGTGGCATCAGTTTCTGTGTGTGAATATTTGGGGTACAGATGAAGAAGGGATGAGGCAAAGTGTGTGTGTGTGTGTGTGTGTGTGTGTGTGTGTGTGTGTGTGTAGGGGATTCTGGGACTCAGTAGTTGTGAGTACTTACAAAGATAGGCAGGATAGGAAGGATAGATAGGATAGGATAAATAGAAGATAGGAAGATAAGCAGGCTGTATAGGAGTGACATACATGACCCAGTAAGCCAGTAAGAGGGACTTCCAGGAGATTGATACACCAATCCTTTAACTGCCAAAATAGTGCCACTCTATCTTTATCCACAATGAGCCTACTTACCCCAGTGACACCTTCCACCCCCACCTGGCATTTCTTTTCTAAGTGCCTAGACCCTAGAAACCTAGAGCATGGAGAGCCACCTCAGGCTACAGGTAGAAGAGTCACTAGCAGCCTGTTCCTCCCTCCTCCCCTGCCCAGGACTGATGGGCTTCTGGGAATGGGGCATGTTCTCTGCTGAAAGCCAGGTACCAGTGGTTCACACCTGTAATCCCAGCTACCCAGGAGATTGAGATCTGTGGGTCACGTGTTTTAAATGGTAGAATAGTAGTCTTGAACAAAACAAAAAAACTAAGGGACAGGGGCTGGGGATATGGCCTAGTGGCAAGAGAGCTTGCCTTGTATACATGAGGCCCTGGGTTCGATTCCCCAGCACCACATATACAGAAAATGGCCAGAAGTGGCGCTGTGGCTCAAGTGGCAGAGTGCTAGCCTTGAGCAAAAGGAAGCCAGGGACAGTGCTCAGGCCCTGAGTCCAAGGCCCAGGACTGGCCAAAAAAAACAAAACAAAACAAAACAACAAAACAAAACAAAAAACTAAGGGACAGTGCCCAGGACCTGAGTTCAAGCTCTAGTAACAGAACATGTACACACACACACACACACACAGAGCAGTCTATCAGACTTTGAAGTGAGCCAATCCTTAAAGCCCATGGCCCTGCCTTCTCTTTCTAGAAATCCTTGCCTAGTCTCCATCATTTGGGCCCTTCTTTCTATACCTGCTCTCCACATTGAACCTTTCTCCAGAATTCCAGTGATTGGGGCCCTTAGTTTGCAACACCTTGGTCCTAGGTATTCTATATGCACTAGGAGGAGGGCAGATGGCTGGGCAGCCCTCCCCTAGCACTGTCATTCTGTCCCTCTCTACAGCTGCACAGTTAAGTTTCTGCAGGCCAGCTTCACTATCACTCTTGGAAACATTTAATTACAGGCAAATATCTCAAAGGCTGGTCTGTTAACTCCAGGGAAACATTTCTTTCTTCTGCTCCTTGAGATGCTGGCTGCTTACAGAGTAATGCAATTAAACTGAACAGCAGACAGCCAAAGGCCCAAGCACTGATGAAAAAGGGAGAGACATGGCGGGGGGGGGGGGGGCTGGGATGGACTGAGCAGTGGGGTCACAGAAAAGAGGGGGGTGGCAGAAAGGGTCCGGCTGAGGGGAACAGAGAAAACCACCAACCCTGAAAAGGTTAGTGAAGAGGCAGACCTTGGGACTCCAGCATTGCAAACCTGCAGAGAAGGGGTTGGAGGTGTGGTTCAGGTGGTAGAGAGGCCGCTGGTGAGAGAAAGCATCAGATGCAGAGTTCTAGTCTGAATGGGGGGGGGGGGATAAACTTGCAGAGGAGGCGTTGGAAGGGAACGGTGGGGCTAGGAGACTGTGAGATCTTCAGCCTGGACGAGCACTTGGATGTGGGTGGCGAGGTGTCAGCGCTGCCACGCAGACCCCCCCCCCCCCCCACACACACACCCTGCAGCCTTGTTGGGTCTCACCGGAGGAGGGATGGGAAGCCCGCGTGGACTTCGGGTCCAGACCCCTGGTTCCAGGGCCAGCCCACGGGGAGCCTGCAAGCCCTGACTGTGCCCCCGCCCCCCCCCCCCCTGTTGCAGGCTGCGACAGCGACCACTGGGGTCCCCACTGCAGCAACCGGTGCCAGTGTCAGAACGGCGCCCTGTGCAACCCCATCACCGGCGCCTGCGTGTGCGCCGCCGGCTTCCGAGGCTGGCGCTGCGAGGAGCTGTGCGCGCCGGGCACCCACGGCAAGGGCTGCCAGCTGCCGTGCCAGTGCCGCCACGGCGCGGGCTGCGACCCGCGCACCGGCGAGTGCCTCTGCGCTCCGGGTTACACCGGCGTCTAGTGAGTAGCGAGGGGCGGGGCCGGGCGAGGGGCGGGGCCTGGGGTGCCTACAAACGGGTGAGGATTGGTGGAGTCGGCAAATGGGGCGGGGTTTGCGGGGGAATGGAGGTCGGCGGGCGGGGAGGGGCCTTGCGAGGGGCGGGGTTTGGGTGGAGCCTGGGCCTGGGTAGGGCTTGCGTGAAGGGGCGGGGATTGGTGGTCAGTAAGAGGGGGCGGGGCCTAGTGAGGGGCGGGGCTTGGGTGGAGCCTTGTGAGAGGAGCAGGATTGGGATGGAGTCAATGGCCGTGGGAGAGCCTGGTGAGGGGCTTTGGGAAGGGGCGTGGTCTGAGCGGACTGGAGGCCGGCCTGGTTGCCCCACCGCAGTTATGCTGGCCCCTTCTGTGTTCCTAGGCCCTTAGCTCAGTGTGGTGGGAGCAGGAGGAAGGTCTAAACAGTCTGGGCCATCGCCATCTGCATTTGGACTCCAGGCCTAGCAATCTGATAGGCCCAGGCCTGGCCCACCCACGGTCTCAGATCTGTACTCCGGGGTCACTAGTGTCCTCCGGAGACTGCATGGGTGGCAATTCCCAAGACAAGAGGAGCTCATCGAACCACTCCCAAAGGCTTTTTCCGGGCAAACTGCCCAGACTTCAGCTGGGAATTCTTGACTTTAACCCCTGAACCACTGTTCAGTTGGGCCTGATTGATCTTTCCAGGCTTAGAAAGGGAGGAATCTAGAGCCCTCGCATTTGCCCCGTGCAGATTAGAAGCTTACTGTGTCTGTTCTCCTCTCCGCCCCTCCCCCCGCCCCACTTTCTCTGGTCAGACCCCAAGCAGCCTCTCACCCCAGGGCCCTGGAGAGTCCTCATTGTCTGGGAACCTCCAAAAGCACCTCCGTTGATCCCTGATTGAGGTTCTTCTAGGTCTGTTTTTGGCTCCAATATCTGCCCTCAGATCCCAGGACAACTGTGAGTTCTAACCTAAGACCAAAACCCAGGCAGATTCTGCCTCACCCCTCAATAGTGCCCAGAGATCACCCCATGGCAGCTAGCTAGGAACCTTCCAGAGCTTGGAGGACACATGACTTGGATTGTTCCCATCTGAGCATAGGAAAATCCTTCAAGGCAAGACCTAGCACCTTGGCTTGTGCTGTTCCTTCTGCTGGACATACCCTTCACGCTCAGTGAAGTTAACTTTGCCTTCAAGGCCCAAATAAATTGTCTTCCTCTGAGGCAAGAATTCTCCAGCCTCCTCCACAGAGGACCATTACACAAAGAACTTGTAGGTCAGCCCATCTAGATCGCCCCAAGCACTGCTCCACCCCAATGTGTTATAGATAAGCTCTTCTGCCCCCCGCTGGCCTAGAGCAGTACTGTGCCTTACTTGACTGATGGAGTTCTTGCTGGTGGGTGCACCAGTTCTTGGTCCGGGGCCTGGGGACTGGTAGCCCTGGGCCGCGATGGGGATGCAGCTGTCTGGCTGATACCTTGCTTCTCCCTGCAGCTGTGAGGAGCTGTGCCCCCCTGGAAGCCACGGAGCTCACTGTGAGCTGCGCTGCCCCTGCCAGAACGGGGGCACCTGTCACCACATCACCGGCGAGTGTGCCTGCCCTCCAGGCTGGACGGTAAGTGGACTTTCAGGTCTGAGCGGCCCTCACACACACCTTCAGAGGGTAGATTCCGTTCCCACCCTGAATGCTCCCACGCACGCGGAATCACAAGGCCCTGTTAAACACCGGGCAGTAGCACCATCAGTGGATGCTACTAGGGGCTGTGTTGCCTAAAGCAAGTGACTAAACCTCTCTGAATCTGTGGTCCCTCACAAGCAAAGGAGTTGAATTTGTGTAACAAAACTGGCTCCCTCAAGCCAGGCACCAGTGGTTCCCATCTGTCATTCCAGCTACTAGGAGGCTGAGATCGAAGGATCAAGGTTTGTAAGCGAGTCTGGGTAGGAAAAATCCAAAGGAGTTTTCATCTCCAACTAACCACCTAAAAGCTGGAAGTGGCGCTGTGGCTCAAATGGTAGAGATCTATCCTTGACCAAAAGGAGCTCAGGGGCAGGGCTCAGGCCCAGAGTTCAAGCCCCAGGACCGACAAAAA